>NW_026294413.1:74969339-75276839 GCF_007827085.1 Peromyscus californicus insignis | reverse complement strand
GCTCAGTCTCAATGCACGCCGGTTCCCTAGCACCGTCTTTTAAATCCTGTCTGCCCTTTGGAGTCTTTCTGGGACACTGTTTCTACCTTCATCCACCTGGCACATCCTTATTCATCCTTAAACACACAATCTGGGTACCATTGGCATCACAACACATGCCATGGTGAGGGCAAATATTCTTCATGTATGTGTTTCGTGCAGAAGACATCAAAGAATGACTGATTTTTACCCCTGATGGTTTTTTTAAAAAAAATATATATTTAGGTGGGTCTAGAAATAGAACTCAGAATCTTGCATTCTGAGTTTTTGTACCACTGAGTTACATCTCCAGTTCTTGCTTATTATTTTAAAAATATTTATTTTCACTCATGTGTATGTCTTTATGTCTGCCTGCCTGTGTGTATATGTTTGCACATGTATTTGTATGTACCCAGGGAGGCCAGAAAATGGTGTTGGATGGCCAGGAGCTGGAGTTACAGGTAGTTGTGAGTTGCTTGATGTGGGAGCTAGGTACCAAACCTGGGTCAGGTGCTTTTTAACTGATGAGCCATCTCTTTAGTCCCCTTGTTTATGATTTAAAAAAAAAAAAAACCCACCACTTTCCCTTGCATAGATTTTTGAGATGAAGTTTAATAATTGTATCCTAGTTTATATAGGAGAAGATTGAAACTTACATAAAGATCCACTCTCATGTACATGATAGAATGTAGAGTATTGTGCAACTGTGACAGAAATGGAGAGGTTGAGTATGTGTTGATATGGACCAACCACTCGGAGCTACTGCTGATGAAGGAAAGCAGAGTATCTAATAGCAGCTTAGCATGCCACCGTTTTAATGTTAGTGTAATAAACAGAAGAATGACATTACAAAGGAGTGTGTTTGCTGATGCTTAAAATCTTTTTCAAGCTCACACAAAGTATTACTAAGGTTGACTGTCCCGAGAAGGAAGGAATGTGGTTGCTGGAGAAGTGAGGTAGCAGAGACTTAAAAAAACAAGTGCGTTCAGCCTTTTGTATTTTCAGAATTTAGAACGTGAAGGTGGAGGCTGCGTTCCAGGAAGACTCTAAAGGACACACACTCTTTGAGAGACTCTGGCTCATTGTTCGGAACCAGTGTCCACTGAGCCTGAATAAAGGAACTCGGTCAAAACCATTGGAGCGGTTGCCCACCAATGGCTCAGCTGTATTCCTGACGTTTGGTTAGGGTTCTTGGTTCTTCTTAGTATAATGGCAAAGAGGACATTAGCCAAATCGGCCATTCAACCCCCTCTGACTTCCAAGGAAAGTCCTTGCCACCCAGAGCATCTTTCCAGTCTCTTGCTCCATTCTGCAGAGCTCAGCGGTCATTTTGTGCCCAGCTGTACAAAAGTAAGGGCTCCCAAGGAGTGAAGTTTCTCTTGTGTAAAAAGGGCTCCTGGGCTCATCCAGAGAGACTAAGTGGGAAGGAAATTCGGACTGGGAAAGAACCATGGTGGGATGGCAGGTGGAATTTCATACAGTGTATGAAAACCAAGACAAGCAGGGCCAGGGTGACCGAGACAGACCCCAACTCAATTCTTTTCGAAAACAAGTATTTATTGAGTGTGTGTGTGTGTGTGTGTGTGTGTGTGTGTGTGTGTGTGTGTGTGTTTGCACACATGCACCATGATGCCAGGTCAGAGAATGACTTTCTGTAGTTGGTCTTTCCTTCTACTGTGAGCTCTGGGGAACAAACTCAGGCCATCAGGCTTGGTGCTGATGAGCCATTTCACTAGCCTCCAAGACAAGGTTCTATGGAAATTTCCCCCTCCTTCCTCTTCTCTTTTCTGGTGAAGAACAAGAAGCTACTTCTCCATGATCCCCAGATCTTAATTTTGCTGCAGGCAGCAGGTCTGCCTATGGGTTGTCAGCCAGATCCACAAGAACACAAGGTGAGGTGTTCTGAACATGTGCCTCATGCTCTCTCCAGCTGTCTTTGTTAATAATGACTGGTAAATACCTGCAGTTGCTCTCACGGTGGGGACTTAGAAGTGTGAGTGGTTTTTTGTTTTATTTATTATTGGGGTGTGTGTGTGTGTGTGTGACAGGTGTGAAGACAACTCTCCTTTCACCTTTATGTGGGTTCTAAGTCACATGGTTAGGATGTATGCATTACACGCTTACATCATGGAGCCATCTTACCGGCCCAGAAGAGTGGAGTCCTTTTTTTTTTTTTTTTGGTTTTTTGAGACAGGGTTTCTCTGTATAGTTTTGCGCCTTTCCTGGAACTCACTTTGTAGATCAGTCTGGCCTTGAACTCACAGAAATCTGCCTGCCTCTGCCTCCCAAGTGCTGGAATTAAAGGCATGTGCTACCACCGCCCGGTGAGAAGAGTGGATTCTTACTCGGCTTGAGGCCAGGGTGGAGATGGGCTACCAACATGCAGAGTGAAAACAATTTCACTGGCAGCAAGGAGTTGGAGGTCAAGGCCAGACCTGAGGAATTTTGAAGAGAGGGGTTTGAGCTTTGGTAAGAGGGTGTGAATCCACTCTAGCTTCAGCTGAAGTAGATGTGAAATCCCTCTCACATCTGAATCACCAAACCCAGCAGACCCCAAGTTCACATGACTCCAGTGATCACAGATGGACATGCAAATGGTTCCCACTTGCCTGGACTACAATAGCACAGCCTGGGGGTGGCAGGGAAGAGTCTGCTGTGGAATTGAAGGTCCTTGCTGCTCACTAACATTTTATAGCTAGTTTTCATAATATGATACATTGTGATGAGAAGCAATTCCTCATCTTTTAAACCAGTGTTAGCCATACTACGGAGGATCAATTGCTGTGGCTGTAGAGCTTGCAGGACTGAACATGGCTCTTGGGTGAACACATCTGGACATACCTGGTACGCTGGAGGGTCTAGACAGAGAAGATGGCGTTCTGGTTAATCTCAAGGTGATGGCTGATGGCCAAAGGTCACCAGGATTTGATGCGGTTATTTAAAATTCTGTCTCAGGAGGAGGTGCCTCTAGGGAATTACATAATACCACCAGCAGCTGTTGTGGGGATTTAAATTGGAATTGGGTTAGAAGAAAATGGTTTCAGCATTGCCTCCTGTCTCAGCAGTCTGAGGACTCTGGGCACAACCCCCAAACCATTGAACTCACCAGGGCTGTGTGTTAGAAGCGGGACTAACCGATTACTCAAACTTATTTCCCTAAGGCTACGACGGCATGTAAGGGCATCCAGAGACATGGAGCCAAGGCTAGACGCCTGTGTTTAAGGGCTGGGCTCTGCCAAATTCAGGCTCCATGGATCTCAACACAGAGAAAGGGTCTTTTAAAAGGTTTCTGCCGTATTGTCTTATTATCCAGCGCCCTCTCCTCTCTGGTGGTTAGGAATCAAACCTAGGGCCTTGTGCATGCTAGGTAAGCATTCTGTCATGGAGCCACATCCTAAGCCCTGTGCTGTATTATCTTTTCAAGGCATACCCTTGGGGTATGTCTTGCCTCACCTACCCTACCTAATTATCTGCCAGTATGTCTTTTTATCTATCCACCCACCTATCAATCATCTATGTATGTCTCTATCGTCTATATTTTATGTATTGTGCATCTGCCTGTCTATTTCTATCTAATTTACTTTTCTGCTGTTGATTAAATACTTTTCTAATATCAGTTTTCTATTAAGCAGAGTGAGGAGAAGTGACTGACACAAACAATATCCTCTGGAGTATTTCTGCCTTTGCCTGGCTCATACTGCCCTCTGCTTCCTATGTACTGGCTCCATCCACTGGCTTGGGTCTCTGCTAAACTGGCATTTTGGAGCAGCAGGAGACCATGGTGAGGAGTCAGCAGCATTGACTGCTTGCTCTAGACAAGAGCATGTGCGTTTCGTCTTGAGCAAGTATATGCTGGATGAGAGCCAGTCCCTCCTGGAGCATGTCCGCAGTGGAAGCTGCATGCAGTCTGTGTTCCAGGCATTTGTCAAAATGAAGTCAAGATGGACTAAAGCCTCTGATGAGGCTGTGAAATTGGAGAGCTGGAAGCCTCCTTGTAGAGTAGGTCTCCAAAAGACTGCTTAAGCTGGGTGACTAAACTCTGGCCCTTCCCAGCTTTGGGTAAGCTTGTGTGACTGGGTGGCCCGTATCACAGAGCCACATCTATACATTCCACAGTATTGAGTTCTCTCTGTGAATGCAGAGTGGTACCTGAGACCTTGTCGATCGTCACTGCTCAGGTGCAGTGGCTTTACACTCCTTTGGTGATCTGAAAGTTCCATGGGCCTTCCAGGGCTACCCTGATACTTACTTTGGAGGAGCAAGCTCTCAGGGGACCCTTTGAGGCTGACCTGTAGTTGACCAAAGGGTAACACTTCCTGCTCCCAGCTAGGGCAGCAGGGACTAAAAAGAATCATGTTTTCCTGTTTCCTGTTTAAAGGACCATGTGAGAGGTAGGGTGGGAGCAGGTTCTAATGATGGAGCCTGGAGTCTTCACTGTGTGGGTGGGTACTCAGAGAGGTACATTCAGGCCTAGAAAACTGATCTCACAGCAGAGTGTAATAGAGGCCAAGTCATGGGTACAGTGAGGACCACTCAATGAGGGTGCACAGCCCAAGACAAGGAGGGATAAGGGATAGTACCTTCCTCTATCCCTTTACTCAACATGGCATTTATTGAGAATGTAATTAATTTGAATTAAATTTTCCATAGGCAATTCTGTAAGTCCTGTCTTTAGGCTACACCATCTTACACTAAGCCAAGAATAACAAACCTCTTCCAGCTGAGACATGAAGATGGGAAGATGGAGGCATCATTGCCAGCATCTGCCGCCAGGCAGGTGATGCGCTTCACATTTGTGATCCCACTGATGCCTTCAAAGCACCGCAAGAGGAGATAGTTGTCCATTGGCAGAGAAGGAAGCAGCCCGAGAGAAGACACTTCCTCAAGTTCACACAGTCGTGTACAGTGTGGAGGCTATGTGCTCGGAAACCCAGGTTGGTGTAATTTTCAAAGCACAAGTCTACTTTTTGGTCCACTCCAAGAGCCTGGGGGATGGAGCTCACACCTCTGCCAGACACGTGCTTCCAACACTGGGCTGAACTCAGGAAACAGTGTGTTTGAAGAGTGAATTACTGAATAATGAATGAATGAGGGATAGAGCTGCATCTTCATTTAAAAATGCTTTTGTGATTTAGAAAGGATTAATTTTTAGCCAGGCATGGTGGCTTTAATCCCAGCACTTGGGAGGCAATAGCAGGCAGATCTCTGTGAGTTTGAGGCCAGCCTGGTCTACAGAGTGAGTTCCAGCCAGGGTTACACAGAGAAACTCCGTCTCGAAAAACCAAAAAATGAAAGATTAGTTTTATTATTTATTTATGAGTGTGTGTGTACTTGTTTTGGCCGTACGTGCACATGCAGGCAGGTGCCCTTGGAGTCTAGAGAGAGGCAGTGGCTTCCCAGGGCTGTTGTATGTCCAGCTGTGAACCATCAGACAGGCGTCAAGGACCCGGCTCAGGTCCCCGCGACAAGAGGCAAATGCCTGAGCTGCTGAGCCATCCATCCAGTCACCGTGAATGTTTCCCAAGGAGTCCTTGGCCTTAACGTTCACATGCTTAAGACAGGTGGAACGCTGGTTTCTTCTTTTCTTGTTGCTGCAACCAAATACGTGACCCTTCCCAGAAGAAAAAAAAGCAATTTAAAGAAGGGGTTACTTCGGCTTATAGTTCTAAGGAGCACAGTACATCATGGCTGGGAAGTCAAGGTGGCAGGAGATGACTAGGCTTATCATTCAGAATCAGGAAACAGAATCTGATGAACGCTGGTGTCCTGTTCGCTTTCTCCTTTTGATTCGATCCAGGACCCCAACCATGGACACCATGAAATGGTGCTGCTCACATTTCGGCTGGGTGTCCCCCTCAGCCCATTCCAGAATCTCCATTACAAACATGCCTGGAGGTTTGTCTCCTAGTCGATTCTAAGAGTCTGTCAAGTAGACAATCAATATTAACCATTAAAGATGGAGACTCGGGTTTTATGGTCTTATCAATATAAAACTAAGAGCACATTCTCTCTATTTCTTTGGTGTTCTGTACACTACAGAGATTGTGTTAATTTTCCATAATGTTCCTGCTGCCTAAGGTCTCCCTGCTGTTTAAAACAGCTCAGATCTCCAAAAGATAACAGCAAGAGCCCAGTGGGACAAAGACAGTGGTGTTTTTGGATATTTCCCCAACTACCTGAGGAATAGCTGAGACCATGTCTTCCTTTTTCTTGGTCTCACAGAATCTTTTCTGATTCTCAGACTTACTGCGGCTCTCATCATGAGAGCAACTTAAGATCTTCCAAGGTAAACACACATCTTCTACAAACAAAAGTTTGTTTGCTGTATATAGAAAAAAAATGCCACCCGAGGACTAATTCGGCAGCTTTGTTGATTATCTGTTGTAATGAGCCATGTTACATAATTAAAAGACTTTTTTTTTCTTAACTGCATTTCACTACTAATTAACTTTTTATACATTCTACAGTGGACACTTTAGGTTGAATCATAGATGTAATTATGCCATTTCTATGCAAAGAACAGCTTATGAATTATTAATTAATATTAAATCTGTTGATTAAAGGCTAATTCATAAGTAAACATATTACAGCTCACCATGGATCGCTCCCTAGAAGCATTCTTTTGTAATTTCTGTGGTCCCCTGTTCCCTGCTAAATATCCAAGATAAACACTGGCCACACAGATTCCAAACAGCGAGAGCAATCCATTTCAAACTCTTTCTGAAGTTTTAACTCCGGGCCTTTTGCATTTCAGCTGCTCTAGAGTTACACAGCACGTGAAGGGTGCACAAACACTGTGAAGCTGGTCCGTTTTATGTCCTTCCTCTTCCTTCCTCTCTCCTTCCTCCCCTTCTTCCTGGCTCTTCTCCTTCCCTCCCTCCTCTTCCCTTCCTCTTCTCCCCTCCCATCCCCTCCCTTTCCTTTTCTTTATTTCATTTTAGTTCTTTTGATCTAACTCAGAACCCTGTGCATGCTAGGTACATGCGCTGTCACTGAGCCCTTTATGTTTCCTTAAACTCCAACCTGGAGACTGGTTTTCTTGTAGTGAACAGCAGTTCAGAAGAAGGAGAACAAAGACACATGGGGAACTACAGATCGTGTACCTGAGACACGATTCTTGGGCAGAATGATGCAAATTCTTGGTCTCAAGCCAAAAGTGATGGAGCAATTTCCAAAGACTTTATGAATGTCTTTCTTATCGGTCATGAATGATAGAGTTAGCAGAGGTCTGAATGTAAGAAAATACTTCAGTGTACCAGGCATCCACACATTTTTATATCCATTGATTCATCAATAAATTCTTTAGAATGCCAATTGAAGGAAAAAATAATAAAAAGGAAGGAGTGACATGATTACTCCTGAAGTATGGAGACAGTTTGTTATAGATACGTGGCAGAGTATAAGAAGACGAGGTGGTTGGAAGAGTCCAGATTGGACCTTGTTGGCAGGCAGAGACCTCACTGATCAGGCAGGCCATGAGAGGAGAAGGGGAATGGGGAGGAGAGAGTGGGAAGACCAAGAGGCCAGGAGACCAAGAGAGCGGTGTAGCCAAAATGACTGAGTTACATAGGAGCAGAAGAGCTGTGGGAGGGAAACCCAGCTCAGTGGCTGGGCCGGAGAGTTCAGGGTGAGGGATCCTGTATGCCAGGTACTGGCCTTGTGACAGAGTGGTGGCCACTGTCTGCTTTGATATGTCAGTAAGCACCTTAGTTAGCCTTTTGTCCTGGCTTTGAGACCCAACACCAATGTGCCTATAACACTGCAAGCAGTGTGTTGCAGCCAGAATGAAAGAAAGTCTGGCTGGAGTGCAGGGCCCATGTTCAAGTCTGGCTGGAGTGCCGGGCCCATGTTCAGAGTCTAACAGGAGTCTGATGAATAGGGAGGACAGATAGAAGGTCCCTGCTGTAGAAATCAGGATGCTTATGTTAGACAAGAATAAAGTTCTGTCTGATCTAGCTATCAGCTGTGAATAGAATAGTAAGAAGATGACAGGGGTGTGTGGACCAGATGGAAGGCCACTCCCAAAACAGGCTAGTGGTGAGGTCATGAGGTCTGGATTAGGAGGACTGTGGAAATGAAAAGAAAGAAATTGAGAGCAGATGATCAGGGCATGACAACTGACCACATGGGAAAAGTGATGAAGAATGAAACTTGGTGGCTGGAGTCTCCAGTAGCATTGGTGGATGAAGAGCATGTGGATAAGACAAGATACGGCTCAAGGTATGAGACATTATTCTAGAAATGAAAGGCAGAGGGGAGTCATGAACATGAGTGACATGTCATTGCCCTGACATGCCCTGACATTGCCCTGACAATGGATGTAGATTCCTCTGATTATATACCCAAAGCAATCAAAGCCAGCTTACTCTAGAGACACCTCCACACCCATGTTTATCGCTATGCTATTCCTGCTTGAATGGGTAAAGAAAATGTACATATATACAATGGAGTTTTATCCAACCGCAAGGAAGAATAAAAACCTGCCATTTTCAGGAAAATAGATGGACCAGAGAGTGCCATGCTAAGTGAATAATCTCACAGTCAGGAACCACCTATTTTCTTCTATATGTGGCGTCCAGAAGGAGGGGAGGGGAGGCTTCTAGGGAATGGAACTGGAAATGGGTGATAATGAACAATAATGGGGAAGAATATGATGAAGACATATTATACACATGCGTGAAAAACTCATAATGAAACCTCTTAAATCTGTACAATTTTAAACAGAACCAAATGGTCTTCACAGTTCGGGCTGGCTGAAGACAGTCACAGGCCCACCTGACGCCATGCACTCAGGTGGCGGAAAGACACTGATGGGCCAGGCTGGGTTCTCACAGTCTGGGCTGGCTGAAGGCATCCACAGGCCCACCTGGCTCCCTGTGGCACTAGGTGGGTAGGCTCCATTATGATGAGCAAATGGATGGTGAAGATATGGGAGAGAAAGAGAAGCAGAGGGGTTCATGGGCTGTGGAAAGAGGCGGAACTGAAGGAGCGAAGGCGGTAAGGAGCCGGCTAATGTGGGTGGCCCACTTGCCACCTGGGGCCAGGGTGATGTCTGGGCCCAGTCTACTGCCAAGGGCCACGTCTGGATTCATGGTCCTACTGTGTTGACATCCATGACTCATGTTGCTACCAAAGGCCACAAGGATGCCCGGGGCCTGGGTTGCCACCTGTGGCCATTTTGGTGTCCGAGGGCCATGCTGCTGCTGGGGCCATGCTAATTTAAGTGGCCCGTGCTGCCACCTGGGGCCATGGTGATGTCCAGCCCCTGCTGCAGTGTAGGGCCATATCTGGGTCTATGGCCTTACCACAGCTAGGGTCTGTGTTGATGTCCACGGCTACTGGTACCACCAAAGGCCATGAACATATTGGGGTCTGGGCCATCACTTGAGGCCAGGTGGGTTGTCTGAGGGTCATGCTTCAGCCAGGGCTTCAGATACAGATCTGAGTGGCCTGAACTGCCACAAGGTACCATGGTGAGATACAGGCCTGGGCTGCAAGTGAGGACCATGTCTGGGTCTGCGACCCTACTGTAGCCAGGGTCTGAGTTGATGTCCGTGGTTCCTATTACCACCAAAGGTGTGTGAATGCCTGGGATCCAGTCAGCCAACCACAACCATGTTGGTATCCAAGGGCCATGCTACCACCAGGGCCATACTGATTTGGGTAGCCTGTGCTGCCACTGGTGCCGTGGTGAAATCTGGGCCTAAGCTCCTGCTCAGGGCCATGTTTGAGTCTGTGGTCCTGCTGCAGCTGGGGTATGTGTTGATGTCCATGGTCCCTGTTACCACAGGGGGTCATAGGAACCACGGGTGTTGAAATCCAAGGGCTATACTGAGCCAGCCCTGCCCTTCACTGGCCCTGGGATAGCTGGTCCTGACTCTCACTGGACACTGCATCAGGACAGCTGGTCCTGCTTCTCATGGGAGAGCTGGCCCCCATTCTTGGGAGAGATGGCCCCACCCCTCACCATGGATGTGGAAAAGCTGGTCTCGATGGCATGGGCTTAGAAGAGCTAGTTCCATACCTTGCCTAAGGTAGGTGGTCCCAGAGGCTCAGACTGACCAGCTCAGCTACCACTCAGACCCATATCCTGGGTCTTGGGTTGACTCACCCTAATAACTACCCCATCTATGACCTGCTGGAGCCCATGAAGGGACTGGTTTCACAGGATCTCCATGACTCAGGGTAACAGCAGGATGTCCTAGAGGAATTTCAGTGAGGGTCCAGAGATGATGGTGTGCCAGAGGACTTGAACCAGACCAATGACTCACTGTAGTGAACATTTGTGGGTGGGGCTGAGTGGACAAGAGGGTGTACTGTGTGAAACACCACAGCTCCCAACGCCACTAGGATGAGTGAAGAGGTGTTGGAGAGATGGGAAAGACAGAGGAGCAAGATGGTCTTTTTGTTTGTTTGTTTTGTTTCAAACTATTTTTTTGGTGGGGTTTCCTTTTGTGGGGGATGCTGAAATGGTAAGGAGCAGATATGGAGGGGCAGAGAGATGAGTGGGATTGGGGTGCATGATGTGCAATTCTCAAAGAATCAATAAAGAATTATCTTTAAAAGAAAAACAGAATAAAACAAGAGTGGGCACAGAGACAGCAAAGGGGAACAGTCTTTGGACAAAGCCACGTGATGATGGAGACGCAATGGCTCTTCTGTCATGACGTTACAAGGCTGTTGCCCAGGGGTATCCAGAGAAGCAGTCCCACATCCCTCATCGTTGTCTCTGTACCATATGGACACAAGTGTTCTTAAGTAGATCCTCCTCATTTGTCTAGATTCTGTTGAGAAAGGTTCAAGAGAGATAGGCACAGGAAAGTGACGTCATTTGCTTTCAGTTCTCAAGTTAATAGCTATAATAGTAACATGATTCGAGATGGTAACCATTAGGACCAAGTTCCCTGAGTCTGAGGATCGATGCGCTTTGGTTTCATTAAGAAATGTGAAGCTTCTGGACAAATAATGTTGCTGGGCTTCCTGGCCTCTCAACAGTTATTTTAATGTCAATTTTTAACACCCTGTTGTTGGGACGGTCACACTCTGTTTTATTGCATCCCTGGACCCTGATGGCTAGCCCCAAGGAACCCTTGATGCATTTGGATTTGGTTATTCTAGTCTCTGTTCAGGCTTGCATTCATTTCATCTCTGAAATCTGATGATCTAATCCAATAAAATTATAAAGGATTCAAACCTGCTCAACACCTAATCAGCTTAGTCTAAGAGAATTAAATCAAAGCCCTGTAGGTGTGTGTACGTCTCACTCAGATGAAGTCTCACCCAGGGAGACATTCTTATGATGTGGGAGGCTGGGATAGTATTGCGTGAATTTTAAAAGATATACCAAGAACACGGCAGGACAAAGTCAGTTTCATGGCTTTACTGGTGTAGCTTTGTGTGAAGTCTAGGGCAGTGTGTGTCTAGGGGGAGGTGGGGAGAGAGACAGAGAGAGACAGGAGATCTGGTGTGTCATGTGATACTGGGATTGGGAATTGCTGTGTCTCACCATGTGTAGAACGGAACAAGATAACAGAACTGACAATGTGGAATTGTAATAATTAGTGGGGATTATGCACATATGCACGTGTGTACTCCAGCAGTGTGTGCATGTATGTGCACATGTGTGTGTACTTGAGAAATGTCTGGTGCAAAAGTATACATTGTCAGTTTATTGTGTCGCTAATGACTTGTAGTAAAATATTGTATGTATTTATTGTAATCAGGTATATGATCAGTAATCATTTGTACTTTTACAATAATGTATATATACTTACCACATACTCAAATAAGTAGCTGTAGGCCTAAAGAATGGGGGAAGTGCTACAGAGCCCTGAGTAGACCTGTTTCTTTTGTCTGTGTCTTCACAGACTTCAGGAGGCGGGAGAGACAAACGCAGGGTTGACAGATGCCTTCCTAGCCAGAGGCTCCTTGTAAAGGACCCAGCTGTGGAGATGGCTCTGAACCTAGCAAATGTGGTCTTGTGAGTATGCATGAGAACAGCCGGGGCCACGCCTTATTCCAAGTGTGGACTCTGGTGTGTCTCAGACTAGACAGGGAGGAACACTGGAGGGCCTTTGGCTTGTGATGACATGGGAAGCTTTTATTACCAGCCTCAGGATGGGCAAGTTACTCTGATTCCTTTTGGATAAAATCAGGCTCCTCTACTAAATTTGGGATCCATTCATAATCAGAGAGGCCTCTTCAGAAGGCTATAAATCCATCCATTCATCTATCCACCCATTTATCCATCTGTCAATCTGTCCGTTTGTCTGTCCATCCATCCATCCACCCACCCACCTACCCACCTACCCATTGAATTGGATATTTGAACACCTATTCTCTGCCCTGAGCCGGGTACCCAAAATGCAGCTGGCATGCTTCACCATTTCCCCCCGACTGGGGGTGGGGAGGACCTCAGGGGCTGCAGGGTGCTGAGAGTCACGGGGACGCAGACAATAAACCCTAGTTGATGTGGAGCCTGAGCTGTGGTGCCTGAGCTGCAAAGGCAGTCCACCCCATCCAGACCGGGAGACCTGGTGACGGGCACGTCTTGTTCCCTGAAAGCGTTCTTTTGAGACCACTTCACCTTGACATTTCCTTTACGGCTCAGGATCCTATTGTAGTCTTTGGGCCCAGGAGCTATTTTAAACTTGTTGTGACTAAGCACTGTCAAAGTAACTGGCGCTGTGTGGATATCTGCAAAAGCACTTTGTCCTTCCCAAAGAGAGAGCTAACTGGCAGAGAAAAGAACCGGGCGGCGGTGGCGTGAGTATTGTCCTTGGCGCGTCTGCGAGCTGTTGATAGTTTTGGTTGTGTCTGCGCTCGTTGCTGACATCGTTATAGCGTCCAGTGCCTGTGCTGTCTCAGGGGCACAGCAACGGCTCTGTGACTCGGGAGTCCGGTTCCTTTAAGGCTTCTGCCTAGGTGAGTGGCAGCATCTTTTAGAGTTGTGCAGTGCGCAGCCTGTAAAATGGAGCAACAGTCCTGAGATGAGAGCTTAAATTACAAAGGAGCCATTTCACTTTCTTGTCCCACTGTAGCTCAGGATCTGGTATAAATATTGTGGAGATGAGAAAGTATTTGGAGCTTGTTAATATCTTTTTTTTTTTCTGTGATCTTTATCTAATGAGCTAAACTGTTCAGATTTGCACCTGTGTTCCACATCTGGGATCTTGGGCAAATGCATCTTTCCTGTGCTTCCTCCACCATGTAGAGATGCAGGAGAAACTTGAAGCAGTGAAATTGATGCTATGAAGGATTTACTAATAAACTCACTTAGGAACTATTATGTTGCCTAAAGCAGGATTCAGCTAAAGGAGTGCTCCTGCATTATGAGGAAGATAGTTTTATACTAATCAGACTTGTTAAAACTGTCAGAATGAAAATTCTGTACCATAATGGAAGCTTAGGGTTGCTGAGAAAGTTTCTGCTAATGTTTGTTCACCAAGGCTGAGCTCCAGTGAGGCTTCATTCCCGTAACAGAAGGAGACAGCCCTAACTTAAAGCTGGCCATTAGACCCATCCCCACGTCAAAGGACATGCCTCTAAGGGGCAGCTCCAAGTGGGCAGCACAGGGTCACAGCCACTTGAAGTTTGAGTCTGTCACTAGGTCCCCTGCGTCTCCTCAGGAAAAACACAATTCTGCAGATGGGCAAGATTACCACGGGTAACAAGTATTTGAAAAGAATAACACCAGGGTACTTAGAATTACTTCTAGCAATAGCCTTCCTGTATAAATTTCCCATCTGCCTAAGCAACTGCAGTCTTGCAGTCTCCTGTCTGTATTTAAGTTGTTCAGAGTGTAACCTGGGACTGGGACCTAAAAGAGATTTAACGATGATGGAGTGTGTGGAATGCAGAAGACCGAGGTGTATGTGAGTTAGTAAACTCTTCTATCCATGGCCAGTTCCTCTTAGAGCATCAGTTGAAGTGACTAGGGTAACACCCTCTCGCCCTAACTCTCTTTCATGTTTACTTAGACACTTCCCAGACACCCCACACCCCACAATGATCACATCTGCCTTGGCAACACATTTGGGATTTCCATGACCCTAACCATGGTTCAACTGTATTAACCCAAGTAATTAACGCTTATATACACTAAACATAAACTAAAGTGACCGAAGAAGGTATAAGTAAAAAAGAATTGTCACATTACGTCTATGTTCTGCCAGAACAAACGTGTCAGAGCTGCTCTGGCCCTACCTGGCATTGTAATTGATTCTCTTCCTTTGAAAACGCTCTACTCTGACCGTTGGCACCAGGAGACTTTGAGGCAGGAGCTTGCTCTTGGTTGCCGACCAAAATTAAAGGACTCATAGTCTTAATTGGCTTAATCACTGTGATTGTCTGTATCTCCCTTATGTGGATTTATTACATTAGCCAGAGATGGACCAATGCTATATTAAAGAGATTATTCCTTTATTAATCCCCAAGTGTGCAAGTGATTTCTCCCTGGGAAGGGAGGTTGTTTCTTTAATAATAGGACTGTATTAGTCAACACTTACTTAACTCTCACTACATACGCATGCTTTGTGTATATGCTCTAATTTAATAGAAATACCAGAGTAAAGTAGTATTGTTATTACTTTGTCTTCAAAATCGGGGACCAAGGGGCCAAGGTCATTCATCTAATGAATTTCCTTTTTTAAAGATTTGTTTAATGTACATGAACGTTTTGCCTGCACGCATAAGTGTCCAGTGTGCTTGGAGTTCAGAAGAAGGCATTAGATCCCCTGCCACTGGAGTTATGGATGGTAGGGAGCCACCATGTGGGTGCTGGGAACTGAACCTGGGTCCTCTGCAAGAGCAGCAAGTGCCCTTGGTGGCTGAGCCATCTCTCTAGCCCCTTAGCTCCTTTTCAAGGTCAAGTACTTGTCCAAGTTCATTTGACTCACACACCCACGAACTTCACTGTGCCATAAGCTGACCACCTGGACTGATTGGCTGCCGTCCCTGTTCAAAATCCATTTCTCATGTAAGACAGCAGGTAATTATTCTGGCTTTTAGTATATTTAGGATGGCCACTATTGCTGCTCAGATTTGCCCTGAGTGGTCTGCTTTAGTGGACGGTAGCATCAACTCCTCCTGAACTGGAACTCTGAAGAATCAGGTTGTTCCAAGAGAAATTGCATTTGCTTTAAACAAACTTTCTGTTGATGGTAACATTTTTTCCTCCATCCTTCAAATAAGATTTGAATCTACAGAATATCCCCTTCCTCAACAGACACACACACACACACACACACACACACACACACACACACACACACACACACCAGGAATTGAATGGATTTAAAATGCAAGTCCCCTCCCCGGACTGTTTCTCTGTGCTAGCGACAGGAGTCACTGAACGTCCCATAGCTGCTTTTGAGTGCATTCCTTCTCCAACAGGCTGGAACACCACTAGGCGATTTTTAAAAATTACATTAAGATAATCTAATCAGTTGTCTGGGTCACTTTTCCGTGAAGAAAAAGTGTAACAGTAGAGTCCCTTCCACCCCACACAGACATGCTAAGAGCCCCATGTTGAGCACTGGATGTTTGAAGACTGGACACGGAGTGCAAACGTCCAGATACGAAGCCATATTCCCAGGACCATGTTCAGAGCGGAGTTTGCTTGCTTGCCTGTTTGAGATTAGTTACTTTTTATTCAAAGTAATGTTTTGTTATCTAATTTCATATTTTTTCATATAATATTCATCAAGTCGATTTTTACTGAATCATATATTTAAATAAAGTCAGCTTCCACACGAAAGTTCAGTACCAAGTGATGGCAGGTTTTGTCTCTTACCTTCACTTTTTCACTGAGGTTTTTTTTTTTTTTTTTTTTTTTTTTTTTTTTTTTTTTGTGTGTGTGTGTGTGTGTGTGTGTGTATGTGTTTGTGTGTGTGTGTGTGACAGAGATGGAATCCAGGACCTTGAGCATGGTAGGGAAGTATATCCCTTGACTTTCACATTTTTAGTAACATTTTTATGATTATAAAAGTAATACGTATTTGTTATTCCCACCTTTGATGTATGAAGACACAAAGAAAAATAAAGATACCCATAAAGCTGACCCATAAAAAGAACTTTCATAGCCGGGTTGTTGGTGGCACATGCTTTTAACCACAGCACTTGGGAGCAGAGGCAGGAGGATCTCTGTGAGTTCAAGACCTGCCTGGCCTACAGAGGTAGTTCCAGGACAGCTAGGGCTTTTACACAGAGAAACCCTGTCTTGAAAAACCAAAAACCAAACAAACAAAAAACAAAAAACAACCCCAAAACTTTCGTGTGTGTGTGTGTGTGTGTGTGTGTGTGTGTGTGTGTGTGTATGTGT
Source organism: Peromyscus californicus insignis (assembly GCF_007827085.1). Classification (NCBI taxonomy): domain Eukaryota; kingdom Metazoa; phylum Chordata; class Mammalia; order Rodentia; family Cricetidae; genus Peromyscus; species Peromyscus californicus. Next base: position 75,260,500 of record NW_026294413.1, on the reverse strand, counting down.
GTATGTATGTGTATGTGTGTGTGTGTGCCTTTGCACGCATGTGTGTGATACTGGGTACCTAATCTCTGTGCAGTTTTGCAGCTGCATTTCTTTTCTTATTGTCACAACGAACTCCTACAAACTCAGTGTCTCACAATCATCCACATTTTCCCCGCAGTTCTTTGAGCCAAAAAGTGTAAATCTTGCAGAACTAAAATCTAGGTATAGCAGAGCACTCCTTTTGGAAGCTTAAGAGAATAATACACTTCCTCCCTCATTCAAGGTGTTAGGTTCATTTTTCTAGTGGTCGAGGACCAAGACTCTCATTTCCTCTCGCTGTGGGCTGAGGTCTGGTCCCAGTCTCTGGGGCGGCAGCTTTTTTCAGCTGTGTTCCCCAAGCCCCATCTTCCAAGTCAGAAGTGGCCGTCATTGCTTTTTCTCACACATCTCTTTTTACTGCAGCTGGGAACTTTCTGGCTTTAAGGGTTCCTGTGATGAGATTGGACCCACCTGAGTCTATGCTATTCCACACTTTAGAATCCACAGCCAGAAACATGCCTGCAAAGTCCCTTTTCCACAGAAGGTAACCCAGTCATGGGTTCTAGCGTGAGGAAATGGGCGTCTGTGAGGAGGATGTCATTCGGGCTGCAGAATTCATTTTGTGTGCATCCATCAACGGAAGTGGTCTTCAGTCCAAAGCGTGTAGAGACTGAGGCTGAGAGGCTCCAAACCCAAATCCTTGTTCCAGCATGCCTCTCTCATCATTGTAGAATAGGTACCCCACGAATTGCACTTAGACAGATGATCGGGAGGGGCTGGAAGATGGTTTAGTCGGCAGAGAGCTTGCCATGATGAGAAAGGCCTTGAGTTTGGGTCTCTAGTGTAACACATAAAAAACCAGGCATAGCAGTGGGTGTCTGGAGTCCCCACTTTTGGAGAGGGGGAGATTGGCAGGTCCCTGGGGCTCACTGGCAAGGTAGCCTGGTTGAATCCCTGGGCTGCAGATTCAGTGGGCGATCCTGTCTCAAGAAACAAGGTGGGAGTGATTAAGGATCACATGCAATGACAGCACAAATGCATACATGCACACACATGCACACACAGAGAGACATCCCACACAAACTACCCACTACCTACACAGGGAAGATAATCATGACCCAACCATCATTCTAGAATATGTGTTTTTGGGAAGGTACAGCAGGCATGTATTGTTTTTCCTTTGTAAGTCTCTGTAATTGTATATTTGTAGCACTCACGGTTATTTCTCAACACACTTTCCTCTAAATCTAAACTTTCTAACTTATGAGCACTGCTGTGCTTTGGTGTGCAGGGTTTTGGTTCTGTAACCAAGTGTGGAGAAGTCCTTGCGCCTCCGTCCTCCAAACCTCAAGCGACTACAGCATTATTGATCATCCGTCTGTCACGGGCACTGGCTGCCTGCCTCTCTGCTGCCTGTGTGACCGTTGTGTCTCCATGGCTGGAAGCTGAACTTGCCTCCGGGGATGGCAGAGGACGCATTTTGCAGAGTTCATAACTTACCCAAACCTCTTGGGTTCAGCGTTTCTGCCTGAACTGGAAACTTTGGATGTGAAAGTCAATTCGCTCTTAAAATAAAAAAGTCTGTTGCAAAGAAAAAGAGCAAGAAAAGCGTTACTAACAAACAGCTCCCAGAGGAGGTCTTACACACAGCTCCCAGAGGAGGTCTTACACACAGCTCCCAGAGGAGGTCTTACACACAGCTCCCAGAGGTGGCCTTACACACAGCTCCCAGAGGTGGCCTTACACACAGCTCCCAGAGGTGGCAGAGGTATCGTGGATATGACATGCAAAATTTGAAATAGAAAAGAATAATGTCACCAACGTTTGTAATTTACTTGATTCTAAAACTGAAAAAATATTTGAAAAAAAAAAGGAATTTGCATTCTGTGGAGTTTGAAAAACAGTGTCAGCTGGCAGGGAGATAGTCTAACCTTCTGAGCATGTTCTGCACTGTGCCAGACTATTACCGACTTTTTAAAGAAGTCATTGACACAGATCTTCAAAGGAAGATCTTGGAATTTGCATCTCAAAAATTTATTTTTTGTTCAAAATTTTTTTTTGTTCAAGAAAAATCTGGTTATGTTGGAATTTTTGGAAAAAAGTGTACCAGTTCCCTTCCCCTACCCCCTGACCCCTTTGAGTCAAGAACTTTATAATTTTGTAAGAAAATACCTTCTATATTTTTTTCATTTGCTACATACAGAGATTTTAATATCTAAGACAGGAACTGATAGTATGAAAAGGAGCATAATCCAGACCGTTTACCTTGTAGGAAGCAATGGTTACGTTTACAAGGACAAGCCGTGGCCAGATACCGTGAGGTTAGTGACCAGCGTGAGACAGAAGCCAAACAGGAGGGAAGAATGACTTCAGGCGACAAGTCAAGAAGCACAGACAGTGTCAGTGTTTCACAGACAGATTTCCCTGGGTCAGCAGACATCGGGAAGAAGGTTCTAGGGACCAGCTGTTTACCGTTTAAGAAGTTGTGTTTAGTTTACTGGACAGAGATTATTCCAGAGCTATTCTTGCCTGAAAAACAGGAGGGTCTAAGCACGGAGATTTGCACATGTGGGTTGTGGTAAAGAAAACAGGAGAGATTTGGGGTGAGAAGTTCCTGAGGTCCCTTATGCACTGTCTTTAAAATGGGCTGGAAAGTAATGCTAAGCGTTTTCACCTTGCTCTGCCCTTCAGACATGGAATGGAGGGGTAGAATTTCTAGAAGTTGGCAGCAGACAGGGACAGAAGAAGAAACGCTAGAGAGATCCAAGGGGAACAGAACAAAGACTCATAAAAAATACAGTCACACCATACCAAGTTAGAAGACACTGCACAGAACTACTGCAGGCGAGAAAGGGAACTGCCCGGGCAGTCTGGAAAACAGTTGGTGGTTTCTTAGAGTTAAATGCGCATGTATCACATGACCCAGCAATACCACTCCTGGGCATTTGGGAGAGAAATGAAAATGTGTTCAAAGGTTTGTATATGAATATTCACAGCATCTTGACTCAGAACGGTCAAAAACCAGAAACAACCCAGTTCACCAATAGCTAAATGAATGATCTAATTTTTTTCTATATTGGAATAATAGAATGCTGCTCAGCAATAAAAAGGAAATGGATTGTGATATGTGTGACACAGTGGATGAATTTCAAAAATATTCTGCTGTGCATAAAGGGGCAGACATAAAAGATTATGTATGGTCTGTTTCCATTTAAATGGAACTCAGGAAAAGATGAATCTAATCAATAATAGATGTGACTGACACTGATTGTGTGGGACTGGAAGGGGCGGTAAATATTGATTAGCAAGGGGGCAGAAGGGAGCCTATTTGGATGGTAGACGTTTTCTAGATCTTGATTTAGGTGGTAGTTACCTGAGTGCAGACATTTGTCAAAACTTGGCAAACTACCCTAGAACATGTCTTTCTCACTGTATGCAAACCATATCTCCAACAAGATTGAGTTTTCCAGTGCAGCCACTGGAATTACCAAAATGTTGATAGCATGACTCAGACTCGCCTCACTAAATTTAATGAAATTATGGCAAGAAGTGAAAAAAACTTCTGAGGATTTTAAGAAGTGCTAATACCAGCTCATTGTGCTGTCATTGGTGAGTGAGTTGTTAGATATTTAAAATCTTTGTGAGGGAATTCCTTCCATGTTTCAAGTGAATCTCTCTCTCTCTCTCTCTCTCTCTCTCTCTCTCTCTCTCTCTCTCTCTCTCTCTCTTCCAGATGTTCACGGCAGACAATGGAAACACACTGCTTTCATTCCTAGACTTCTAGGTTTGGTTTCATTGAGTCAACACTGACCGGCTCAGCCACGTTGTGTTCTGGGAAGAAAACATGGCCCTGACCCATCTGGAACGCTCTGGTGAAAGACAGTGATCATCATAGCAGTGGGGTCAGTAAACAGTAACGCAGCCATACTGACTATTGTTTACCAGCCCCTCACCGGGAGGCAGACGCCAGCAGAGTGACTGACATGCCATCTCATCTAATCCCCACACTAGTGTGGCTCTGGGCACTTAGCTCCTCTATAACGGAAAGCACAGCTGAGCTGGGAAGTGTGCGCCACCTACCCAAGATCACAATATTGAGGATCGATATTGCGGGCTGCTTCATGTTTATGTGCCACAGCCCAACAATAAAACGTGACAGGACGGCAGGGGAACACTGGCTTGAGGCGCTGAGAAAACGTATCCATTTGTGCAGCCTGTCCAGAGCGCCCTCCATTTCCAAGCCAGTCAGAGAGGCACTAGTTCCTCCTCAGCAAGCAGGACTGCCACTGTTCCTCCCCCCATCCCCTCCCCACTCAGCTCTCCCACAGGCCTAGATCCCTGCAAGTCCTGTGACTGCCATCCTGCAACCCAGGGGGGCTGCAGATCTGAATAATGTTCTTGGATTTGTGTCTCTCATCTTGTCCCTGATTAGTGCTAACTCTTCCTGGCAAGGCTCCTGCCGGGCTATTTCTGGAAACAAAAATTCATTACACACATCCTTATTGATTTTCTCTCTCCTTTGCTTATAGCTGAAATGCTTTTCCTCCCCCTCGTGAAGAAACAGTACTGCAATTACTGGAAGCTTCTCTCCCCCGAGAAGCCTTCCAAGGACCAGAGGGCTTTGGGGCTCCTGGGAGTAGGGGGCCGCCTGCATCTCCATGCTCACTTTGTTCAAAGAGAGGGAGTGGGGTAGCCGATTGCCTCATACTAAAGCAGTTCTACAGGGGCCTTGACTTGAGAGCAGTGCACTTGATAAATGCCAGGCCTGCTCCCAGAGAACAGCTGTGTTTACTAGCTCTCCCCATCTCCTTTCCTAATACTTTTGAGTGACAGTGCAGTCTTGAACATCCCAGGATACTCATGCAGCTTTGGTGGCTAGCTCAGGGGAATCTCACTTACCTGTGGGGTCAAAAGAAAAGAAAAGAAACTGTCTTCTCTGGAACAAATTAAAATTCAGTGACAGTCTTGTTATTGAGCATCCCTACCGTGTTAGGTCTGGGGACATATGTGAACAAAGAACTCTGTTCTGTTCCCATGGATTGACAGCCTGGCAAGGGACTTGAACAGCAGCAACAGAAATAGAGCAGCAGCTTTATTTGCAAAGGCATAACATAACTGCAAGTTGCGAGGTGCAGTGTCAACAGGAGGTTCTGAACTAGAAAATGGCCTGGTACTACCCAGTACTGCCTATCATATGCAACGCCATGAGCCTGCTCCCCATTACCGGAGCATTCTTCCCATGTTTAGGGACATTAAGTAGCTGGTTCCAGATGCCCCGGTGAGAGCTGGATGCAAGGTCAGATTTGTCTGGCTCCAAGAGTGCTCTTTCCACTCTACTGGGTCATCAGGAACACAGTTTCCTCCAGGGCCCATGGGGTGGGGTGGACTTTGCAGCAGAGTCCAGCCTGTTGCCTGTTCTTTTCTATAGGCTTATGTCTGCATGCGGAGACATGAGACACTCAAGCCTTTACCTTGAATCCACGGCAAAGTGGGCCCCGTGTGTCCCTGGGAAAGGTCTTACACAGTTCAAGATTCTCCATCTTGCTTTCAAGTGGGTGAGGTGGGTGTGGGCACGCCTCTGGAGAAGGCCTCTCAGCTCTGGGGGCTGTTGTTCTTTTGGACCTGGCACCATGTGCCCTCCAGGCTTTGGCACAGCCTGACCCGCCTCTGCCAAGCCTGCCTCATATTTATTCATCGTTATTCACATTTCTGCTCAGCCTCTTCCCTCACAGCAGTGCTCCCAGAACCTTGCCTCACATAGCAGTGTGGGTGGGGGAAGAAGCCACCTCTGCTTTCGAGAGATCAGCTGAGGTCAAATGTGGGCAGACAAGGGGGTGTCTCACGAGCTCTTCGACATGGAGCTGGAGAGGGAAAAGTCTCCAGGCTCTGGGCTCTCAAAGCCATATTGAGGAGGGAAAAGAGGAGCCTGGGAACTATGCCCTCAGGCAGGTGCAACCCCGGTGTATTGATTTGTACACATTCATGAAGGGTGCTGGGAAATCCGGCTTCTGGAATGAAGAAAATATGGACAGAAGGGTGCTCAAGTGAGCACCTGGCTGTGGGCTGGGGGAGTGTCACTGTTGGTCCACCAAACACAGTGATGTGCTGTGTCTGCCTCCCCATCTGTACCCCGTAGCGACAAACAGATGACTCAGAGCGCACGCAGACAGCCACACAGAAGCACTTGGTGTGTGACTAGACAGGTGCTCATGGCAAGCACAGCCAAGGCCTTGTGCCACGAGGCACGAACGGTCGCTGCGTCCGGCCCAGCGAAGACAATTGGCTGTTTCTAGGTGGGTTTGTCGCTTCGGCACTTTTCAAATGTTACCCCTGTCCATTCATGATGTGCCTCACTCTTCTCCCAGGCCATCCGAAGTGCCTTGGCCTCCCAGGATGTGTGGGTGTGATAGGAACAGTGGAGGGGTAGGGTGTCCTTTCCTATGTTCACCACTGAAATGTCACTTCCCCCTTGACCTGAATCAGATGGTGACCCCTCTAAGAACCGAGCCCTTTCCTCTCATAGTTCCTACAACATTTGCACACATCCATGTGTGTCTGCCATTCTGCACTCAAGGACTGTCTTCTCCCACGTCTCCATCTTCTGCCATCAATAATTCCGGTATGATTCTGTTTACTCCTGAACTGTCAGTGTCTTGACAAAAGTTTGGTACATAGAAAACACACACACACACACACACACACACACACACACACGCACGCACGCACGCACGCACGCGCGCACACACACACGTGTGCACACACACAATGGGTACATAAAACTCAAGCCACCAGTAAGTCTATGTGACTTGTCTATGATCCTGTGGGTAATTGGAAGAATAACATGTAAGTCCCAGGCTCTGGTGGCTCATAATACATCTTTTTCCAATGTGTGATGCTGAGCCAGGCTGCCTTTGACAGGGTGTTAAAAATCTGGCTAATTCTCTTCAGGTTTTAAGGAGCTGTTTTTAATTAAGAAAGTTCAGGGCATTAGATTTTGGTATGAAAAAGGAGGTGCCAATAAATGGCTTTACCTTGGGCTGTTCAGAATGATGCTCCTGCTGTAGCTGTGAGCCCAAGAAACCCTGAAGATATCCTTGATGCAGAGGGCATGCTGTGCTCAGGTCAGCGCCTGCCTGCCTCATGATGAGGGAGTAGGAAAATCTCTCTCCTTTGACTCTTTGGGGAAATCATGTCCTGTTTGTATCACCAGACAGGGGCTGTTAGTGGAGAGGGGTAGGGCTGATTTCCAGGCTGCTGTCTGGTGGTGTGCCCCACTCCCCCCGCAGTGCTGGTGTTCTGACCTTCAGCTGTTTGTCCTCCAGATTCAAGGATGATGGGTTTGGGTTGAATATGGTGGAGGTAGGTGCAGACAGAACGTAACTTGATTTATTCACTGAATGATGCTTCTTTCATTTGCTGAGCTTGATCCTAACTGAATGGATTCACCACTGGACAGGTAAATTAGAGCATGCTTGTTACTGTAAGGTGGCTTGCTGGGTGATAGCATTGGTCATCACACTTAGACTCTGACTCAGCCCAGGGCATGCATAGAGCCCGACAGTCTGGATGCTAAGTTCAGTCTTGAAAAGAAACAATCAAGCAAGGCCAGGAATACCCAGGGCATTTGAACTATACCACGCCATAGTTAGTCTTCAATTCAGTGTTCATTACCTTTGTCCTGCTGATGTCACAGTCTCACATGCGACAAGGTCATAGTAATGCTGAGGAGGGAAAGGCTAATGCTCTGCAGCACAGTCACCAAAGAGCTGCAGTGGCTGCTGGAATAGCTTTTGTTGTTACTTGTGATACAGTGATCAACTGACTTGTGATTATTTAACACTAACAGTTCACCTCTAGTTGACCTAACTGGAAGTGCTATAATTCAGAGTTTTAAATTTTTAGTTTAATTCACTCATTTGTGTGTGTGTGTGTGTGTGTGTGTGTGTGTGTGTGTGTGTGTGTGTGTGTGTGTGTTTGTGGAGGGCTTTCTATGCCCCATGGGACACTTGTAAAGATCAGAGGACAATGTTTGGGAGTTGTCTACTTCCACCTTTCCATGGGTTCCTGGAAGGCACTGAACTCAGGTTTTCAGTTTTGCTCCCCAAGTACATTTAAGGGCCGAAGCACCTCACAAGCCTATAGTATGGGTTTTTTTTTTTTTTTTTTTTTTTTTTTGGTTTTTCGAGACAGGGTTTCTCTGTGTAGCTTTGCGCCTTTCCTGGAACTCACTTGGTAGCCCAGGCTGGCCTCGAACTCACAGAGATCCGCCTGGCTCTGCCTCCCGAGTGCTGGGATTAAAGGCGTGCGCCACCACCGCCCGGCCTAGTATGGGTTTTTAACATCTCCCAAAGACATGTGTGCTTGTTGAGAACACTCTCTGTTTGGTGTTAGCAGGAGGGGGAGACCTTTAAAAGGTTGGACCTAACTGGAAGTCTTTCCATCTTATGGGGTGTGCCCTAGAAGAGGATGGTGGGGCCCTGGCCTCTCTCATCTCTTCTAGCTTCTTGACCATCATGAGGTGAGCAGTCTCCTCTGCTACGTTCTCCTGATGTGACCAAAGGAAAAGAGGCAACTGACCGCAGACTGAAACTCCCAAACTCCGGGCCAAGGCAGACCCGCTGTCCTTTAGGTTGGCTAAGTTACTTTGTCGCAGTGAGGGAATGCTTGAAGAACACAGTAAGTATCTGGTTCTGCTCCTGGGCTGAAACACACCGCCTTAAGCTTTTTCACATAAAGAAACAGGGAAGAAAGTGATGATCTCGGGGTCCCATGGCAGCTGCATCAGGTCACCCAAGACCCGGTGTATTTAGCACATGGTTTTTAACCACAAGGTCTTCTGAGAAACAAGCTGTTGAAGCTCTAGTCAGGCTAACAAGCAAGGCAGTGAGAAAGAGGACAGAGGGCTCATTTCTCCACATTGTCGGACATCTTTGAAGCTCTGTAAATAGTCGTTTTGGAAGTCCTGTAGGGTGTTGTCAGTTAACTCAAACGTGTGGCTACGGCAAAGCAGACTGGGAAATGCCTTCCAGCTGTGTGTATTGGTGAAGCCTGATAAGCTTAGTGTTATCTCTCCAAGAAAAAAAATGGAGAGTAGAGAATGAGAAAGAACTGGATTTCTGCCACATTCTGTTTGGAAAACCCTGGGGGTCTTCGCTGTTCTATCCTACTGATACTGGGGCTTTGCAAAGAGAAAAGAAAACAAAAAATGAAAAGTCACACTACTGCATTTGGATAGTTTCTATCAGGTCTGCAAACACATGGCCAGAAAAGAGATGTGAATCTGTGTCTATCCTCTAGAGAGCATACAGTTTCCCGTCTTTTCTCGGGATGTGTTCTTTTCTACTCACAGGTTACAGGGCGGAGATGTCAAGTTTGGCTGTGGACATCCAGAGGAGAGGCCCCATGGTATGTTAGACAGAGGTCTAAAGTTGTAGGGAGTGGTCAAGGCTCAATACACAGATCTTGGGGTCCTAGGTCAGAAGGGAGATGAATATGAGAAGCATGGACAAGGGGCCTCAAGGGGTCCCTAGGGAAGCTCAGGACACATTCCTCTCTACTGTTTACCTTCCATTTGTATGATGTCTCTGAGTATGCATCCCACTGGGGAGTTTCCATGACAACGATGGAGGAACTGTCAACCATGTGCTTTGAGTTTCCCAGAAATCAGGCATTTAGCCAGCACAAGGGGTTGGTATGAACTAATGGCCACACTTCACGATGCTCTCAGAGTGCACATGCTGTTTTCTTTGAAGTAGCCATTTCTTCCATAAGAGTTTCCATTTCTAATCCCCAAGTTTCACACATCAACAGATTTACTCAAGAATGAGGAGGGCCATCTTGACTTCTAAGTAAGAAGAACTAATTAGAACATCTGGTTTTATTTTTGTACCAACCACGATTCCAACATGCTAATAGTGATGGATCACAAAAGTCTTTCCTGGCACTCCGTTCCACTCAGTGTGCTATGATCTTTCACACGCAAAGGCCACTGATGGGAGAGTGGCTTCTTAGGGAGACTGCAGGGTGTTCCCAGCTCCCCAGAAGCATGTTCTGGGCATCTGCTCTTATGCTCCATTCTCTACTCTGCTAAAGTGCTACCTTGTATAGTTCAACATCTATTTCTCCCACTGGACTACAGACTCTTGGATAAGAAGAAACATTCTTATTTAAACTTCATGCCTTCAATATTCAGGACGGTGCCTGGTGCTTGTTAAGTTCTTCATTAAATATTTGTTGGGTGCATGGAGGAATACATATGAGAAAAATCTCCAAATAAGATAGTTGCTATGGAAACGGAAAGGGCTTCTAGTAAGGTGCCAATGCTGGGGACAAGCCCATATTCTAATGTGGGCCAGGTCGACATGGGTACTATTTCATTGTTTTGACTTCTGACTTACTCGCATTTGTTTACAGCATGCCAAGTGTAGATCACGAAACATGTCACTCTCACAGGCAGAGCCAGAGAGCGACACGGACAGGAGCTGAGAAGGGAAACCCACAGCTTTCTAACTAGCCTGTGGAAACATGGTGCTGTACTTCATCTGTTGGCTCTTACAGGTCCCAAGCATTACCACAAAGGAAAAATATCAAGGAAAGAAATAAAAAGTGACTGAAATAAAGACGGCAGAAAATTCTTTCTCATAGGAAAAACTAGAACCTGCTTATCAAGGGTTAGCTGAAGAGATTGTTAAATGGTCAAAGAGCCTCACTCACTCAGTGCAGTGCCTGGCAAACTGTGCTGCTTCTGAATATTTGTTTACACTGTGAGGATGTGTCTCTGCCAAGGCACCCTCTGATTGGTTTAAAAAAGAGCTGAATGGCCAATAGTTAGGCAGGAAGAAGTTAGGAAGGATTTCTAGGGACAGAAAGGACTCTGGGAAGTAGAAAGGTAGAGACGGCAGGAGACGCAGAGCAAGCAGGATGTGCAGGAGGAGAGGTAACAGCCACGAGCCATGTGGCAGAATGTAGATATAAATGGGTTGACTTAAGTCATAAGAGCTAGTTAGTAACAAGGCTTAGCTATAGATTTCATAATTCCTAAGAAGTCTATGTCATTATTTGGGAGTTGGAGGAATAGAAAAAGACTCATTAAATATGGTGCCCAATGTGGGGTGTGGGGTCATGTATATCCACATAAAGCCTGAAAAGCAAAAAAAAAAAAAAAAAAAAAAAAAGTTTGGAATGCCAAATCAAACAGGGTTTGCCGGCGCAGCTTCTTAGCAACTGCGGTCTCTTGGGTAGGCTCAGCATACAGAGGTGTGGCTCTTTTAAGAGGCCCCGCTGTGTGGCAGAACATTTGAGCAGCACTAGGTAAAAATGCCTGTTGGATCTTGGATTTAGCAGCCTCCCAGAGCTGGGATGGTTATGTGCAGCCTGGATGATTAGGCTTAGGCATGGCTCCTGCCACTGCCTGTGGACCCCAGGGGTCAGAGCCAGTCACCAGCATGCCAAGAGCTAATGCATCAAGCAGAGTGGTACAGCAGTAGCCTAGTAGTTTAAGATTTGGCTCATGCAGTCAGAGGAAGCTGCAGATGAGCAGAAAGTCAGGTCCAGACTGAAAAACTTCTAAACAGATACAATGTGTTTAAATAGGTTTAGGGAGCTGGGCTGTGGTGGCACACGCCTTTAATCCCAGCACTCTTTAATCCCAGCACTCAGGAGGCAGAGGCAGGCGGATCTCTGTGAGTTCGAGGCCAGCCTGGGCTACCAAGTGAGTTCCAGGAAAGGCGCAAAGCTACACAGAGAAACCCTGTCTCGAAAAACCAAAATAAATAAATAATAAATAAATAAATAAATAAATAAATAAATAAATAGGCTTAGGGACTGGAAAGAAAGAAAGAAAAAAAAGAAAATGGGTATAGACAGTCATAAAAAATTAAATAGTTTAAAAGTAATAAAGTAAAAATCTTTACAGAGAAAGTAAAGTAATATAAAAGGAATAAGTCACATAAAGACAGGAAATTACACAGGGCATCTGGATGGTGCTTTGTTGACTTTGAACTTTTTGAATGTTGATAAGTGAATGGCAGCTACTGAGAGACATTGGGTTATGAAAGGTACTGCTGAATTAAACCAGCCTATATACCTTAGAGATGTCTTGGCTTCAGAATGGAAGTTGGGGAATGTGTTGCACTGGGGGAGAGGTTACGCCTTTGTTTACATAGGAAACAAAAAGGTATGGTTCTCTTCAAAATGAATGAAGATCAAATTTGATTGGGGGAGACCTCCTGAAAATCTTGGCTACAGACATAAAGAAAGAAACCAAGAAAGACAACAGGACAGGTGACATATTTGCTGATCTCTCTGCTATGAGAACAGCTCTGAGACTGGATGAGACATGATAAATCTTGTTGGCTTCAGAGTTCTCATGACTTATTATATGCCATCCTTTCATATGGATGGATAGAGATTTATATTACAGTTTGGTTATGCAATCCAAATGGACTTATAAAGTTGACATGCCTTTTACCTGCTCAAACAGAACAAAAAAAATCATCCTCAGCTGACTTGAGCACACCACACATTCCATGCTTGTGTTAATGCAGAAATATCTATTACCTTTAAAAGTTTATGTGTTTTCAGAAAAAAATAAAGACCAGACACCAATAAAGACAAATAACCCAGGTGATCCAGCCTCAAAATGCCTCAGTTGCAGTTTTCTCAAAATTCTGCATCCAGAACAACTTCAAAGCTGCTAGCTGAGATGGTCCACCCTCACGTACTACTCCAACCAGGACTTCAGATAAGCCCTGCACTTTCCCATTACACAGATAATGGGCAACAAATGATACAGCTAGCTCTCCTAGGACTTGACCATTATCTCAATTTTCTCAGGGTCCCCTAAAGATGCTGTTAACCCTAGACAACAGGAGCCAGTCTAGAGAACATGACACCCACATTCCAAAAGGTGGGGTAGGGAGTTTTTGATCATTTGGTGGATTATGGATGTTTGTTATTATTTAGGGGTATTAGTTACAAGTTGTTATTGGTTATGATCAGGAAAAAAATGAACAAAGGAGATTAGATTGAGATATCTCTGAAGGGAAAAAGGAGGGATATAGTATAGAAATGATGGGATAAAAGGGTGACTTGTTGAGTCTACTTTTGAACTAAAAAACAATTACTAGTCTCAAATTTTTTACATTGGTATGGGGTTTTGTATATTGATACAAATTTAAGGTTATTTTTGTTATTATTGTTTATAAGTTTCTATTCTTATTTAAGGTATTGTACCTATGCAGCTCATTTAAAAATGTAATGTAAAGTTCTAGTCCTTAAAGCTATTTAGGATAATTAAGAAACACAGGCTAGTAGTTAGTCATCTGTAACAGTCAAACTTGTAGTCATGTTAGGTGTGTTTTCAAGGCCATACATAAATACATTTTAGATAGACGGTCTTCAAACACTTCAAAGACCTACAGAATATGACATTTAAAATGTTTTAATAACCTAAGGCTTTTCATGATAGTGAGACATGTCTGCTCCTGGTAGCACCAACTTACTTCAAAAAAGGATGATGGGCATTGAAGGACTTCCATATGGAGTTTGCTTTCAATGTGGCAAAGCTAGCCATTTGGGCAAGAAACTGCCCTTGCCTCAACTGCTGACAGTATGCTGTCCAAATTGGACAAGCAGGGCACAAAAGAAGGTGACTGCTGAACTTTGCCAAGATAAGGTAGAACAGTCCTTCAAAAATGTCTGTCAGATGTTCTAGGTCTGTAGGTTGAAGATAGGTGCCGCAATGTTGCAGAGGAACCTTGGGTGACCGCCCAGGCAGCCAGCTGTCTCTGTCATTTCTATGTTTTGGAAGTTGTTTGCTTTACACTTTCTGTTTACTCAGGTAATATTATTCCTTCTTGGATCTCTGATGGAGTTGAAGATGAGATAGTTATAGTTACAGTGTTCCTTATTACCAAATTCAGAAAAAAAACTTACATAAAAGATGTAAAGTTGCCAGGTGATGGTGGCACATGCCTTTAATTACAGCACTCAGGAGGCAGAGGCAGGTGGATCTCTGTGAGTTCAAGGCCAGCTGGGTCTACAAAGTGAGTTTCAGGACAGCCTGTTACACAGAGAAACTCTGTCTCAAAACAAAACAAATAAAAACGATGTAAAGTTTATAAGGTTGAAAACCATAAAAGTTTATGTTGTCTATCTAAGAATGTGTTTTTAGGTCTGATGGTAATACAAGGTATGATAGAAAGTGATTTAGGTATAAAACTTTGGACTCACTAAGATAGGATAGATAATACAGTACTTTCTCCAAATTTGCCAAATACAAATGGACTGGGTATTGTAAATGTAATTATTACCTAATAACTGTTCTCATTGTATATAGTTCTATTATGTTAGAGTTAAAATGTTTTCTTTTTATTTAGACAAAAAGGGGGAAATGTTGTTGAATATATATTTACACTGTAAAGATGTGTCTTTGCCAAGGTGCCGCCTTATTGGTTTAATAAAGAGCTGAATAGCCAATAGGTAGGCAGGAAGATGTTAGGTGGGACTTCCAGGGACAGAGAGGACTCTGGGAAGAAGAAAGGTAGAGACGGCAGGAGACTCAGAGCAAGCAGGATGTGCAGAAAGAGAGGTAACAGCCATGAGCCACATGGCAGAATGTAGATTAATAAAATGGGTTGATTTAAGTTATAAAAGCTAGTTAGAAACAAGCCTAAGCTATAGGCTGAGAGTCCATAATTCATAAGAAGTCTCTATGTCATTATTTGGGAGCTGGTGGGACAGAAAAAGACTCATTAAACTCTCCCCTTGGATGTTTGATACAGTATCTTTCCTGGTCCCACCAGCCTGGCTAGTACTCTGCTTGATTTCCTTCAGTGATGATGCTGGCCATGTACTCTCTCTTGAATGGCACTCAGGCTACCTCTCTAGGATTCTTTCATAACTCTTTTGTGGCCTCTTTTTTCATGCTTTTATTGGAGGCACTTGCTTTGCACACCAGTAGAATATATTTTCCTTCCTGACTAACTCCTTAATAAAAATAAAAATTCCCTTTAAGGACTGAGATGTGTAATGTGAATAAGAATGTCACAGCTGGGCTCTGGTGCTGGAGGATCGTCCCACAGTGGTGAGCCTGCCTGGAGGAGAGGGCTTCTCAGCATGGAATGGAGAGTTCTAACCTTTGACCCCTCGCTGATTTGTTCATTTGGTCATGGGTGAGCCCTTAGCTCTGCCTCAAATACAGATCTTTATGAGAAGAAGTGGATTGTACTCAGTGTTGGTCAATGCTGACAAACTGAGAAAGTATTTGTCATGATGCAATTTGGGGTGCAGGCGCAGCACCCCCCTCCAGGAATAATCATTACAACATATATTCCTGGTGTGTACCCATGACTTGATCAGGACCTCTGAGGGTACCTGTAGAATTTCTATACAACAGCAACTAAGGAGCAGCAGTATGCCTGGTAAAGAGGCTGGAAATTTTACCATGAAAAAAAGACTTTAAAAAAAAAATCACTGTTTTCAATCAGACCATGTGTAATTGAAAAAACACACCAAAGTCCATACAATGGGTGGTGAGTGGATAAATGGTTGTCCCTCAATATTCACATGGGATTGGTTCCCTGATTCTCCTTGGATACCAAAATCTATGGATGCTGAAATCTCTCATGTAAAATGATGTGGTGTTTACATAAAACTGACACACAGCCTCCCATGTACTTTAACTTATCACTTTATATTGGGCATAATAAATAATCAAAAACTATACACTGTTTGATTGTGTTTATAATCAGTGTAAACCCCTCAGGGCTAAAACAGCCAGGACTCATGCCCCAGACTACTCTAATGGTCTTAACAGCCATTTCTGGCCACTCAAGACACTGTGGCCAAGCTCCACCCTACATAGAGAAAAAAAAAGCCCAGGATAAGGCTACAGAATCCCACCAATCCCTGAGCTTGTCCCATGATCAGGCCATAAAATCCCACCAACCCCAGACCACCCTTGAAAGCTCCTCTCCCCTCAGCCCTAGAAACCTTATATAAAGCCTGCCTCCTGTTCAGTTCTTTACTGCTTCTCTCCTGAGCAGAGGCAGCCACCCTCTTGTGTCTTTCCTGATAAATCTTTGGTGTGAGGCCCTATTTCTGAAAGAATCCACTCTTCCAATAGTGACATTGGCTAATGTCAAGACTCTAACACGTAGGCCTTTGAGGAACAGTCCAGATCCAAATTACAGCCTATAGTGATTTGAGCTAACATTTACTGAACATGTGCTGTGAGCACCAGGTTGCCTTTATCTCTTTTGATCCTTCTGCTATCTCAATGAATAATCAACAAAGAAGACTCTGAGGTTCATCGAGATTATGGAATTGCCAGAGTGTTCATAGCTACATGAGTACCAGTGCCAGACTTGAGTCCAGGTCCAACCCAGAAGATATGGACATCAGCCATGCCTTCACACCAGAATCACATGAGAGATTATAGAATCCTAGATGCCTAGGCTGTATCCTAGAACAATTAATCAGAATCTCTTAAGGGTGTGATGGAAGCATCAGTATTTTTTTTTTTAAGTTCCGTGGTGCATCGAATACATAACTAAGGTTGAGAATCATGATCCAAATTCTAGGCCCTTAGCCATGACATTATCACAAAGGACAGTGGGCACAGCACCCTGAGATCACCCAAGAATAAGCTGTAATTGGATATTGTCTTGCAAGTTAGAAAGTGTGGGATCCTTGAGTGTACTCGGGGCCCCTTTCCTTCTCTTTCTTCACGTTTGCTAAGCACCTACTATGTGTCAGGCTCTGGTAATGCAAAGGGAGCAAACTCTGGCCATGCTTCCAGTAAGCATGGCGTCTCATGCAGAACATAAAACTAGGAGCGGAAAACTGAAAAGTGGCTGTGTTCCCTGAAAGGGGAAGGAAGCTCAGCGTGGCAAAGGACATGCAGTAAACCAGCAAAGGCTACTGACCTGGGTGAGTGGATGGGAAGAGGAAGCGCGCTGGGCCAGAGGAGCCAAGAAGCCGAAGAAGCATGAGTGCCAGCTGTCAGCATCCAAAACAACGCACGAAGCCGAGAACGGAGGGAGATGAGGCCAGAGGAAGATGGTGCATGACTTTCAAAGCCTACTAAGATGTGATCTTAGCCTGTAAGAGGTAGCAAGTCTTCTGAAGAGTGTTAAACAGTGATGTGACTGGGGTAATGATGGGGAAGAGAAACTCAGGGAGAAAATTGAAAAAAAGGTAAAAAAATTACCATGTAGTGTTCTACCCTTCATTCTGCTAGAACCTAAATATCCCGAAGCATGTGGATAAAGGGACATAGCTCTTAACCTGAGAGCTTATTGGACAGACCAATAAAGACCAATCTGAGTCTGGCTGGTAATGGCAAGCTCTGTTCTTCCTTGGCCAAGCAAGATGAAGGTTTGATACTCAGAATGTATTGTTAAGATGCAGTGGGCACCACGAGGTGGGACCTTGTAGGGGGCCCTCAAGTTATGGGGTTGAAGGGCCTTTTTGTGACACTTATCCAAACCATAGTCATCACAGTACCCCTGAAGTTTCAGGGGTGCAAACTTTTGTGTATGTTTCTCGGAGGGGGTCTGTCACTTTCAGTCTATTTTCAAAGACACTTAGGACTCAAAGACTTAGGATTAAAATCTAAATATTCTAGGTAAAGTGGTCTTTTGATATGCTGACCTGATCCCAAGTGGGATAAAGGCTCAAATGCATTTACACTTTTTTTTTTTTTTAATGAGGAAGTTTTAGGTTACTTGACCCCTCACAGTGGACACACACAGAAAGCGTGGGACAGACTCATCTCTGAAAGCACACAGGTCAGTATTGTAGGTCTACAGCTGCAACCCGGAGGAAGTCAAGCTGACCCAAACAAAGGCACCAAGACTGCCCCGGGGGGCAATCTAATACCAGCCCCAGCTGCTGGGGTGACTGGCGTGGCTGTGCAGGAGCAGAAGGCTTAGATTTCTCAGAGCTCCGAGCCCAGGTGGCCAGTTGAGAAGCGGCCAAGTTACCCGCCTCCTCCTGGCTTTGTTGCTGCAACTGCACGCAGAAACAAGCAAAGGCCCACTTCCCACCTTGCCATGATTTATGTTGACAGTTGCTTGGGAAAGCAGGTGGGCAGAAAAGGTTCTCCCAGCAGGAGAAGGCTGTGTCTGCTGCTGCTTCAGGACCAGCTCTTCTGCATTAATGAGCTTCCCCCAGTGCCGCTCCTGTAGCAGTTACACCAGAGAAGTTAATTCATTGATGGGGAGGGTGATGGGTCGGGAGCAGTGTCCCAAAGAGGGGAGTGTGCGCATTCTGAATGCGGTGGATGATTCAAAGATGATTGCATTGGTCAGCTTTATGTTTCTGTGATGGAATCGCTGAGATAATTAACTCATAAAGAGAAGACATAAAAAGTGAGCTCTTAGTTTTGATTTTCCAACCCAAGATTGGGCAGACCCACCACTTTGGACCTCGGGTGGGGATATTAGATGGTAAGGATGGGCATGAGTGGTATAGAAAGCCGCTCCCACCACTAGCCAGGAAACAAAGAGAGACAGGAAGAGACCTAAGAATCTCCCACAGGGCTCATCTCCCAAAGGACTGCCAGTCCTCAGTAGTGTCACACTGGGTACCAAGCGCTTTGGTTACTAAAGGAAGGGCATTGTACAAACAGATGACATCACCACTGCTTATGACTACTTCCACTGGATTATAACTGCTCATTTCTTTGAGCACAGGGTCCTGGCATCTACCAGAAGTGTCTGCAAGGAAGGCTTTAGGCATTCCTCTTCCTCTGTATTAGTCTCCAGAGAAACAGGACAAGCAGGATGGTATGGCGATATTTTATTTGTGCTGAAATGTGATTTTATTTGTATGTTAATAAATAAAGTTGCCTGGGGATCAGAGCTAAAAGCAAGCCATTTATCAGAAGTTTGGCGGTGGTGGCACACGCCCTTAATCGGATCACATGGCAGGCAGAGTCTCTGTGTGTTCAAGGACACAGCCAAGCAGTGACCATAACCTTTAGTCCCAGTACCAACCATAGAGACCTGAAGGTCTGAATAGACAGGCAGTGATGAGGAAATCATGTATGTGGTTGGGTTTAGAGCCAATGAGAAGGTAGAACAGAAAGGCAATGAAAAGGTCACACAGGAGAGGGTCTCTCTCTCTCTCTCTCTCTCTCTCTCTCTCTCTCTCTCTCTCTCTGGGGAAGAATGGCAGCGAGTGGTAAGCTAAAGGCTATTCGCTAGTGCTCTGGTCTCTTGGGCTTTTAACTCTGTATTTGGCTGTGTTTCTTTTTTAATAAGACCATTTAGAATTTCTTCTACAGGATGGAGGTGTGTAGAAAGACATTTGTAAGAAGTCTTGGCTCACAGACTGACGGTCACTGAGAGGTGCTGCAATTTGCTGCCTGTAAACTGGGAGGCCAGGTTGTGTAGTTCTAGTTCACACCTGAAGGCTTGAGAATCTGGGGGAGCCCATGGTAAAAGTCCAGACCTGAAGGCTGTGAATAGGGGAGCTAATGTGCTACGTTCCAGTCCGAGTTTGAAGGAGCAAGAACTGGGGCTCCCACTTGTGGAAGCGGAAGGCGGATGCTCCTGCTTGAACAGCAGGTCTGTCCTTGCTCTGCTCGCTTGTTGTGTCCAGGTAAAACCCTAACACCCTCTCTTCCCCTCTGACACACTCTGGGATGCACCCAATGTTATCCTAGCCATAAGGGCATCATGTAGCCCAGTCAAACAGACATAGAAAATTAACCCTCCTCCTTTCGGCAGGAATCTCTTCCTTCGTCTCTTTACATACTCAGTTTCTACAAGATGACAGACACTGAGCTAAAGGCTCCACTAGAAAACCCAAAGAATTTTCAAACTAAAGCATGAAGGCTGGGCCAACACAGGAACTACCCAGGTAGCCTATTGAAGTGATCTAGATAGTGCCAGAGAACCCAGGTTTCTAACCCCAAGTGTTTATGCGATGGGGGAATGGTAAAATATTGTCATCACCCCATCTGCGGTAGGACAGATCACTCACTCTAGAAAGCTTTACAGCAGTCCTCCCTGGCTGTACTCCCCAGTGAGGATATTTTGCTCAATGCATGTAAAGTTTCAGTCAGTGCAAAGTTGGCAGAAACGAGAGGGCCACACACGCATGCCAAGATACTGCTTGCCAGGTTAGGGTGATTTATTTTGTCGTCGGGCATTTAACAGCTTACCCTGGTTCCGAAGACGATGTCTGATTTAGGAAACGGGAAATTGGAGAGAGAACAGGAGTTATGTTTAGTTGAGGACCACCTAACTGAATCCATTCTAAAATGGAGACTCTGTTATGGCTGCTAAAAACGAGTCGGCATCTCCATCTGCTCTTTTTGACGATTTGCTTTACCCAGTTTTGTGAGCAGATTTGCAGCTCTGTGCTTAGACTAAATACCTGGACTGTTGGAGACTACTCATTTGAAGGGACATGTGATTAATAGTTTGGCCAACAGAGCCCCATGCCAGGGAAGATTCTCCTCAGAAATAAGGACTCATCCCTTGGTCCTGTCATCAAGCCCTTACCCTTGCGTTTCAAATATTACCCTACACCCCTCTCCAGTGTTATTTTCTTTATAACTAGCTGTGAGCCTTTGACCTGTTGTGGGCAGTCACTTTCCCCCAACTTTCCTGTGTTCCCCATTTCCCTCTTGTTTATCTTGGAAACTCTAAATCCCTCTCCACAGATCAAATATTCCCTCCTCCACACCTTAGCGTTCTCAGTCATCTGCTCTTTCTTCTTGACCTCTCATGCTGCAACATGAAACTTCACTGAAATGATTTCCATTTCTTTCTTGATCTTCAAACTTCTGGAAGTATTGAAGCATGTTTTCCCTGTCATTACATCTCAGCATGTATCAGAGGGCTAGACACATAGTAGGTGCTCAATAAACAATTTTACAACAGGTAAAAGTTTTGATGAGGCCTCTGATAGCTCTAAAATTGTATTTTCTATGACATAGAAACATAATTTAAAAATAAAATCATTATTCCGAGAGACCATCAAGTAGCCTATCCTCAAGGATATTGTCTGAGAACAAAAAATATAAGGCCTTAGATTGTGTTACGATTTTCTAGGAGCTAGTTCATTGATGTGTAGCTCTTACTCAAGCAACTCTTGCAATTTCCTGTGAGATCTGAGACCTTCGTGCACAAGCTTAGGACAGAAGAGTAGATGCTGTGGTTGCTGTCAATACTTTTGTGTTGATGTGATAGAACTCCCGATAGGAGCAACTGAAGGGAGAGCAGGGCTCTCTGGGCTCATGGTTCCTGAGGAGAAGGCAGGTGGTGTGGCTATAATGGTAGACCATGAGGCAGAAGCTTGTTCACACGGAGGCGAACAGGAAACAGAGAAATCGGCCTAGACTCCAGGTGGGGATGACCTCCAAAGGCCTGATACAATCTTCTAAAGAGCGTGTGAGGCTCATTTAAACCACGGCCATGATCATCAACTACCTTTAATGTTGGACACACAGAGGCTGACTGTGATTGGACCGGATGATGACGAGCCTCATAGTTAAAAGGAAGAGGAGTGAAGAAGTCTTTTGTGCTGTTGTTACCATGCAAGTCAACAAACACCTCTGTGTGCTCATCCTTTCCACCTTTCTCTGCTTGTTTCTTTCCAGCTGGGCCTTTAACAAATGGGGTTTCTCATGACTATTTCTGTGGGTGGGGAAAGCTGTGAGTCTTGAGGAACTAATGGGAGGGGCTACTTGGATGGGGAACGGGAGACACTTGACTCGATTCCCATAGTGTGCAGCTCTAGAAAAACCACAGAGGAATCAAGAAAGAAAACCAAGTTTTCATCCTCACAAGCCATTCAAATAAATGTTAGCTAATCCAAGTTCTGCCGACTTGAATTCTCCTGGGAACCTCCAATTTCTTTGTCAGCTGATCTGCAGATCTGGTAGCTGTACCAGATGTACCCCCACTTGGTGGCTGTACCAGATACCTCCCCCCAACCAACTTGGTGGCTGTATCAGATACCCTCCACTTCATGGCCATACCAGATACCACCCCCTGCACCTTGGTGGCTGGAGATAAGAGTTCCTGTCTTGCCTCACAGGTCAAGTGAGGCAACCCAGGGCTGGCTCAGTGGTTCCTCTGTGTCAGTGACCTAAGTGTCCCTGGTCTTGCTGCTCTGCTGTTCCCAGATGTCCCTGTTCATGTCCTCCAGTATGGCTGACACCGTATTCCAGCTGGGGGAGGGAGGATGAAGGGGCTGATGGGATTCTGTCTCTTCCCTTCTCTTTAATGTCTGGCCATTGTGTAGACCGCTGCTGATCATCTTGAGTTGGCCAGAACCTAACCATATGGCTACATACTGGTTAACGAGCAGAGATTTGGGGTGGAGAGATGGTTCAGTTGGTAAAACACTTGCCTTCTTAACATGAGGACCTGAGTTCAATTCACAGGACCCACAAAAAGGCCAGATGTTTCGACATGTGCTTGTAAGCCCAATGCTTGGGGTGTGGTAAAGGAAGGAAGATCCTGGGGCCCCTGCTGGCCAGGAAACCTACTAGCCTAGTCATCAAGCTCCAAGCTCTCAAAGAGACCTTGTTTGAAATAAACACCAAGGTGGATGGCCCCAGAGGAGTGACGCTGAAGCCTTCCATACACACTTGCTCCTTTTTCCTGATGTGCAGAACAAAACATGGGTTTTGGTACTGTGGAAGAAAATGTGTGTGTGTGTGTGTGTGTGTGTGTGTGTGTGTGTCCCTCAGGGGACCATTGCCAGTTTCTGACACATTGTCAATTCGTGATGTTTCCTCAAATTTGGCTTCAATTAGAGTTACATTGCTTCTCTCTCTCTCTCTCTCTCTCTCTCTCTCTCTCTGAGAAACATCTATGCTGACATTTGTGAATATTCATGAACTAGGAATATCCCTGGTTCCTAATGGTTGCCTTAACTTTCCTTTAAGAGTACCCTCATTAGAATATTCTAATCCAGCAGCCTAAAGGTCCACTGGGATTTTACATACAAGCAGAGTTAAAGATCTAAGCAACACCGTCATGGCACTTAGCACTTTACTCTGAAGGCGAAACAGAGGCATTTTCTTCTCAGTGCTATGGGTGACTAGAGAATAGTCATTGATCAGGGTTTTTATGGTTAATAATTCCTATAGCTGGCTTGCTGTCACACCCCCCCCCCCCCACCTTGTGCTCTTAAGTTCTTTCACATAATTTCATGTTTATTCCCTTGGATTTCCCCCCATCCCCCCTGACTATATGTCTAAGTTTTCTTTTACTCTTCCCCATAAAAATACGCTGTCCAGTAGCAGCAGGCTGATCCACCCTGCCTGTCTGTAACCCCCACACCAGCTCACAACCTTGTCTCTAATTTCTGCCATCGGAGGTTCCTTTGAATAGGCTGGTTTCTTCTGCGGTTTCTGCCTCTGGGGAGAGTAACATCTGAGCAGCCATTATCACACCAGGTGGATTACGTTTTCAAATTAGCTACACAGAGCAGAATTTAAGGAAACAACAGCTAGAGGTATGTGCTGATGAGAAACTGGGGGTGGCAGTTCCTCTGTAGACAAATGCCCAAATCATGCACACCGAGGCTGCTGGGTACCTGTGGAGGAAGTGCTTTGGAGGTTATCCCACACAGTCTCTATCAGTGCCCCACAATTTTCTTGTTCTTTAATATGATCAACTCTTCTCTCCCCCCAAAATGTACACATCTGTGGCTTTAAGTTCCAGCCCATTTCCTGGGGTTGCCATGTAAGCCTGCGGGAATTCTAGGGATGACCCCAGTCAGAAGACACCTAATGGCTGGGAAAAGTGGGTGTTAGAAGCAGCAGAGACAAAGAGCCAGGGCACCCATGGGTAGACTTCTCTCCCCTCATGATTCACCTACACCCGGGCACAATAGGTTCTGGTAGTGTCTACACAGTGCACAAAGGTCATAGTGCTTCCCCCTGGTTTATAAATTTTCTTTTCTAGTAGAAGCAAGGGCATCGTAATTTAGTAACCATAATATTGACATCATATTGAAGTCTTTCTATATGCCAGGCACAGTGCTTCCTATATCTTCTCCCTATTCATTATCACAATAGATCTTATTATTACTATTAATAGTATTAATAATAACAATACAGATGAGAAAGCTGAGGTCCTTAAAGGTCAAGTAATATTTCCAAGGTCAGAAAGCCACTGAGTGACAGAGCTGGGATTAAAAACATACCTGCCTACCTCCAAAGCCCTAACGTTGAGAAGGGAGAGGTCTCCAGCTAGCAGGGAATAGTACTTAGCTCCCCTTGGAAGCCGTGGCTCTTTACCAAGCATTCAGCTTTAGGCAGTTTCAAGTGTCTATCCATCTTGTCTCTCATCTTCCTGACCTTGCCGCCATCCCCACCACAAGGATGCTACAGACCTGCCTTCTGGATACCATAGACCCCAGTTCTATGCCTCTCCTTTCCGTGACAGGAGAACCCTGCATAAGAATTCCCAAGTGGTTTTCCACTCACAGAGGCTGGGGGTGGGGAAGAAGGCCCGCTGACAAGCTCTGCATGCTGTGGCTGCCCAGAGTCCCTCATAGCTTGTCTGGGTCTGCAAGATGCTCAGGGCACAAGAGCTCAAAGGATGCAAACGGGAATAAGATCGGCAGTAGTCCCCTGTTCCACAAGGTACCGTTTGCAATGAAGGAGGCTGCTGGGAGAGCTGACCCCTGACCTGAAAATGCAAAAAAAGGCCAGAGAGCAAAGGGTACAGTAGTGACAAGCAAAGGCGTTTTCTTGGAAAGACTGAAAATCTCTAACCATGATAGTCCCACCTAGGCTGGACCAGAGACGTCTCAGGAGGCCTAGAGCGCCTTGCATGAATCACATGGGTCCTTTAGGAGTAGCGGTCATCATAGTACCTGCCATTTTGTTTATATAATCATTTACTTTGTAAATGTGCCGTGGTTCCCTCAACCTGGCTGTCAATCCAGACTCCTCCCCCACCTCTGTCCTCTTTACCTTTTTTTTTTTAAATCTTGCTCTTTGGTATAACAAAGAATCTATGATGTCTCAGATATTTTACCTTAATAATGGGATACCTTCACACACACACACACACACAGCCATAATAATTGGTCTCCTAGGAATAAACCTCCCCCAACACAAGTCACAGACTTTCCCAAGTGATGGTTAAGAGACCTGTCCAGGTTGGAGTCCTCCAAGCCAGTTAGGAAGGGCTGCTCCCCACAGCCCCAACATCTGGATCAAAACTGAGAGGAAAGATAGGAGCCAGGCAGGAAGGCAGAGCAGCTGTGTGTGTGATGTGTGTGATGTGTGTGTGTGTGTGATGTGTGTGATGTGTGTGTGATGTGTGTGTGTGATGTGTGTGTGTGTGATGTGTGTGTGTGTGTGTGTGTGATGTGTGTGTGTGTGATGTGTGTGTGTGTGATGTGTGTGTGTGATGTGCATGCGTATGTGTGTGTGTGTATGTGTGTGATGTGTGTGTGTGATGTGCGTGTGTGTGTGTGATGTGTGTGTGTGTGTGGTGTGTGTATGTGTGCGTGTGCATGTGTGTGATGTGTGTGTGTGGTGTGTGTGTATGTGGTGTGTGTGTGTAGCACGAATTGTTAGAAGGTCTTATTAATAAAATCAAACCCGGAGCCAGGTATTGGGTTAAAGCTGGAAGATGAGAGAAGCAGAACAAGCTACAGCCAACCTCACCTTGCCAATTCCTCAGCTGATCCTGTTTCCTCAGACTGGAATCCTTTGAGTCCTTATCCAGAATGAATCTCAGCTGAACTGCTGCTAAAAGCCTAAAAGCTTAACGAGGCTCTAGTTCCTGGTCCTCACACCTTATATACCTTTCTGCTTCCTGCCATCACTTCCTGAGATTAAAGGCGTGAGTCACCATGCCTGGCTGTTTCCAGTGTGGCTTTGAACTCACAGAGATCCATCTGGATCTCTGCCTTTGGAATGCTAGGATTAAAGGTGTGTGCTAACCTCTATGTTTAATATTATGGCTGTTCTGTTCTCTGACCCCCAGATAAGTTTATTAGGGTGCACAATATTTTTGGGAAACACAATATCACCACGTGTGTGTGTGTGTGTGTGTGTGTGTGTGTGTGTGTGTGTGTGATGTGTGTGTGTTGTGTGTATCTGGTGTGTGTGTGTGTTTGTGTGTGTGTGTGTGTGTGTGTGTTGTGTGGGGTGTGGGGGGGTGTGGGGTGTGGGGTGTGTGTGTGGTATGTGTGTGTGTGTATGTGTGTGTGTGATGTGTGTGTGGTGTGTGTATCTGGTGTGTGTGTGTTCGTGTGTGTGTGTGTGTGTGTGTGTGTGTGTGTGTGTGTGTGTAGGGGCGGGGAGGACAGGTGGCTGTGAGGCCCCAGCTTGGCTTATTGGCAAGTCAGAATTGTCAACCAGAGTGAAGTAGCATCTCAGCAGAAAGTCTGTAGAACAAGGTCAGTAGAGGTGACAAATATACCAGTATATTAAAGGCACAGTTTAATCTCAGCACAGTGATGGGGTGACTTCAACACCGCATTCCCACCAATGGACAACTCATTCAGACAGAAGCTAAACAGAAACATGGGAATTAAGTGGCACAATAAAACGGACCTAACAGACATCTCCAGAAAATCCCCCAACACACACCACAAACACTAGGGAGAATCCATGTTCTTGGCAGCCCATGGGAACTTTCTCGAAAACTGATGACACACGAGGACCCAAAACCTCAACAAATTTGAAAATTGAAATAATATCCTGCATTCTGTTGGATCACAGTGGAATAAAGCTGGGTATCAACAGCAATAGAAACTTCAGAAAGTACAGGAACATGAAACCATAGACTATGGATGATGAAGAGGGTACCTGAAGAAATTGTGAAGGAAATTTAAGAATTCCTAGAATTGAATGGACAAAAATGTATGGGACCCAAAGAAGGGAGTCCTAATGGGAAAGTGCCTTCACTGAAAAAAAAATTGAGATATATCAAATAAATAAATTATTGATATGTATTTTAAGACCTTGGAAAAATAATAAGAAACCAAACCCCCAAACAGTAGCTGGGCAGAAGCAAACAATAAAGGGCCGAGGGGGCAACACTTGTGCTGTGGGTTCTCAGTGGCCTAAGAGTCAGAGGTGTACGTGTATGGAGCACTTGTTTCTCTTCCTGAGCAGTCCAGATTACCACGAGTCTGGGGGTCTCACATGTAGTCCACAGGCTGCTGCTAATCAACTGAGATTCTTTCAAGCATTTTGTAAGCCAGGAAATGCACCAGTGGAAAAGAACCGCATGGCTGCCATTATTCTTGCCTGATTCTCACCAAATATCATGTTAGCAGATTTGGATAAATTAGTAACAGTAATTAAGGTTGAATATGCTTAATTATATAATTCCAAAGCATTTGATGTTGGTTCAGCCTCACTGGGAAATCATACAGCATGGAGGGCAAGACTGAAAAAGTTCGAAACAAAACTCAATAGGGACATGATTAGTGTTTGAGCTATATCCAGTACTCACACTAAGCAAGGAGCTTCTTGACCCACAATTGTCACTATCTAAAAAAAAAGAAAGAAAAAGAAAGTCATGAAATTGGGTTTCTAAGCATACAACACTCTGACTTTGAAAAGATTAGTGTGCCTGACCTGCAGATAAGAGGCACTCTTTCTGACTTTCTTACTATTTCCCTTTCATGCAGTAGAAGCAAAGAGAGAGAGAAACCCCACAGACATCCCTTTGTTAACAGAGATCATATCCTCTCTACTCAGAAGCCAATGGCTTCCCACTTAGTCACAGTGAACTGTTGCTCATTAGTAGTTATCAAGCTGAGAGCTGGTTCAAGAAAATATGCACACCAAGACTTTTTAACGAGATTAGAGCTGGTGGAGCCAGGGAAATGTTTTTCTACCCACTCATCTTGCTCACCCAACACTTCTGACAACAGATATGAAGGGTTTCCCACACACAACAAGCAATTCTCCAGAGGACACCACCTCAAATTCATTTCCCTTCTGATACCTAGAGATACCAACAGACCAGAAACACTAAGGGCTCAGTGTCACAAGGCTGCTCTGTACTTCAAATGTCAATCAAAAGTCCCAGATTCTGATCCATACTCAACTGACCCACTACAAATGGAGGTTTGATTAACTTGCTGAAGTGGCTTATGGAACTCAGGGAAATGCTTTCCTTACATTTACTCATTATAATAAAGAGTATTTAAAAGGATGCAGACGAACATCCAGATAGATAAGGAACACAGGGCTGAATGTGTGGGAGGAATGGGCTCTTCATGTCCTCAAAGAGCATCTCACTCTGCAGGTATCTCAGTGTGTTCAGCCATCTGTAAGCACATCCTAATGCCATCCCTTTGAGTTTTTATGGAAGCTGTGCTGTGTAGGTATGGTTGGTTACATCCCTGGCCATTAGTGATTAACTCTACCTTCAGATCCTTTCTTCTCCCTGAAGGCTGGGGGTTAAGCTGGGAGTCACAGTTATTTAACCATGTTTGATCTTTCAAATGACCAGTTGTCATCTTGAAGCTATCTAGGGAATCTCAGACTCCAGTCTTAAGAGAACACAAAGTAGATCCTTCACATTCTGGAGATCTCAAAGATTTCTTGGAATGAGAATGGAAAAATTTTGTTCCACAATTTTGCCCTTGTGGAAACATCCCATACTGTACTTACATAAATCTCCATGGTATATAGCCCATTCTATACCCAGGCTATGTAGTACCTCAATGTACCCTACCTCATTGCTCCTAGGCCATGAATCTGTACTGTGTGTGATTTTCCTGAATACTGTAGGTAATTGGAACATGATATAAGTATTTGTGTATATAAGCATATCCAAATGTAGAAAGGTAGAATAAAATATGGCATAAAAGAAAAAAATAGCATTCTTATTTAGGGTACCTTCTACAAATGGAGCTTGTTGGACTAAAAGTTGTTCTGGGTGAGTCAGTGAAGTGATGAGTGAATGGGAAGGTCTACATCCTAGGGTATTACTGGGCTCCTAGGCTATGCTAAAGGTATTTTAATTTTTCTTGAATAATAAATTAACTATAGCTTATTTGTAATTTTTTTAACTTTGTAAATTCTGAAATTTTATAAACTTTCCTTTCTCTCCTTTTTCAAGACGAATTATTTAATTGATTGTTCAGGTGGTGGTGGTGGTGGTGGTGGTGGTGGTGGTGGTGGTGTGTGTGTGTGTGTGTGTGTGTGTGTGTGCCTGTGTGTGGTGGTGGTGGTGGTGGTAGTGGTGTGTGTGTGTGTGTGTGTGTGTGTGTGTGTGTGTGTGTGTGTGTGTGTGTGATGATATGCATGGGGATATCAGAGGATAATGTTGTGGAGTCAATTCTCTTGTTCCACCTTTATGTGGATTCCCGAGTTTGAACACACATAGTACAATTGTACAAAACTGTTTTCTTCTTTCAAATTCGTATTTTATATTTTCCCTTATTTTAATTTTATACTCATTTCCTCTTTCTCTTTCATTTTAAAAACTAAGTCATATAATTGGTAAGTAGAAAAGCAGGAGTAGGAACTGGGCTGATTTAATCTCAAAGACTGAATTATTTCTTACTGCCACACTGTCTACCAGAAATTACTCTATAAACTGTATCTATAACTCAAATAATTTCACTTCTTGGATTCTTGCTGGCACAGTAGCACAGTTAGGAAGTACTTGACTAGCACTGCCTGGCTCTGACCCTGAGCCTCATCAGAAGGAAAGAACTCCCCTTCTCCATCTCAGACCTGCTCCTTTGGTACTTGATCCCACCTTGACAGGCCAGGGAGCTCCAGTCTGGAGCACCCATTCTGGAGGGCCAATGCTCAGCAGCAGACCTGCTCTCTCTTATTTAAGAATTGTCTAACATTGTCACTGTGGAGAGTTGCTCTGAGAATTGAGGACTGATCAGCTGGGTGGTCATCTGGCTAAGTATTTTACTACTGTAGTAAAATATGGTAAATGTAGGGCAAAGCCTTGGCCATATGCATAGCACCAAAAAGTTCAAACATTGACTCAGTTACTGATTTCTCTCCTCGGTCACTGTCTACTGAGCACTCATTCAATGTGAGGAACTATAGCAGATGTTCAGGGGGATATAGATCTGAAGAAACCGAGTAAGAGTAGTGCCTTGGGGTACAAGAGGATATTGTGCTATAGAAGTCACTTGTCTGCTAATAAGACACAGTAGAGACATGTGAGGAAAAGTAGTAAATGAGAAAAGCCCAAAGCCCCTGCTGGTGTAAATCATATCCATGGCTGTGGGTCCTGTTGCCTGGCATGTGGGCTAGGAAAGGACACTCAACAGCCAAGAGGCAGAGTCGTATAGGGGAGGAGGTGGTAGTGCCATTTGCCACTGTCCTTTGCTGTGATATTAGCTCTGTCCCTCACCCATCTTGTTTTAGCTGTTCTATAGTCTCAAGTGTAATTTACACTTTTCTCTCCTCTGTCTGGCAGAAAGAAGAAATGTGGGGACCATTTGTGGACCAGCTGGCCCCCGGCCCAGTCTTTGTGCCTGCTTCCCTGGCAGGGCTGTGCTGAACACATGGGCATGACTAAATGTTTGTTCAATGCTAAGTGGCCTCTGGTACTTGGCCATTCACTTCCCAGTCATGTCAAGTGAAAAAGTACATGTCCCGAAGGTTCAGAGTAGTTTTGTGGCATACCCAAGAATGTCTGGGAATAGCTAAAAAGAGCTTGTGGCTTCTTCCAGTGCCTGGCTGCCAGCTGCCAGCTGCCAAGCCCACAGTTTCACATCTGGGCTGGGTTTCCTGAGCTTGGCCATCAGCTCCAGGGCAAAAAAAAAATGTCTTCGTGCCTGTGAAGAACTGTGCACAAACAGTGGGTTGGTGTTAGGGTAGTTAGCAGAAGGAAGCAAGACCAGCCTCCTAGGAGAGGGTCAACAAGCTGGCACCAATATGCCAGGCCCATCAGTATGAAAGGCTTGGCAAAGCAGAGGCTTCAGGGAAGCCTTGAACCCTGTCCCAACTGTAACCCCAATTCAATCCCACAAATAATTTTTGAGGCCATATCACAATTTATGCCTCTTTCAGGCACATAGAAAATATCATTGAAGAAAGCAAACTAGATTTCTGACTCTGGGGAGTTCTATAGGAAGAATGAATGATGAGCAATGATTATACTTAATATAAATCTTTTGAGGGGGAGTTTCAGAGGGCAAGTGCTTTGGAAATGCATACCTGGGTGCAGGAGACTGAGGGTAGTAGGGGTTGTAGGTTATAGTATTAGTTTGTGTTTGTTTTTATCTGCTTTTCTTCTACAACAAGAGTATACCCCAAGACAGAGCAATTCAGGAAGCTTACTCACTTGAAAGAAGGGGTTTTGGACTGAGTCTTAGGGTTCCGTCTGCTGTGAAGAGACACCATGACCATAGCAACTCTTACAAAGGAAAAACATTTAATTGGGGTGGCTTACAGTTTCAGAGGTTTAGTCCATTGTCATCATGGTGAGACATGATGGCATGCAGGCAGACATGGTGCTGGAGAAGGATCTGAGAGTTGTACAATTTGACTTGCAGGCAACAGGAACTGTTCTGGGGCACTGGGTGTGGCTGGAGCATATATGAGACCTCAAAGCCCACCTCCACAGTGACACACTTCCTCAACAAGGCCACACCTACTCCAACAAAGCCACATCTCCTAATAGTGCCACTCCTTATGAACTTATGGGGGCAATTACATTCAAACCACCATAGACCATGAGCAAACTTTGCAGGGTGTGATTCAAGTGTTAGGGAAATGTCCACGGACTGTGGGTGGTAAAATGTATCTCCAGAAATGTCCTCAGTCACCTTGACTCAAGCTCGGTTCACCACTTCCTGCAAAGGGTGGGCTTCCTCCATGGCATCAAAAGGGTATCCAAGTGCATTCCTACAATCTCTTCACTTCCCTAGTTTTCCTGAGCTAGGAAAACATGGAACCAAGCATGGGACAAGCATTGGATTATTTTCTTGAGAAAAGAAGACTGAAGTTTTAAGCTGATAGATACAAAGGCTGAGATTGAGGACTGAATCTCCGTGTGTCATATCCAAATGTAGACAGGGAATCTTGAAGCTCTACTGTAATGGAATTTAGAGGTGGAGGCTTTAGCTTTAGATGAGGTGGGTAAGATGGGACCCCATCCTCCAGCCGGTGTTTTTAATGACAAGAGGAAGACAACCACAGCTTGCTTTCTCTCTACCATATGAAAATATAAGAAAGTGATCCCTGGACATCAGGAAGACAATGCTTTCAGGGAACCAAACTGCCAGGCTTTATCTTGAACGTCCAGAACCATGAGAAATAACTGTCTGCATTTAAACCACCCACCCTGTGGTATTTGGTTGGGTTTTACTCAATTGGCTTAGAGTATTTTGTTATAGTAGCCCAAACTAAGACTGTTAGAATTATAACCACCTGTTTGATGAGGTAAACATTTGAAAATGAAGTCACATTTGAAAATGAGACCTACAGTCTAAGATCACATGTGCTATTTGAAAAGTGGACACGCTATGATGGGGCTCTTCTCAGAATCTAATCCAAAGCCCATGAGACAAAGTTTAAATTAGCACTTGCTGTTGTCTTAATGATGGGATGGAAAGGGCTAGGATGGGGTACATGGACCCTTAAAAAACAGACCTCAAGTACAGGAGGGCTATTGCTCAGAAGGCCTGTCCCAGCCTGTCTACATGTGACATGGCTTATGGAATAACCTTTTTGTACACTGTGAAGATGTGTCTTTGCCAAGGCACCTTCTGATTGGCTTAATAAAAGAGCTGAGTGGCTGGTAGTTAGGTAGGAGGTATAGGCAGGACAGTCAGACAGAAGATGCTGGGAGGAAGAAGGATGGCTCTTGGAAGATGAGAGAGAGAGAGAGAGAGAGAGAGAGAGAGAGAGAGAGAGAGAGAGAGAGAGAGAGAGGAGAGAGAGAGAGAGAGAGAGAGAGAGAGAGGAGAGAGAGAGAGAGACAGACAGACACAGACACAGAGAGAAGCAAGATGAATGTGCTGTGTTGAGAAAAGGAACCATCAAGTGGCAGAGGGTAGATAAGAAATATGGGTTAGTTTAGAATGTAAGAGTTAGCTAGTAACCAGCCTGAGCTATTGGCCAGGCATTTATAATCAATAATAAGTCTCTGAATGGTTATTTTTGGACCCCTACACTGGCTTACCTCCTCTATCAATAAATTCAGATGAACTTCAAAGATAATGCTGATTGTGAGGAAGGTTGAACTCTGCAAGAACAAAAAACAGTCGAGATGAAAAAAAAAAAAAAAGAAGAGGGAAGCCCCATAGCGGAGAGGTCAGAACAAGAGATGCATTTTGTCACTGTACACCTGATGATAGAGCACTGATGTCTTAGTCATTTTTCTGTTACTGTGATAAAAACCCAAAACAAAAGCAATTTATAAAAGGAAGCATTTAATTTGGGGCTCATGGTTCCAGAAGGTTAGAGTCTGTGACCATCACAGTGGAAAGCATGGTAGCAGGCAGGCAGGCATGGCACTGGAGCAGTAGCTGAGAGCTAACATTTTGATCCACAAGAAAAGCAGTGAGAGCTAACTGAGAATGACTAGAGCTTTTGAAACCCAGCCTGCCCCCAGCAATGCAGCTCCTCCCACAAAGCCACATCTAATCCTCCCTAAATAGTTCTACCAATTGGCCACCAAGTATTCAAATATATGAGCCTACAGGGGCCATTCTCATTCGAACTATCGCAACTGGTGATGGGGTGCGCAAATGTCAAAATGGGGGAGGGGTGTCAAGAGCAGACAGTTCCTAGGTAGGAAGAAAGGGTCCACACAGTACCATCAGACAGAGATACAGTCTCCTTGTGTGCCAGCAGCAGGCGCTGGAAAAAACGAGGGTCTGAGAGTGGATGTGGGAGACACTTAACCAAAGAAGCTCTGGCTTTGAGACAGGTGGAAGAGAAAAAGGTAAGGAAGCCAAGGAGCTCTTTCTGCAACGACCTGCTGTGGGGACCAGGCTGTGCCTGCCCTGGGTGACTCCACACTGTGTGAAGCTGTACCTTTCCAGCTGTCCCTTGTCCCGGGTGACACCACACTGTGTGAGGCAGTGCCCTTCTGGCTGTCCCTTGTCCCGGGTGATAGCACACTGTGTGAGGCAGTGCCCTTCTGGCTGTCCCTCGTCCTGGGTGACTCCATTTCACAAAGCAACGATGGCTGAGTCTGAGTACAAACGCATGAGAAAGGTTAGTCTACATCTTCATGTATGTAGACCCCATGGAGCGAGCACAAGCCACGAGGCATGGACTGATCAGACTTACTCAGGCAAGCCGAAGGGTACCACTTAGGAGCTTCTTAGGTAGATTGGGGATGTGTAGGTAGAGTAAAGCCATATCAGAACAGTCAGGCCCAAGACGTTCTCAAACACAACAGCCCAAGGAGGAAGAGTATAATAACTGCATCTGAACCCTACAGAAAAGGACATATAACAGTACAACTGCAACAGCCCCAATGACCTGTCACCTGACTGCCCATGGGGCTTCAGCTCAGCATGGGTCCCACTGTTCAGTGAGACCCTCTGGAATTGCCATCAGTCCACCTGTCTCTAGGCTCATTCTTCTATCTGGAAACGGTCTCACATCTCATCACACTGGTACTGTCCTTCATCTTGGCTTTGTCTTAGAAGCTCTCTGCAATGTGTTCCTTAATGTCCAGCTACCTGCAGGGGGGCTCTATTTCTATCAGTTCCCTATCCTCCTTTTTACCCATTCTGTAGCCTACACACACACACACACACACACACACACACACACACACACACACACACACACACAAAACCACCACCACCACTAGCAGCAGCAGCAGCAGCAGCAGCAGCAGCAAAACCTGTGTGAAGAATCAGGTGTGATTTGAGGATTTAAATGGTAATTAAGGTTGGAATGAAAACCTGTGATTGCCAATAGCCATGTCTCAAATGAAATGAAGACTTCTTGGTAAAGACTGTCACCAGAACCAGATTACAGGGTTACCTCAGAGGGTCCCACACCAGTCAGCTGGGTCTTAGAGCTTGTCTGAGAGCTGAGGGCTTTGTACTCATCCCAGGCTTTGTTCTGATATTTGTTTAGCATATGTGCATGTTTAGCTTCCTAACAGAAGCCTTAATCTTTGGTTACTGAAACTCAGTCTTAGATGCCCAGGGACCCCACATGGGAAGCCTTGTTCTCCACCTCAGGAATCCTAAAAGCAGGCCATCATTTCAAGGGGATAAAACAGCGAAGGGAGTCTTGGTGGCAGCGTTGCAGGCATGGTTTTGGGGACTGGGAGGAATCGCAGACAGAGCACAGTGTGCATGTGCTTGTGACACAGTACAGAGACTACAGATGACAGAGGCATCCCACACTGGCAGCAGGTCCAGAGGATGTCATTGCTTTGCCTTTTCACACCCACTCCATCCTTCCTGAAGGTATTTCAGTAAGAAAAGATAAGGATATTAAATCAAAAGTGAAGGCTTTCTAGGTTCTTGCAATCTACTTCCAAAGGGAACACTTACAATGTGATGTTCATGGGTCTCTTTCTAAGTCAGCTGTTGATGTGAGTTATCTGGATGCACAGCTTGAGCTTTTCACATACAAATGGAATTATGCCCGACATGTCACCTGAGACATTTTGTTTACTACATTGATAATTCCTTCTCTGCCCATACCAGGAGTTTTACTTCCTCCTTGTTTCCTTCCTGAGCACAGCTCATAACATATTTGACAGGCTCTCTCCTAATGGCTCCGTTGATATCTCCATTTTTCCCTTTTTGCTATTAAAAACCATGCTGCAAAAAGCCTTGTCTATCAATGTATGTGTACACTTGTTGACTATTTCCACAAAGTAAATTCCTAGTAGTGGCAATGATGGGTTGGAGATCATGAATAATTAAAATAATGATTACATTGCTGAATTGTTCTAAAAAATAAAGTTAGACCAATTTGTGTTCCTACCAAAATGAATGGGCAGCCTTTCCCAACACCTTTCCTCCATTTTTATAGCTGTTATTCACGTGGCATGATGAAGATTTAGCCCAGCGGTAAGCATCTCTGTTAGAAGTGAGGGCTCAGTATACATGCTTTGTGGTTTGTGTGGAGAATTTCCTGCAATACTAACTCACTATAGCATAGCTTCAGATCTGCAATAGCCCAGAACATTTTGTCTCAATGGTAATCTTTATGTGTAGCCAAAGCCTGAGGCCATACTTGTTCACATGTTAGCTGTCATTGTGTAACCCTACTCCATATTTTTATGCCAGGAAAAATGTGGGCAACATATTTTTCTTTCTTATCTATCTTTGAGTCTGATCACTATCATGGAAATTTTTGACTTTCTGGTCTGGCTGTAGGTGTGGCCAATATTGCCAAAATCCTTTATATGACTCAATATGCATAACTAACTTTTTTCTTGGCCAGGATTGAATGCAAATGATTCCAGGTAAAAGTTTGCTAATGTGGATTTCTCGGAGTCTCCTTCAGGTATGGGAAAGGACTGAAGGAAAGGTTATGTGTGTCTCCCTACTCCACCCCTTCCCTAGAGGATACAAAGACACTCCACAGACTTCTCTCAGTTGAATGGGTGGAGCTGAATATCCCATCCCATCCCCTCTGCAGCTACAGCAGTATTCCTTTATTTGTTAGCTATTGGATTTGCAAAGAAGGTATAAGTTTTGCACTACATGTTTCTGAAATGATTGTTGGAGACCATAAAGAAGCCTGCCCCCAGCTTTGAACTTGACTCAGTTCTAGGTTTATCTTAGGTCTGGTCTGGCATCCTACAGGGAGATTTCAGTCATAGCTTATGGGTGGAGGAAATAGTCTTTAGTGCTCTGCAGCAACTGGCCATCAACTTGCCCTTTGGTGCTGCCATCAGATCTTTCCTGGGAGCCCAGCTGTCCTGCTTGTAGGTGTCTGGAGGGTCCCCCTCTCTGATCAACACTATGTCTCCAATACTCATCCCTCACACCTAACATGCCGTTGTGTAGAACATTTAAATCTCATTTTGGAAGTCAGCAGTATCATTAACTCTTCTCTTTGTATCCTAGTCTGTGTCTTCCTTAGATCTGCGTGGCTCTCTGAACCTTCCTGGAACATTTAAACATTTTTAGTCAGGCTAAGCTTGTCAATATATTTTCTAATTTTCACAAATTTGAGGCTGAAGGGATGTTTCCAGGAAGCTTGTCCAGGCTACACTGGATATGTTAACCCTCTTTTGTGGTTGATACATCGATGGGGACTACAAGCGTGCACCTTTTAGATGGCACTGGTTTTATGACCAGCATTTTATGAGTCCCCCTTCTAGTCTTAAGTAGTTCACTCCAAATCACTCTCAACTTCCATCATCTGATTGGAGGACATGATTTCTCCATTGACTACACTAACTGGCTTGGCCTCTTGACTGGATTCTGCATTTGTTTGTACTGAATTTTCCGTGCATTCCTTCCACACTTTGGTCTGCCTCTCTGACTCACTGCAATAGGTGAATGACACTCGACAAGCCCTGCAAAAGCATGAGGACCTGGCATTTGGGCACCTCTCCAGCCAAAGCCACCCACCCAGGCATCTGCCTACTCTATAAGCTGGTCAGCTCTCTCTTGGATTCTAGTCCTCTCTGGCTTCAGGTCTCAACAGATGTTGGTTTTTCTACCTAGAAGAAATTTCTATACCTTCTTTATTGGGTTAAATCCTTCCTGTCCTTCACTTCTCAGCTTCAGCATCCTTCTTTGGGAAAGCCACCAAGTTCTTCTTACCTCTCATTCCCACATCTGTCTTCAGGGTGATGTTATCTGACTCCTGACCAAGTTTCCCTAGTATTTAGAAGATTTATTCACATGTTTACTGAGAATACCACAAGAATACCCAATGAGTGCTTGGTGCATGGTGAGCTCTTGATGAACGAACAATCTAGTGAATGAATGAACTCGAGAAGGAATGCCTCAATGAACGAGCTTCCTGGGATAAGGAGAAGGACGCTAGGACATGTTGGTCTTAGGGCCAAAGGATTCCATTTCGCAACAGGAAGAAGACAAGACTCACTGCTAAGCTCTCCAGTACAGCAGGACAGCTGGGACATATAACTCAGAGACAGAGAAAGGATAAGAGTTTGTGTAATGACTGCTTCTCAGGTCCTGTGCAGGGTCCTTATGCAATCTAGCTCCCTTGTTATGACGGATGCGTGAGAGGGGGATTTGGGTGAAGAAACCAAGTTTCACCAGTGGCGAAGAAAAGAGAAGGATTCAGTCACGTCTGCTTGACTGTGCTGTTTCTATCACACCATAATGCATCAATCTTGGAATTCATTTGTTCCTTCAACAAATGCTTAATATCTGTTCTATGTTAGGCCGGTGCTTGATGCTGACAAGTATTAACATGAATTTGATGTATTTACCTTCTTGGGATCTTATTATTCTCCTTTGAAAAGAAAGAAATAGAAATAATCAATAACTATGTCATCATTCATTTATTAAAAATATTGTCAGGTATGTGGTTTCTGTCTATAATCCAGCACTTGAGAAGCGGAGTCAGTTGAAATGCCATGAGTTTGATGCCAGCATATATCACACAAGGCCAGTCAGCCTTGGGCTACAGAGCAGGACCCTACATTAAATCAATGAAAACAAAATCCAGCATTTGGTGTATGTTAGGCACTGGGGATAGAGTGGAAAGGCAAATGGGCATGCTGTTACCCTCGTGGAGTTTATAGTCTAGTAGAAAAGAAGGCTTTCCAGTAGAAACTGTGGAGCCACAATAGCGAAAGGGCTCTGAAGCCTAAATGCCTGATGAGTGAAGGCACAGGGATCTGCCCTAGTCATCTATGTAACAGAAAAGAAGGTGGAACCTAAGACACCCAGGTTTAGAACCAACGAAGAGAATTTTAAAAAGCACCAAAGTTGATAGCAAGAAGGAATATAGTACATTTGGGAAACAGGAACAAGGACAGCATGCT
Source organism: Peromyscus californicus insignis (assembly GCF_007827085.1). Lineage (NCBI taxonomy): Eukaryota > Metazoa > Chordata > Mammalia > Rodentia > Cricetidae > Peromyscus > Peromyscus californicus. The sequence goes on along the minus strand of NW_026294413.1, from coordinate 75,221,591 downwards.
CAGGGGCGGCAAACACGGTCAGGTGAGACCGGTGAGTAGTGACTACTTTGTGAAGTCTTTGGTGTTCTTTCTCTAAGAGTGACACGACCAGATCTGACTTTTGAAAAGATTGTGTTGAGACAGGTAAACAAGTGGACGAGAAGGGGAGGGTAAAAAAAAGATGTAAGGTATGTCGTGAAGAAGCTGTGCGTAGTCATGGCAAGACTAGAGATGGGTTGGATGGAGATGGCTGTGCAGAGATTCACCATCTGTCTGTGGGGTAGAAACAGGACCTGCTCTACAGAGTGAGTTCCAGGATAGCCATAGCTACACAGAGAAACCCTGTCTTGAAAAACAAAACAAACAAACAAACAAAAAAACCCCAAAGGATATGTGGAGACCCTGGTGCTATTTAAAGCGGAACTCTCCGCATAACGTGGTGTAGTGGCAGCTTTGGCCATGTGGTTCTGGCTTTAGAGTCAAAGATAGAAGAGAGGGGTTGCCTAATCTCCTTCTGTGACTAAGGAAAGCCACTGAGGCAGATGTATGGCAGGGGTGTCCCTGAATGGAGGCCTAGAGAGGCCATTGTGTGAAACTGTGAAGGTGAAGCCTGAGTTGTCTAGAGACCCCAAGATGTTAGAGATGCCAGAGTCGTGAGATATCTGCCGAGGAAAGCTGCTAACAAGGAGTGGAACAAGCCCAAGAGAAAGAAATGTGTTACAGTCAACAAAGTTGAACAGAGTTGGAAACCTGAAGAGTGTTTGGTATCAAACATGGAGATGCAGAGTTTGGAGTTTACCCAGCTGGTTTTTGGTCTTGCTTTGGTCCAGCATTTCCTCACTGTGTTCCCTTTTCTCCATTTTGGGATGGTAATGCATATCATGTGCCATTATATGTTGGAAGTATGTGATCTGCTTTTGATTTTTATTTTATAGGGTATTGCAGTTAAGAAATTGTGTGAATCTCGCCAGGCGGTGGTGGCGCACGCCTTTAATCCCAGCACTTGGGAGGCAGAGCCAGGCGGATCTCTGTGAGTTCGAGGCCAGACTGGACTACCAAGTGAGTCCCAGGAAAGGTGCAAAGCTACACAGAGAAACCCTGTCTCGAAAAAAAAAAAAGAAATTGTGTGAATCTCAAAAGAGACTTTGACCTTTGAACTTCTAAGCAAGTTTGAGACTGTTATAGACTATGGGGTTTTTTGAAGTTGGACTAAGTGCATTTTACATTATGTTATGGCTACAAATCTATGGGGACCAGAGAATGGAATGTGATGTTTTGAATAGTTATAGCCTCCATAGACTTGCATATTTGAAAATTTGACCCATAGGGAGTGGCACTATTAGGAAGTGTGGCCTTTTTAGAGGGAGTGTGTTACTATGGGGCAGGCTTTGAGGTCTCATATGCTCAAGCTATGCCCAGCGTGGTACACAGTTCTACTTTTGCTGCCTGTGGATCAAGGTGTAAAACTCTCAGCTCCTTCTTCAGAACCATGTCTGTCAGCATGATGCCATACTTCTCACCATGATGACAGTGGACTAAACCTCTGAACTATAAGCCAGCCCAATTAAATGCTTTCCTTTATAAGAGTTTCCATGGTCATGGTGTCTCTTCACAGCAGTAGAAACCCTAACGAAGACTCATGGCAACAGAAAGAGAGATGGCTATGGTGACTCCATTTTCTGGTGTGTTTATTTTGATGAAATCTGGCAACATCCCTTGAGTGAAGGACAGCTGAAAAAGCACCAGCTTGGAGGAAGAACAGTGTCAGGAACCTGTGGGTGCAAAATTTCTCAGATGCTCAAGTTCCTTATAGAAAATTGTAAAGTGTCTTCATTTAATCCACAACATTTGTCATAGACTATAAATGAGATCTAGATTGCATATAAAACCTAATAAAATGTCACAAATATCAACAAGAATAAAGGTCTGTATATATCTAGACACATACAATCTCCCTCCTCTCCAAATTTTCAACCTGCAGTTGGTTGAATCCATAAATGCAGAAGCCATGGTCACAGAGGGCCAACTGCATAGTAAGACAGACAGATAGACACAGCTACTATGGGAGGAATCTGAACCCTCAGTTATGGGTAGTGTAAAGAAATGCAAGTTTCATTTTTTGTAATAACATCACCTTATTATGACCCAATGCTTTAACAGTTTATCAAGTACCCTCAGCTTTATTATATAATTTGAACCTCGTGACATTTCACAGGATTTGCAGCTGAGCAAACCAATGTTTGAGTGTGAGAGAACAGAGTAGAGAAACTCAATTCCCTTCCTAATTTGTCTATCACATGCAAATGGGTGCTGTGATTAAAATGATCTGAATAAGTATATTACATCACCATTCATTATGGTTTGAGTTGTAAATGTCCCCCACCAGCCTGTGTACTGGCTAGTTTATGTCAGCTTGACATAAATTAGAGTTCTCTTTAAGGATGGAACCTCAACTGAGAAAATGTACTCCATAAGATCCGACCATAGGCCATTTTCTTAATCAGTGATTGATGGGGGAGGGCCCAGCCCATTGTGGGTAGTTTCCATTCCTGGGTGGGTGGTCCTGGGTTCTATAAGAAGGCAGGTTGAGCATATCATGATCAGCAAGCCAGTAAGCAGCACCCCTCCAGGGTCTCTGTATCAGCTCCTGCATCCAGGTTCCTGCCTTGCTTGAGTTTCTGTCCTGACTTCCTTCAATGATGGATAGTGATATGAAAGTGTAACCAAAATCTCTTTCTTCCCAAAGAAGAGAAACACCATTGCTTTGGTTATGGTGTTTCATCACTGCAATAGCAACCATAACCAAGACAAGTTGGTACCAGGAGTAGGGTATTACTGTGACAGACCTGACTATGTTGTTTTGGGGAGGATTGTGAAAGAACTTTGAAACTTTGGGTTATGTGGTAGTTTGAACATAATTGTCCCCCATAAGCTCATAGGTAGTGGCACTATTAGGAGGTGTGGCTTTGTTGGAGTTGGTGTGGCCTTGTAGAAGGAAGTGTGTCTTTGTGGAGGCAGGCTTTTAGGTCTTATATGCTCAAGATATGCTCGGTGTCTCAGTTCACTTCCTGCCGCCTGCAGATCAAGGTATAGGATTCTCAGCTCCATCTTTAGCACCATGTCTGCCTGTACGCCACCATGTTCTGCCATGATGATAATGGACGAAACCTCTGAATCTGTAAACCACCAAATTAAATGTTTTCCTTTACAAGAGTTGTCATGGTCCTGGCGTCTCTTCACAGCAATTGAAACCCTACCTAGGACAGGGTAGAAAAGCCACTGAGGGCTGAGAGCTCAGTGAGCTGTTTTGTAGAGTTTAGAAGATAATGCTAAGGGCAATGCAGATGATGGAGGCCTGGCTTGTGAGGCTTCAGAGGGAAGCAAAGATCCTGTTGTGACTTTTGTGTGAAGAATCTACGTCAGCTGAAGAATCGGCTGTGATTCAGAAGAGACCAGCATATTGAGGTGAAATCTTCTGGGGAGTGTTTTCTCAGTGTCGGCAGCAGACACTCTATTCCAAACGTGGCCAAGGTCATACCTCGTGCTGGCAGCTGAACTTGGTAGTGTAAGAGTCACCTAGGTAGTACTGGTTCTGAAGGCATGAAGGCATGGAGAGCAGCTGAGGCTTGGCACTGTGTGGCAGGGATGGACTCCCTGAAGAGAACCCAGGAGAGGCTATTGGTGAAAGTTCAACCCAGTTGTAGCAAGGGACCCCAGTATCTTTGGAGATACCAGTCCCCTGGAATGACCACCAAGAAGAGCAGCAGTTGTAGAGTGGAGCCAACCAGAGCCCAGAAGAGAAGCAGTGTGTGCTGCAGAGGGCAGGGCAAGAGATGTAACCTAAGCCCTTTAGAGGAGCCCAGAAGATCATGAGTGAATCCCAGATAACTGGACATCGGGTTATTTCATTTTTGGAGTTTGGTTTTGCTTTGTTCAGACTGTGGCTGTGCCATGGTTCTTCCTTCTTGAGTTAAGAAAGTACTTAATATTTATTTTTTTATTTGACAGGAGCCCACAGTTGAGAGACTTTGAATTTTAAAAGGCTTTGGATTTTAAAAGAAACTGTCTATTTTAAAGAGACTGGATTTTGAAGTGTTTGAATTTTTAAAGACTGTGAGACTTTTAAACTTTGTGACTTTTGTATTGTAATGTTGATTAATTTATGATATTAGGGTAGAATAAGAAAGGGGCTGTTGTGGCTTAACAGTGATGTGTTTGTGTGTCAAGCTGACAAGGGACCAATTGTACTGGCTAGTTTTACGTCAGCTTGACACACACTAGAGTTACCTTTAAAAGGGGAATGAGAAATTGCCTCCAAAAGTTCTGGTTGGGGGCCATTTTCTTAATTAGTGACTGATGGGGGAGGACCCAGCCCATTGTGGATAGTTTCCATTCCTGGGTGGGTGGTCCTGGGTTCTATAAGAAAACAGGCTGAGCAAGCCATGATGAGCAAACCAGTAAGCAGCACCCCTCCATGGTTTCTGCATCAGCTCCTGCCTCCAGGTTCTTGCCCTGTTTGAGTTCCTGTCCTGACTTCCTTCAGTGATGAACAGTGATATGAAAGTATAAACCTAATAAATCCTTTACTCCCCAACTTGCTTTGGTCATGGTGTTTCATCACAGCAATAGTCACTGTAACCAAGGCAGCCTGTGTTTTGAATATTTGTTCTCCAGCTTGTGAGCTCTTTCGGGAGACTGGAAGCCAGACTGGTAAGACCCAGCTGGTAAAAGTGAGTCACTAGAGGAGGGCCTTGGAAGCTTAGCCCCAGCCTTGGTTCCAGCCCTGTTTTTCTGGTCCTTCAGCATGTGACTAGCTTCTACCATAGGTTCTTGTCACCACGAACTTAGCTGCTCCAGCTCTCAGAGCTTCTATGACGTGATCATTAATTATACCTTCCCTCCCTTTGGTTGTTTTTGTCTGATTTAGGTCACAGTGACCTGAAAGTAACAAATATATCAGTTACCAGCATCCTATAGGAAGAATGCCAAAGTCACAAGAGTAAGCTTATCTTCCACCCATGGAAGTGGCAAATTCTTTCAACATTGGGTGACGCCTCTGCACAATGAAGATTTTTCCTTGCGGTTTCCATAGCACACAGAGACAGCAGAGGACACACACTGTCTAGTTTTCTTCCTCTCCAGTTTTCCTGCAATTTGTACTCATTGTTCTACAGTCTGACCTCCCAAAGTTTGAAATCCTCACTCTCACCCAGCATTGCATTTTCTTGTCCTGTCTCTGCTAGTCTCCAAGAAGCTAATAACTCTTCAGTAATACTGATTTCAAGGAGTTTTAGTTCAAGAGGAGTTTCTATTTATGTTGTTTCTCAAGGAAGAAAAGAAGAGGGAGAAGCAGTGAGAAGCCAATCCTCCCTCCTTATCCACATGTAGAAGACTCAGAGCCACAACTGAGAGCTGCATGGTCTCAGCCATGTCTCCTGTGGAATAACCTAATTTTCCAACTCAGGATGTTGCTTCTCAGACAGAGGAACTGAGTTTTTGTTGTCCCAGAGAAGGTTAATCGGTGTTAGAACAGGATTTCATGACTTCCAAATGATGTAGCATTGAATTTAATATTCTGTGTCCTCAAAGAAGGTCAAGATGTTGCTGAGGAAGCCTCTTCAAGTGAGTCAGCCTTCTGTCATACATCAACATGAGTGATTTGTGTAACGATAAAAGAAGAGACTGTGGGGATGACTAAGCATGGGGCCAGCTGTGAGGCCCAGTACCATGTGGGTACCCATATAAATTTTACACATTATTTTCTGAGTCCCGTGGTTCCCAATGGTTGACTAACACAGTCATTATTTTGGAGTGGGCTGCATATTGAATGTCTGAACTATATATATTTACATCTTCATCTTTATGGTGAACTCACCAGTGAAAAAAATAGCCCATGAATGGACTTCCACAACACTACTCTCTTGGGACCTTTTCTCAGGGTCACCAAGTGGTGAGCAACATGTGTGGCTGAGGAAACTAGGGTGGCTCCCAGCTTCTTGTGCTCTCATCCAAGTTCATGTGCTCATATCAGAACATGGGATGTCAATGATACTACCATGGTGTTTGATCAAGAAGGGACCAGAGTCTCCAACCTGTATCAGGCATCAAAATTAGACTGACCCTGTTCACACAAGCACAGGGAAGTCCCATTACCTTTGGAAATGTGTGGCATCTACCACAATGATCACCAGGTCTAGAACTGCTTCAGGAGCCTACTCTACTCATGGAACCCACCAAACTAGAGTTAAACCCAAACTAAAACAGCCAAGAATAACACCAGTAAACTTTAAGATCTACACTGACCATGCTATGAAGCAGTGGCTGTGATTTGTCTCCTCTGAAACTCTTGCTTGAATCTAACTCCCAGTGTAGCAGTGTTGAGAGGTAGTGGGACATTAGCAAGCTTGTTGGGTCACTAAGTGAGGCTGGTGACTTTCTCACAAGACTGCTTTAATTCTCAAAGGGATCGATGCATGTGAGCTCTCTTGGGACTGCAGTAGTTAACCACTGGAGGTTTCTTGATTTACAAATAAGCAAGAAAATGGGACCCATTTCTCAGATAAATCAATATATGTCTGTGGCAACTCCAAGATAACGTAGTTATTGGTCATGTCAGGAAGAACATTACAGTAACTCTTACACTTGTGTTCAATTAGTTTGGGTTACTTACGTTTGCATCCCTGTGCCCAACGCCTGACAAAAACACCGAAGGGAGGGAGAACTTACTTTGGATTAGGAAGCAGAGCATGCAGACTAGAACCATGGGCAGGTCTAACCTCCAAAGGCTCTTCATTCAGGACCTACTTTTTCTGTCTAGACTCTACCTCTCTAAGGTTCTATGTCCTAAATGAGCCTGTGGAGGAGATTTCATAGTCATAGCAAGTCATAACACAGGTTTGAAAATTGTTTATTTATTTATACTCATTATGTGTATTGTAGCATCACAAAATGTCCACCGAAAAAGAAAGGGGAAGGATATGGGTTTGTAATTCCTAAAATAAAAACCTTTGTCTCACTGTTCTTCAAGAAAATGTAAACTGGAATTGTGATATCACATCTTGCTAATTCTTCACAAAAGTTGAATAACTAATAGCCTAGAGTTCCCTCTAGACCAGGGCTGGCCAGCAAGGCCCTGGGTTCTTGTCTCTGTCTGTCTCCCAGCACAAGGACTGCAGAGGGATGCCCTCATAACCAGCTCTTGGAAGTGTGTGCTGGGGATCTGTACTCAGGCCCTCATGCTGCACAGTAAAGACTCAACCCCCTGAGCTACTGCTTCTTTGGCTCCTCAACTCAGCTCTTTTGTCCCTCTCTCTTGTTCTTCTTACCCCTGACTGAGGTCTTCCCAGGTGTGGTCTCATTAATCTCTAGTCTTCAGGAAGCTTATTCCACTCCAGGAATTCGGCAGCTCATTTCTCTAGGATAAACGTCAATTGCTCTCTCTTTGAGTTCTCTCATTTCTAGTGTTTACTGGAATGAGGAGGGCTGATAAGTCTTGAAGAGAGAGCATCCTTGATATGTGATCCTTGTTCTTTCTCTATACTTACTGATGATGGGCTCAGCTTCCCCCAGCTACAAAAGACTAAAGTCACCGAACATACATCTTTCACTCCTCTGTCTCTCACTGTCAAAGCCCAGGCACTGTTTGACACCTTCCTCTCAATCAATGCTTTCCTCAGGACTCCTGGTCCAAGCCCAGACCTTTATAAACTCTTGCCTAGACCTTTTTTACTTTTTTTTTTTTTTTCAAAAAATGACACGTTATGGTTTAAGGTGTGGGAGGGGTAACGGAAGCTGGAGAGATGGCTCAGCAATTAAGAGCACTGGCTGCTCTTCCAGAAGACCTGGGTTCAATTCCCAGCATCCACATGGTGGCTAACAACTGTCTGTAACATGGAATCTAACACTCTCACATAGACATATATGTAGGCAAACCACCAATGCATATGAAATAAAAATAAATAACTTTTGAAAAGATGAGGAAGGTGGAATCACTCATAACACTAGCTCCCTCAAATAATTACTATCTCCTTTTGGCTCACTTTTGAAATGCATTTTAGAAAGTTGCTGTTATAGTAGGTATATACCATTATTGACCTCTTAATTCATTTATACTTATCAGTATTGCTCCATAGTGTTCATAACCATATTTCAATGGCTGTACAATTTTCTACCATGTAAGTGAGCCTCATTTTACTCAATAACTCTAGCTTAGTTGTTTTCCTCAGCATTTCCTTTAAGATTACTTGATGATGAATAACAATGAAAAACTCATGTAAATGTCTTAAATTGGTATTACTACATTTAATATGAATATTTCATAGCTCCTGGTATATATTACCAAGAACCTTCCAAACCAGTTGGACTGTTTCACAGTTTAGTTTCAAATCAGCTGATTTTTGCATGTGACATATGAATGAAGGTCCTCTTTTCCTATCTGCTCAGTTAGAATTGACTATTAATTATCAAAGTTCTGTGAATAATTGGCAAGAAATGTTATCACAATTTCAGTTTACATTTTCTTGAAGAACAATGGGACAAATATATGCATTTTTAACCAATTATTCTATTTTGTTTTAGGAGTTACAAACCCATATCATTCCCCTTTCTTTATTGGTGAATATTTTGTTATGCTATAATACACATAGTGAGTATAAATAAATAAGTAATTTTTAAACCCATGCCATGACTGGAACCTGAAATCTCCCCCAACAGGTTCAGTTTTAGGGTTTTTCTTCCTTGTTGGTGATATTTTGAAGGCTGTAGAACATAGAGTCCAGATAGAAAAAGCAGGTCCCTAAGGGAGGGTCTTTGGAAGTTAGACCCGCCCACGGTTCTAGTCTGCATGCTCTGCTTCCTAACAGAATAAGCCTTTCCTATCTTCCTCCCTCCCTCCCCCTCCCCCCTTCACTGTTTTTTGTCAGGTGTTGGTCACAGTGATGTAAACATAAGGAACACAAACTGATTGAACACAAGTATCAGAGTCACCGTAATAGTCTTTTCTGACAAGTCCAACAACTACATTATCTTGGAGTTGTCACTGACATACATGGATTATCTTTTACTCGAGAAATGGGTCACATTCCTTGCTTCTCACTATCTCAAAAAAAAGATAGAGAAGGGATTGAAAAAGACACCCCAGTGTCAACCTCTTACCTCCACATGTGATCACAAGGCCAAGTTCACTACCCTCATGCATGTTCATACAGTCATGCCATACCCCTCCACACTGCCTCATTGAATTCCAGCTTCTTTTCTCGACAAGTACAGCAGCTGCTCACATTGGCCATCCCTTGGGGAACATGTTTCCCATCCTTTGAACCTGATTCGGGCCTGTGGTTTGCACTAAGCAACAGAATGTGTTGGTAGTGGTGGGTTTAAGCCCTAAGCAGGCATTTGCTCTTCAGGGAACTCTCAGACACCCAATAAGAAATTCCAGTACCCTACACATACAAAGAGAGAGGTCTGGAGACTACATGGGGAGAGACCCAGACACCCCTGTAACACAGCTGAGCCCAACCTTTTAGCTTGTCCCCAGTCAGGTGTTAGATGTGCATGTGAGCCATCAAAGACATTCCAATCTCAGCCACCATCTGATGCAGCCTTGTGATAAATCCCAAGGGATGTCTGCCAGAGAATTGTCCAGCTGAGCCCTAGTCCACTCATGTGATCATTTGAAATAATAAATGGGTCACCATTTCATGTCACAGAGTGTGCTGTGGATTTTATACAACACTAGGTAACTAAACCCCATGTTAGTCTAAGAATCCACCTTACATCCCGCTTCCTCACCTGGAAAACTGAGTAATTTCCTCTGTAATAGACTTGCAATGATGGCGAAATGACGTTTTCAGTGCTTGTGAAACTTTTCCACTGAGATGCTTCTGCCAACCAAAGACAGTGAAGACATACATCTGGGGTTTGGAGGGTATGGCGGTCCAACTGGTGGGTCACGACCTCCAAAAGGCCACCAGAAAACACAGCTATTTACATTACAGTTTGTAACAGGAGCAAAATTACAGTTCTGAAGTAGCAATGAAAAACATTTTATGGTTGGTGGTCAGCACAACATGAGGAACTGTATTAAAGGGTCACAGCATTAGGAACATTGAGAACCAACAGTTTATAGCATTCACTACATATGTGGTATTTCTTGGAAGGCTTGTGGTTTCATATTAAGTCTTTCAGCCAATTTTGCTTTCTACACAAAGTACCCTCGCAGTTATTTTTTAAATGATTTTTCCAGTTGCACACACACACACACACACACACACACACACACACACACACACACCCTGTTTGTTTTTTATCTCCATCTTTCTACAGTGTACCGGGGAAGCCCCTGCAATGTGAGTACCCCATTTGAAAGATGAGTGAACATGCAATTTGTCACTGCTCTATAAAGGGAGTTGCTCCTGGGAGGAGAAAGACAAGTAGTGGTCAAGGGAGTCAAGGAAGATCTAGGAATCAAGGGTAGATTGGTCAGTCATCAGTTGCTAGAGAAAGCCTGTCTTGGTGTGGTTTCCATTGCTGTGCCTAATACCATGACCAAAGGCAACTTGAGGAGGAAAGGGTTTATTTCATCTTACAGTGTATAATCTATCATGAAGGTAAGTCAGGGCAGGAACTTGAGGTAAGAAACCGGAGTCTGGAACTGAAACAGAGGCCATGGAGGCATGCTGCCTACTGACTTGCTCTCCATGACGTGTTCTCAGCCTGCTTTCTTATACCACCTAGGACCACCTACCTAGGGGTGGCACCATCCCAGTGGGCTAGACCCTCTAGGAATTCTCAATCAAGAAAAGGCTCTGGGAGTCGTCTCCAGGACAGCTTATTGAGGCATTTTCTCAGTTGAGGTCCCTCTTCCTATGTGACTGCAGTTTGTGTCAAGATGACAAAAACCTAACCAGGACAAAGCTATTGGGTTGGATGACTGGTGGTTCACCATACTCAGGGCAATGCTGTGTTTCCAGAGAGAATCAAGGGGCCAGGGGCAGATGAAAGTGGATAGACTGGTCTCCAAGGATATCTGACAAAAGAATAGAGCTTCAGTAGGAACAGGAACATGGAGAATTATGTTCTCTTGGACTTCTTTTTAAGACAGGAAATCCTGCCTATATTTTTGAAGATGGAAAGAAATGTAAAAAGGATGAAAGACCTTCAAGGACATAGAGGATTGATAGGATGAGAAGGAGGACTCTGGGAGAGAGAGGAGAATGGAGATAGTTAATATAAGTGGTAGGGTTGTTTTCAGGGGCTAGAATGAAGGGATCAGTTCTGCCAGTGGACAGGAAACAAAGCAGGCAGGGAAGACACAGGAATAAGATTTAGAAAGAGGAAAGAGTGAAGGGAAAGCTCGCATCTTCTGATCTCAGTCTATATGACATCAGGGCGCCTCAGAGACATGATGGCTGGAGGCTTGACATGTGAAGAGATGTCATAGGCCGTGGAAAGACAGGATTCATCAGAAGGAAGCTAGAAGCCAAGCACAAGCAAGAGAGGACACAAACATACTGTGGCATCAGTCCTTGATTTATTAACACCTTTCTAGGATATCAAGAGAAAGAGAGAAGGGGAAGAGAGGCCTGTGGACACTTCCCAGCGGTGAGATTGAAGGACAGGCAGGTCAAGAGGAAGTGTCACAGTGGGCATGCTCCTGTTGTAGCATCACTGGCCAGGACAATGGAGTGTGACTCAAGTTGAGTATATGGGAAGAGAAGAAACAGTTGTCAAGAACACAGCAGACATGAAGGAACTCTTGGTATGAACATGGCAGTAGGAAAGTTCAAAGACAGAGGATTTTATATTTACGTATCTTAAAATATGAATTGTGTTCCAAAGTGTGATCATAGTTTGAATGGCTGAAGTGGAATGAGTACAGTGAAGAGTTTCAGGGGAGTAAGGTGTGACAATCAGGTTTATGTGTCAGCCTGGCTCCAGTCACTCATTCAGACACTAGGACAGGCGTTGCTATCAAGGCATTTTGTACCTGTGATTAAAGGCCATACTCAGCTGATTTTAGGCAGCTGAGAGTGTCCTGGATAGTCTGGTGTTCTGCTGCAAGACTTCGAGGAGAGCTTGCATTTCCTCAAGGAGGAAAAGGTCCACCTGAGGGCCCAGAGCTTCAGCTAGTACCTGAGAATTCCAGCTTCTTTGTTCTGATGCTGCTCCATGGGATTTTGGACCTACCTGGCTTGTCCCCACAGTCACATAAGCCATTCCTTCCAGTAAATCTCTTAGTGTTACCTCCCCCAGGAAATCTCTCCTGTGTTACCCCGTTTCTGTTTCTCTAGTGGGGTCGTGACCACGCCAGAAGGGACAATCCCAGGAAAGAACATAGAAGCTTTCCCCTCATCCTGCTCACTTTGATTTCCGCATGTCCCTTTAGCACAAAGACAAGAAGATGGCTGTCATGCATGTTGAAGATGGAAGTGACAAAGGATGGGTGGGTGGGTGGGTGAATAATGAGTGAGTAAAAGAGTTAGTGTGTGACTGGTTCCGGAAATGGTGCTCTGTGCTACACAGAAATAAATTCTCTGTAAAATAGAAGAAAAAAACCCCTACTATCCACACATCTTGCAAGCCTTGTGTCAGTGTGATAAATGCTAAAATGTACTTTCGAAATCTAAAATTTCGGGCAATATAAAATATTTGGTTTCTATTTTGACTGTAAAGTATGGAAATCACAAAAGAAACATTTTCAGGTTTTTTTTCTCCTTTAAGTCACCTAGAGCTGTTCTGTGGACTACCCCCGAGTTAACCAAGACGTGAAGACGCTGCAAGGGAAATACTGGTCTCTTGTGAGGTAGATCTGAGAATGGGGCCTTGGGTTCAGCACCCGACAAGTGCAGAAGCAAAAATCCTGCCCCTTTCCCCCCTCGCTCCTTGACCTCTTTCATGGCAGAGAAATGAAACAGCTTGGTTTTTTTGTGTTTGTGTTTGTGTGTTTCCTGAGCGGCTCCCATGTGCAGGCCAGCCTGACCAGTAGAAGAATGAAAGTTCATAGAGAAGCTTGAAGTTCCTACCAATTACCCCTGATTCCATCCTTTCAGGGGTGTTGAAAAGTTTTTGAATTACTCACTCAAAACTTCGAGGCACCTTTCGGAAAATAGAAACACACAGCCTCTCAGCAGTTTGTAGGCGTGTTGGGTCAGGTGAAGCAAATAATTGGGAGAAGATCATCTTGTGTGTTGGCTCCCTACCCAAGAGCCTCATGGCATCATGGGACATCATTTCTGAGGATTTGGGAAGGCTTTCCTTATTTGTGGATGGGAGGAAGCCATGTTCTACCTGATCTCTGGCTAATGCTGGTATTCAAGTTTATCTGGTCACCTGCAGGATGATGTTACAGCAGCCATTGTGTGTGACAGTTAAGGGAACCTCTTGAGAGAACATAGCCTCAAGGAAGAAGAACCAACTTTGGTAAGTAGATGTAGCTATGGAGTCCTGGAGTCTGAAGCCCCTAGAAGCCAATCAGAGAGAGAATGATTGCTAAGAATCCACAGAGCTGTTCTTCTAAACACTCTAACCATTAGGATGTTCAACCAAATGCTTGCTTTAGCAAACATTACTTAAACAAAAGGAGAGAATTCTACCTCACCTGGTCACAAGCCACCTAATCAAGGTAGTGGGGGTGAGGTGAGGTCCTCGCTCTAGGAAGAACATGCGCAGAGCCCAGAGGGACGGGGCTTGTCTGAGAGTCCAGAGCAGATAGTCCTGGAGATTCAGGAAGTGCAGCTGCTAGAGGAGGCATCCCATCACTACAACCTCACATCTGAGTACTGGCGTATGAGGAAGATCGGGTCTGGTGAGGATGTGTCTAGGGATGGATTCCTCCGCCAAGGGAAACTGGGAGTGCCTATCACAGATCAGAAGCATCCTGTCCATCACAACCATTCATCTCCCCTCTCCCAAATATTTGCATTTCCTGACTTCCCTATTTATTTCCACCTGTAGCTTCCTGGAGTGCCAGCCTGCTCTCACATGGATCTCGGTGTCAGTTTGTCATTTTGGCAGAGGAAACAGAATGACAGCCACTTCCACCTTCTCCTGCTGTTGGGCTACCCATATTTCAGTGACCTTAATCTTCCCTTCAGGTTCTATCTCTTGCCTTCCAAGTGAGGGTGTGGTAGCCTTGCCTATCACCATCGGGAAATTGGGCTGAGTGGCAGTCGGGGGCAGTGGGTAGCTCTGTCTGCTCTTGCCTACCAAAGATCAAATGAAACAGTACCTTCATCAGAAGTCCTGGAAACCCTGTGTATAGGAGAGGATCTTTCCCCTCCCTGCTAGATTTTGGCCTTCTTTATTTTTAAAGGGGAAGGAGAGAGAATGTGCCTCCTGGGAATTTTTATCTGCCAAAATGTAATGTTTTCTTCACACGTGGGTTGCGGAGAAGGGCCCGAGCAGCTCATGGATATGCGGAAACGTGCTCTTGGTTTCAGGTTTCAATTACCTTTCAGGATTTATTTTTCCTGGATTTGTACCCTTAGATAGAAGTGATGGATCAATAAAACCTGGAATTATCTAACAAGAAGCCAGTTTCTTGTTTATTTTTCCTTAATAACAGAGTCCACCGGGTAGCACTTGTGTCTATGATAGCCAGCGAATCAATAATGCTCTTCTGGCCAAGGTAATATGATACGTCAGAATTAACTGAGCAATGCAAACATGGAGGTGGGGAGAGGAAGAAGGACCAGCCAGGAGGCAGCATCAGTGTGTCTAGAAAGGTCTCCTGCCTTTCAGGTTGACACTGAAGAGAAACATCACATCCTCTCCCTGCTCTAACACATTCCTCTTCTGCGCATAAGAAATTATTTGAAGATGGCGAAAGCTTCCCACATGATCTTTGCAGCTGCTCCTTTGCAGTGTGTTTTGGCTGCTTAGTGAAGAGAAAAAAAAAAAAAAGAGTCCGGAGATGGATTGTCAGGACATTGGCTGCTCTTCCCATTTGCTTTAGAACATTCTGTACTTCTTGTACTCGAGGGTATGCTGCTGATGAAGTGCTATGTGGATGCTGCATAGTAACTCATATACTCAAGGCTATGCTCGCCAATCATAATGCTCAGGCCCCAACTCCTCTAAATCTGAGAGGTTTCCCTTCATGCATTTCCCTGAGAATTTCCCTCCACAGGAAGGTGTAGAATGTAAAGGTATATTGAAGATATTGGAAATAATCCACTTAGAAGGAGGAAAGGTTTATGTGTACCCCCGGCGTCAGTGCTCTTAGGACATGCTGAGTCTCCTGCTTTAGGTCTGTGCTGATGCTGCACCATCCTGGTGGTGGAACACGTGACAGAGAAGGCTGCTCACCTTATGGAAGCCAAAGACAAAAGAGAAAGGAAGTGCAGAGCCTCGGGTACCAATCTCTCCCACCCAGGGCATGGCATCAATGATCTACCTTCCTTCTACCACACCGCACCTCCCGAAGTTTTCCCTACTTTGTGGCAGTGCTGTGGGCTGGGGACTAAGTCTTCAGCATGTGGGCCTTTGGGAGACTTCACCAGCGTGCAGCGGAAGCTCTTCTGTGTGACCTGTCCTTCTCTTGTCTCTGCAGGAGCCACTGTCCCTTGTTCATGGAGGAAAGAGGCAGTGTGGAAGGGGCACAATTCACAGTAAGGTCTCGGAGGCTAACATAGGTGGGTACTGCGGTGGGGTTGGTACCGTTCCAGCAACCAGAAACTACTGAATTCCAAACTGCTTCCTGAAGCCTCCCATGGAGAAGCTTGGGATGCATAGAACATATTGTTGCTCACCGCTAGTGAAAATCTCGGTGACCTTTCAACTCCTACTTGGAAATAGCTTGTTCCTGATAGGTCTTTTGTAAAAGAGCTCCTTCCTTCCAAGGGCAAAGTTATAACTAGACCTAATGGGAAAATTAAAAAAAAAAAAGTCCCAACACTGACCTTGGTTTGCAGAAAAAACAAGAACCTTTGTCCTGGATCTTTTCTGTGAGGGAAACTTGATGGCCTTTATGATGCTCATTCCCAAGAAAATGCTAAAGTTGAACAAATGAACAGTGCTGTTGTTAGCATTATTTGTGGAGGAGAATTTTATCATATGCGGGGAGCATGTTGGCTAATCCGTTTGGGCCAAGTTCTCCTTAGAGACAGTGAACTGGCAGGAAATTAGCATACACAATGCTATTCAGAAATGGGGGTAAATGTTAATGTTGTACCCTCCAAGCCTCTGTTTCTCTTTATTTCTCTGAATGTTATTTAATGGCCATGCTCAGCACTAGGAGGAATCTGCATCCAAGTCTCAAAGAAGAGCTGACCTCAACGTCCAAAAGCTGCCGATTCTGCCTCCTTATGGTGGACTCTCTCCGTAGAGCGGTAGCTTGTCACCATCCTGAAGCTAATTAGCATTGCTACACAGCCTCTGTGGTTAGCAAGTAATTAGTTTCAGAGATAAGTGGAGATTGGGGAGGTTTGAGACACAGCATGCTTATTGAGCGATGTCCCCTGGACAACAGAACCACTGTCTACTTGTTAAAGAGACCTGAATTATTATCTGCTCAGAGTTCCAGGTCCCCAGGAAGCAGCAATGTGGTAATTGGGGCCTTTATGGAACCAAAGGATAAAAGCAAATTTGTGATTCAGGCAATAACCTTTAGAATGAGGCCAGGGGATGCTTTCTGGAGAACATTGCTTTCACGCAGGGAGGGCAACAGACTAAAAGAACATGCTGAGGCTTTAGTGGGAATCCCTGACATCTGGGGAGAAGAAACAGCTCAGATTGAATTAAAATACACTGGAGTTGTCACAGAGGAAAACCATGGAGCTCACCTCCCCAAGGCATGCCTTTTCCAGAGGGGAACAGCTAGGCAAGAATGTTTCCAGCAGAGGATGGGTAGATGTCCACGCCTCTGTCTACAGTTCCTCATCTACGGAATCAGCATGTGATAAGTAGCTAGGTTGCAATGTTATCTGGAGGAGTAAGTCTTATATTGTGAAACACATAGTAAAGCCCATGTCTGTGTTAGACGTTATTAGTACTGTCATAGCTTATCACTAAGGGATTCCAGAGGCTTTAGGTGAGAGCTTGGACTAAGTGACCTCAAGTCTCAACTCTTGGGCCAGTGACTCAGTGGATGACTAGTGGAAATACTTTGCACCCCAGCGATCTCTCGGCACTATCTGTTGCTTGCCAGTCAGCTGTCTCCGTCTACTCTGCAAGACTCCCGAAAGTTGCTTGCATCCTTCTCCCATTTCTCGGGTAGTATTATATCCTTCTGAGGTCTTTGATGTGGTTGAAGACTAGATACTTACAATCTTCCTTAGTTATGATAAAAGATAAGTTAGATATAAAACCTTAAACTCACAAATATAAAATAGATATCTTCTTTAATATTGTAACTGTAATTCTTGCTCGATAATTGTTTTATTATATGTAATTTTACTATGTTAAAGTTAAAACCTTCCTTTTTAAAAAAGAAGAAAAGGGGGAAGTGCTGTGGATATCACTCTATGTAAATAAACACTGATTGGCCAATAGCCAGACAGGAAGTATAGGCGGGACTAACAGAGAGGAGAATTGAGGAAGGAGGAAGGAGGGAGAGACTGGCTGGAGCTGCCGCCAGGACAAGGAAGATGTAAAGTACCAGTAAGCCACGAGCCATGTGGCAAAGTAAAGATTAATAGAAATGGGCTAAATATAAGAGTAAGAGCTAGACAATGATAGGCCTGAGCTAATGGCCAAGCAGTTTAAATAATGTAAGCGTCTGTGTGTTTATTTTATAAGTGGGCTACGGGACTGGTGGGACTTGGTGGAACCCGGAGAGAAAAGCTCTCCAGCTACAAATGGAGAGAATTGTCTGTCCTTTTGAGCCCAGTAGTTCTTTAGAACAGTGATCGTCTCCTGTGTGATGGCCTTGACGTGCTTAGGTCAACAAATAGTTGCTTTTTGTTTACTTACGCATTCCTTTGTTCCTTAAAGTTTTTTAGGCAGCATGGTTTTTAAAGTTTCCGTATTTTAACTTACATTTATATTTTTTATGTATTTATCTATTTTGGAGACAGGGTCTCTCTATACACCCATGGCTATCCTGAAATTCACTGTGTAAACCGGGCAGGGCTTGAACTTACAGAGATCCACCTGTCTCCAAAGTGCAAGGACTAAAAGGGGTGCGCCACTACATCAGGCCACATCTGTTTACTTGATGATGTGTGATGAGACCAGAGAACAACTTGGTGGAGTGAGTTCTCTCCTTCAACTGTATGGACCCTGGCGATTAAGCTGAGACCATAGGGTTGGTGGCAAGCGCCCTTACCATCTCCTAGCTCTAGGCAACATAGTTAAAGTAACTTCGGGTATATTTTGTAATAGGTACTAAATTAAATGCTCGGTTTTTTTTAAAAAGGGATTTTTCAAACCATTGTTAACTATATGATATTTGTGGTGACTAGATCAAATGTTTCCAAATGCCATTCGTAGAGCTGAGAACCCACCCATCTAGACAAGCCAGTTCACTCTCTGCTGACCCTCTCCTCTATGTCCCCTCATTCACTTCCTGCTCTTCAGGAAGTGCCATCAGCACTGGCAGCTAATGGCGGTCTCCTAGCCAGATGGCAGATGGCAGATGCTGCCTAGTCCCATTCCACTTTCCCACCAGATACTCCTTGTTAGCCAGTATCTCCACCCACTCCCACAAGGGTCATGTTCTCAGTTCCTTGAAGCTCCACTTGGCTTTGTTTAACCCTGGCCCCTTCCTGGTGCCCCTTGTTCTGAAAGAGTTCCTAACTTTGTCAATTTGAGAAAGGGTAACAACACAACTTCTACAGACAACTTTATAGTTAATAGGGAAAGACTGAATTCCTTACCCTCAAGTCAGGAACGTCACATTGTGACCATTCCCATTTGAGATCATACAGAGGGGTCTAGTCAGAGCCATAAGGAAAAGAAATTAAAAACATGTGTGTTGAAAAGACATAAAACTGTCTTTATTCATCGGCAGCACAGTTCTGTTTATAGAAATCTACAAAACAACTACTAAAAGTAAGAAAAAATCATCATCAGCGAGGCTTTCTCTGGAAGCTGATGGGAGCAGATGCAGAGACCCACAGCCAAACATTAGGCAGAGCTCAGGGAACCCCACAGAAGAGGGGGAGGAAGGATTGTAGGAGCCAGAGAGGTTGGGGACACCAGGAGAACACAGCCCCCTCATCTGCCATGTGGTGGTGTGGGTGAGAGAAAGATACCCTTCCCCCCTTGCCCCTCACCGCCTGTGGCAGGTGTGTGTGTGTGTGTGTGTGACCAACCCCTCACCAGCTGCAGCACTGGGAGAATGGACCCTTTCGCCTTGCATGGGCAGCATGGTAGAGCTGACCCTGTAGACAGGGGATTGGGTATAGCTGGCGCTGAGGCATGAGAGCAGGAGAGGTGGTATTGCCCACCCTCTTGTCTACCACGTGGGGGTGAGGGTGAGGGAAAGATGCCCTCCCCCACCCTTCCCTGCCACCTGCAACAGACAGGGATCTGACCCTCCCCTTTACCAGCTGCAGCTCTTGGAAAAGTGGACCCTGCATCTAATCTGGGCAGTACAGTAAAGCTGACCCTCTACTGTGTGGTGGTGGGGGACAGAGGTGAGCCACCCAAGAACATGAGAGATCCCCCTTACTGCCTGGGGCAGGTGGGAGAGTGGGCCCTGAGGTCATGAGAGCAGGAGAGCTGTCCCTGCCCCTCCCCAGCAGCGGCACTCAGGAGAGTGGGCCCTGCACCTTGCCTGGGCAGCACAATAGAGCTGGCCCTGATGGTGCATGTGGAGGAGAGGAAACTATCAAAAGGATGGGTAGAGGTTTGCTCATCCATACACACAAACAGAATAAATAAATGTGGAAAATATTAGATTAACAAAACAGTAAGGAACATTTTAAGATAAAGTTACCTAGAAGGAAAACTGTCTATCGGGAAAGAAGGATAAACACAATGGTAGGATGTAGGCAAATAGCAGTCTATTGATTTGGTTTCTTTAAAAACAGAGAACTGTTTAAAGCAAAAGTCACCTTCCTGCCAGGTTACAGTATATCAAGAGGGTATTCTGTAACTATAGAATAAAAGAAGGAGATTGGGGGGTAATGGGATAAAGAGAACTACAAGTTGCAAAGCATCTACCCTTTAAGCACAGGGGTAGAATTATAACCCTCTGAGTCAGCAGTTGGATGGGTGTAGTGTAGTGTAATCACTGTAGCAATTGTTAACAACAGTGCAAGAAGGCATAGTTAAGCATCAGTAGATTAACTAAGATAGAATTCTGGGAGCTGGTGAGATGGTACAGCCAATAAAGTACTTGCCACATAAGCATGAGGACCTGTGTTGGTATGCCGTAGCCCAGGTGAAAAACTGAGCACCGTGGCATGTCCATTTAACCCCAGCCCTGGTGGGGAGACCGAGGCAGGCAGATACCTGAAACCCACTGGCCAGCCCACTAGCCAACTCTATGAGCTCCAGGTTCACTGAGATCCTGTCTTAAAAAAAATGAAGGTATGCAGTGACTGAAGGAAGATACCCAGCCACCTAGCATCAACCATTGGCCTGACTACACACATGCATACATATGCACCTGCACACACACATGCTCCCCCACACTAACAAGTTATATACATTACACACATGCATACCTGCACCTGCACCCACACTAACAAGCACATCTATCATGCACATGCATACATATGCACCTGCATAGATACAAACACAACACAACTCTAAATATAAAGAAATGAGAAAATAGAGAATAAAAGAACAAAAAATGAAGGAGCAATCAAGAAGCTGAAAATAGTGACAAAGGTAAACCTAAACATTTGAGTACAAATGTTAATTGTTAATGAATTAGACACTTCAACTTCGCAAAACCAGGCCCAACATCATGCGATCTGCAAGAGTTTCACTTTAAAAGCTAACGTAGTTGAGGATAAACAGCTAGAAAATGGCTAACCATGTTAAGAGGCTAGAATAGGTTAAAATGAATTATGATAAAATGTTCAATTCATGAGGAAAATATAAGAATCATAAATGTGCATCTTACAAATAGCAATGGTTAAATACATGAATAAAATATGGAAAGAAGCAGCTGGACAGATCTCAGCCTCCTGTCATCGTGTAGTATGGCCCTGTGACTTCAGTTCAGGCTAGCAAGAACTGTTTAATTAGCTTCATGAGTTATATGAAATAATATGACAAGACACACATCTTAAATGACATATAATCCCTCCATAACATGAGACTGCACAGATAGATAATACAACGGAAGAATAGAGAAATTTTGGAACTGAGAGAAATCTTCCATATTGCTATGTTGGACTAAATAGCCACACTTGAAGGAAGAGTGCAGATCTCAAACCCAGACCTGGACCAATAAGTAAGAGAAACATAGCAGGTACTGTTCACAGATCTCCTAGTTGCCTGTGGTCATCTATAGATCATCTCACTGTCATTGAAACCATGCCCAGAACAGGAATGAGAGCTGGTGAGTCCATGAGTGAAATCATAGCCATAGTGACCGTTGGGTGAGTAGTGTGGGCGGCAGAAGGGAGAGATGTTTTCATTTTCTGGTCAAGGAATTATGTAGACTCAGTTGTCAGTAGCCTTTGCTTTAGGATGAAGCCTCATCAATACATTTCAAGGGCTTTAAACTAGTCCAGTATAGAGGAAGTGCCTTAACACACGTGATTCCTCACTATAGTTTGAGTGTATATGCCCCCTTTGCATTTTGGAACTTGGTAACCAGTCTTTCTCTGTCCCGCCAGTCAGCTCCCAAATCACAACACGGAGACTTATTATTAATTATGAAAGCTTGGCTGATAGCTTAGGCTTGTTTCTAACTAGCTATTATAACTTAAATTAACCCATATCTTTTAATCTATGTTCTTTTACGTGGCTTGGTTATCTTTACTTTGTAAAGCCCATGCTACTTGCTCTGCATCCCTGGTGTCTCCCTGGCATTTCTCTGGCGTCTCCCTGGCATCTCTGCCTTCTTCTTCCCAGCGTCCTCTCTGCCCCCCAAATCCTGCCTAGTTATTGGCCATTCACAGCTTTTTATTAAACCAGTCACAGTGACAACTCTTTAAATCGCATAATCAAATATCTTGCAACAGAACTTAACAACCAAGAATATGGTATTAAGATCAAGAATGCTGGGAGATGCTTAGCCAGTGAGAATAAGGTCCCCATGGATGGCATTGGTCCTTGTAAAAGGGCTTAGTAGAGGAGCCCTCACCTTTACCCCTTTGCCCTCCCCCCTTCTTCTCCAGGTGAAGACGTAGCAGCCAGAGTACAGTCACTGTCTTAGAACTCACAACCACAGCAGACATGGAACCTTCCAGAACCTTCATCATGTTACTAATGCTTTAATTTTGGATTTCTTAAACCTCCAAAATAGGGAGGTTTTGAATAAATAAATAAATAAATTCTTATAATGTATAAATCACTTAGTCTAAGGTAGTTTGTTACAGCAGAGTGAATGACCTAGGATATATGTTCATTATAGTTTTTGTTGTTGTATATTTTAAAAATGTTTTCTTGGAAGGCAGGACAGAGAAGCCAAAACAAAACAAAGACGGTCAAATTTTGATGAATGAAGGATTCTGTAAATCAAACCAGCCATAAAATTCCCTCCGACCTCTAAATTTCTTTTATAGTTGAGGTGAGTTACAGTCATTCCCCCTGTCTCTTTTGTTCACTTCTCTCCTTTTCTGTCCTAACTAACAGGCTACCACTATGTAGCCCAGGCTGACCTGGAACTCACAATCCTCCTGCCTCAGCCTCCTAGTTGCCGGGTTTGTGGATGTATGCCACCATGTCTGATGTAGAGTCGGTTTTCTTGACTTTTTTTTTTTTTTTTAAACTGAAAGATTCCTAGCTGGTACTCAGAGTCAGAGTGATTTAAGTACAAATAAAAAAGAATAGTTTTAGAGTGACAATCCCCCACATCTGCATGCTGATTGAATTTATGTCTCATAGAATCGTATATACGAAGTGAAGCTATCGATTCTACAGGACAGGTGAATGTTCCCAACTTCCAACCTCTTTTATTTTTTGCTAATTGATATTGTACTGGGCATTTTGCCAAACTCCTGGCTATGGGATTGTCTAGTCTTCTAATTTTATCCTCCACATAGCTGCCAGAGCTACTTTTAAAAGAGAAATCAGATCATTTTATGCATATACCCCACACACACATACACACACACACACACACACACACACACACACACACACACACACACACACGCACCCCTTCCCCATGCAGCATCTACTTAATACCTTTCTGTGGATCCTGACTCCTAACAGGACTTCATTCGAGTTTAGTGTGGGCTGCATGGTTCTTATGTCCTAACTCAGTCCCTTTCTGCTTCATCTCCAAGGACCTTCTCCAGCAAACTTGATGTTCACTGTATCCTCATCACATAAGCTCTTCCACACCTTCCAGCCTTTGTATCTGCTATTTTCCATTCCCTCAAGTCTTCCTTCTGTTTTCTGTACTGTGGCACTCCTGCTCATCTTTGAAGACCCTCAACTCCAATCCATTTGGCTAAGAATTTGAAAGAGCCACTAGGACATGTGTGTTTTGTTGCAAGGAACTAGTTAGCTGGTTAAACATCCCACAACTGATTGGTGTGTTTGTCTTCAGAACAGGCAGTTGGAAACAGCAGGTGAGAAGGAAGGTCACGCGTTGAGGCTTGAATAGTGCCTGTGAAGATGAGTTAGAACTTGTGTTGTGTTCCAGGTATCCAACTTCAATGAAGCGAGGGCAGTTTGCCACGATTCCTGAGGCACACCTACACCGGGGTCAGAAACGCTGAAGGAAGCTGGCAGGAGCTGAAGTCAGTGTGGACCTGCCAGTTGCACCCATTCCCACCACCACCAGATGAATCAGCAGGTGAGCAATCATGTATACATGATTACATACATTATTCCACAGCATCACACCCTGCTCCGGATCTCCAATGTCACAGGAATGTGGCTCTTGCATGTCTGCTTCTCAAGTTTTCCATAAAACCGATATGTGGTATGCATTAAACTTGCACTGTTTGGGGAAGAGGACTCTCGGGAGCATAGAAGCAGGCAGCTCGGCTGAGATGGCACAGTACCAACCAGTATGTCTTCCTTAGATAAGAGCAATTACACTTTTCACG
Source organism: Peromyscus californicus insignis (assembly GCF_007827085.1). NCBI lineage: Eukaryota > Metazoa > Chordata > Mammalia > Rodentia > Cricetidae > Peromyscus > Peromyscus californicus. The sequence goes on along the minus strand of NW_026294413.1, from coordinate 75,197,487 downwards.
TTTCCAGCATTAGGAGATATGTCTCATTTATATGTGTATATTTGTATCAGAGGTATCCAGAATGTAGTTAATACTTAATGTTCAAGAAAACAACTAATTAGGAAACATTATTACGAAAAAGCAAGTTGACACAGTTATTAACACTTATTTCATGTACACTGTTTCTTCTATGTATTTCCTTTTTTTTTTTGAAAGCCGAGGTCCAAATTTTATTACATTCCATACAACGTCCTTGTTGATGAATACCATCTGTGACATTAAAAAATAAAACATTTTTTTTTCAGTGACCAGCAGGCACTCAATTGCTTAGGGACATGGAATAATGAAGCTATTAAGATATGTGTTTCCCTAAAAAAAGAAGAAGAAGATTTATTATTTTTGTTTTTATTTAATGTGACTGTGTCTCTTTGTATGCCACATATGTGCAATGCCCAAGGAGGCCAGAAGAGGGCATCAAATCTTCTGGAGCTGGAGTTAGGGGCAGTTGTGAACTGCTTGACAGAGGTGCTAGGAACCTAACTCTGGTCCTCTTGGAGAGCAGCAAACACTCTTAACCCCTAACCCATCTCTCCAGACCCTTTTCTACGTGTATTTTTTTAACAGTTGAAAAGCTGATGTTTAGCACTTGTTTGTATAACCATGGGAATGTCCTTGCAGGAAAGAGAGATTCCTTAACATATATGCAGGGATTGACTTCCAGAGCGGAGCAGACCAGTTTTATGATGGATTTTGGTCAGGTGCTATCTCCAATGATGACAGAGCAGAGGATTCCTTTTAGAATGCATTTCAACATCTCCCAAAGAGATGACAAAGGTTAATCATTTTAAGCATTTGGAGTTTGGTAACAAATAGGGTGGTGCATACACTCTGACTAGACATATGCTTTTCAGGGACTGTACAGATCTCTGTCTGTCGTGTCTCACACAGAAAGCAGAGCATACGGCAGGGTTTGTTTTTTCTCTGGAATCATCTGTCAGGATACGAGTTACCACCTAATTACATACCCACAGTCTACTCCATATTTTTCATCTTTGGTCTGGTTTCTCAAAGCCTCCAACCAAATTTTTTAATTTTTTAAATTATTTTATTATTTTTGATGTGTTATAAGATTTTTGTCCTCATGTATGTCTACGTACCACATGTGTCCCTGATGCCCGAGGAAGCCAGGAGAAGGCTTCAGATCCCCCTGGAACTGGAGTTACAGATGGTTGTGAGCCACCATGTGGGTGCTGGGGGTCAAATTTGAGTCCGCTGGAAGATCAGACAGTGCTCTTCGCTGCTGGGCCATCTCCAGACTGACAGATTACTTTTAATTTTATATGACCTACCAAATAATGTGGTGTCTCTGAGAGACACTTTTAAAGAATAAGGAAGGGCTGAGTGTGTAGCTCAGAAGTAGAGCAGTTGCCTAGCATGCCCAAAACCCTGGACTTGATCCTGAAAATAGGTAGGTAGGTAGGTAGATAGATAGATAGATAGATAGATAGATAGATAGATAGATAGCAAGGAATTTGAGCACTATATCCTAGCATTTAGACTCTCCATTATACCAAGGGAGGTTTTGTCTTAGAAAATAAACAATTTACCATTTTACTGAAGAGAACGAGGCCTGGAGAGAATAATGAGAACTACTAGGTTCATGCTTCTCTGAGTTTGTGAGCATCTGCCATGGGTAAGGCACCCCTCAAAAGAATCAAGCTCCTTTAAGCATAGGCTATAGGTAGCTCTTATGGGCATGGCAAGACCCAATTCAAAAGTCTTTCCTTCAGCTCATATATGCCAATGATGCATAATTGTATAGATTTCCATTTTTGCCCATGACTGATGGCCACTGTCTAGGTATCTATAAAGTGAATTATTTAGGCTTGCCAAAATATGATATTCATGAATTAACACATTAAATGGGCTGACTAAGGAATAATATAGCTATTCTTTTATAATGTCTTAAATACTTAGAAAAAGCTCCTAGTGGGTATAGGACTCTAGAGATAATTAGAATTCTTGAAAAATCTGGGAAAGAATGCATTTTTCTCAATACAGAATGAGTTTTGCTTTGGGTGGTTGTGATTTTTCATTGTTATTCTCCTAAAAATTAATCAGCTTGTACTCACAGCTCTTCCATTAAAAGCTTGGCACATGTGTGAATGTGTGTGTGTGTGTGTATGTGTGTGTGTGTGTGTGTGTGTGTGCACGCTTATTTAATATTGGATAGATCCTTGCTTCTTTCTCCATTGAGAAGTGGGAATGGATAGATTTCATGGCTCATAATTTGTTTCACTTAAAAGAGCCTCATTCAAGCATGCTAGATGTTTTCTGTTGATATGGAGAGACGACAGCCTTAATCATCAGAGGACTGAGCCAGAGACTTGGCGCTGTCAGGGGTTAGTTTATTTTCGTGGTCATCATTTTATTGATGCCTTTCCATCTAGTAATTGTTTTTTAAGACCAATGTTAGTAATAAAATCATTTTCCCAGGGAGGCAGCATTTAGCATCTGCATTCCTGCTCCCTGGAGCAGGGAACAGACTGGCCTTCAGCATCTTGTGTCACATCAGGAGAGAGCACAGAACGGTTCCAAGTAATAAATGTTCTGTTGTGCTTTGCTGCTTAAATATTTTATATCTTTTAAGCTCTGCTAAAGGAAGTGATGTCAGGAGTATTTAGTGGCAATGGCCTCTAGCAATGGCTTTTTTATAAGAAGAATGACACCAATCATTTAACGGATGATGGAGAAAGGGAAGGTACTACCTCGCTCAAGATAGATTTATTATCTCAGCCCCAGAAGTGGTTGGCTGTTGACAGAGAGGTAGGACAAAAGAAGGCAGGAAAATTTCCAGGCATGACTCAACTGAAATATTTGCATCTGGGTTTCCTCAGTGGAGAGACAGTGGTGTAGAGAGGAGTGGTTGCTAGTGGTTTTCTTTCTAAGTCTGAAGAAGACCCCCTATTCACAGAGCAAAGTCATTCTATGCCTTGCCTCTTAATGATCTTGGATGCTGGGTTGGGGAGACTATGTCTTTACACTTAGACTTATTTCCAGGGGAGCTCTCAGTGGTAAAAGCCCAACTGATCCACTGGCACAGGACCCATGAGAATTTTAGGGGTTTTTAGAAAACATAATAAATTTCTTTCAAAACTGAAGGGAACCCTCCCCCCCGCCAACTTTTGGTCAAAGAAAATATTTTCATAATGTTAATCTTGGTGCATGTGAAAGTAGTTTTAATGCTTTGAAACAGAGTCTCACTCTATAGTCCAAGGTGTCCTTAAATTCCTAGAAATCCTCTTGCTACAGCTTCCTGTGTGTTGGGATTATAGGTATGGGCCAGCAGACATATTTAAATATTAACCATTGCATTAACACAGTTGCTATATTTAATTTTAATTTTTAATTACTTTTAATGGAAGAAGAGGTCCACAGAAACCAATGTGTTGGGGCCCTCCAAATATCACAGTGCAGTCATAATGAGACTTCACAAATGCTTATTGATTGGAAAATTATGTTTGGATCCTTCAGTGTGAATCTTCATGACGATTCAGTCACGCTCATGCGAGCCTACAAGAAGACTCAGATATCTAGCAAAAACCACTGGGTAGAGGACCTGGGATCTGTCATGTCCGTTTTTATAACCCTGGGAAAGTCACACGGATTCTTACTGTAAAGAAGAAGGCTTTAGATTCTATTTCTAGACTCTTGCTAACTTAGCAAATTCTGTTATTCTAGCTCAGAATAGGTAGCAGGGGCTCATATTCCTCCATACAGAGTTTTAGACAGGTAGAGAAAGTAACATTTATTTACTACTTCCTGGCCTTATAGCAGATATTCAATCATCAAATGTGGAATAAAGGACTTTAGCTTTAGGGGTGCTAGGTTCTCACAAATAGACAGCTAGGAAGATGTGAGGTGTGGGCAATCAGGCTACATGTTCTTTCACATTTACATCCCTTTCCAAACCTGTAATTCCTTCTCATTGAGAAAAGCTTAAGGATGTCAGCTAACTGACAGTCTGTCAGTGTATTCAAATCTAAATTGTCAATACAATCAACCATTCAAGGGCCTCCTAGAATGACAGTCTCCAGGGCAGGGTTGCTTACCTGCTTGCATATTCCTTTGTCCACAGAGTACTCAACTCTGAAAGCCTTAGTAAAGCTCCGGCTCCTGGGAGTTGTAGAGTCTGGGTGGGGCAGAAGATCCACCGAGCCTCTGGTTTCTTTATACAGAACCCAGAATTAAGGTGAACGAAATGAGAGGGCTTCACCTGACCCAGCAGCCCCTTAGACCTCCTTTGCTACACTAAGTCTATGAAGGAATAATTGCTGAAACTCAGCGTCCGGTTTCTTCTGTATTTTCTTATAAGTACCCGAGACTGGGTAATTCACCAGGATGATAGTTTGGAGGCTGTGGACCCCAGTATCAAGGTGTCAGTACCTGATGCCGAGGCCTGCTTGCATCTTGGAAGGGCAAAAGTGGGGGGGAGAGGTGAAGGAGGGTAAAATTCATCCCAGGAAAGTAAACTCACCCTGAAGGGACTGCCACAAACAAAAGGCCCCCAGCCTCCTGAAAGCCCCACTCCTTAATATTCTTTCAAGGACAATTATATTTCAGTATGATTTTGAGAGCTGACAAACATTCAAAGGAGAATGGACCCAGCCTTCTAGATTCCTGAAACAAATTTTCCAAAACTCTTTCAGGTTAGTCTTTATCGAAATCCTATCCATGGTGGCTAGATGAGTCTTATGGCCATGAAAGTCTCGTAGGAGAACAGTACGTAAGAAAGAACTGGTGAGAACTTTCAATAATATTCCTTCTAATGTTCCCTTAGAAGAAAATGCTGGACCTTCAGAAAATACTTGCAGAGTTGTGTATTGATAGGGAGGGCTCAGCCACAAAGCATGCACCAGAGGATTTGCACCAGAGGGAGAGGACTTGGAACCACAGGCAGGGTTGTCTGACTGACCAAAAATTTGTGTTAAAACCTCTGCTCTTTGAAAGCTGCTGTTCCCAAGAGCAGAACCCTGGGCCAGGTACTGGCTTTGTGCAACGAGCTCAGAAAAAGAAGAGCCTGAAACTGGAGGGGCAAAGCCGAGGTCGGAGTTCAGCCCTGAGAACGCCACTCCGCTCCCAGGTGATGGTTATAATGCCTATGGTCCTCTTGTGTGCAGTTTCGGTGTCCAATCTGTTTTGACGAAAGCAAATGCAGGTGGAGATCAGCCTTCTGGGAGGGAGCTGCCTGGTTCTAGATTTATGGCCAGAGAAGATTCAGGAAATACCGGAAGAAACTTTCTTCTCAGCCTCATGGATATTCATGGAAAACCAACCAGTCTGCCTCTGGGGTTCACATGGGGGAAATGTGTGCATGATGCTTCTGCTTTGCTTTGGTGGCCAGCATTTCTGTTTTCACTTTGAGTCCTCCCCTGCCCCCCCCCCCCACTTCTTAGTATGGTATAACACAAACACATGATTTTATGCTATCATCGGTTGCCAGATAGGTTTTAATAATGTGATAGCTCCTGGGAGACACAAAGCCAAACTGGATATTAACGACAAGAAGCAGAGTCCTTTTATCTTTTGATGTAGACACTTTCAAATCACCCTTCACTGCAGGCTTCGTGTCTCTAAACATTCGATTTTACACATTTTGCTGTTTCTTTTAAGTCCTGTTTAGTCGGGGTGGCATACTGACTACTGTGACCGCATTCAGTCAATATTTTTGCTGTCTTCTACTTTATTAGCTTCCATTTTCATAAGATCCTCTAGACAAGGGGCAGTTCAACATTTTACGAATGGTTTCTGTTATGCTCCGATCAAAGTAAGGGGTCTTGTTTACTGATCTCAAGCAGATTTGCGGAGCCCACAAAGCCATGGGAAGCACAGTGGGCTCTGTAACGTGAACCGAACACAGACCGTGGAGCAAAAATGTCCAGTCTAACTAACAATAGGCATGCCAGACCTTTGTGTTACAGATGAGAACATCAAACCGGCATCTGAAAAAATGTCTGAATATTGTTTTCTTGTTTTGAAGGGATCTCGTCTTTATTCTTCCTTGATCCTCAGAGAATGGGAACAGTGGGAATGGTTGAGGCAGAAGTGTGTGTGTGTGTGTGTGTGTGTGTGTGTGTGTGTGTGTGTGTGTGTGACTCTGTGACTGAGGGTCAAACCCAGGCTAGCTAGACAAGCACTCAACCTCAGCGCTGCATCCCCTGTACCCAGGATTTATTGACCAAGTGCCAGACATTATCCTAGGTGTGTGTTATAGTGCATCTTGCCTCATGATCGCCTCGAGAGTCTGGGATTTTCATCATTGGTTTCTAGATAAAGGAACAGTTCGTGGATATTAACTCATCTAAAGTCACATAATTAGAAAACAAAGGTCCTATTTACCAAGTCAGCTTCATTTTGAAAGCTACATTCTTTCCTCTGCTCTCTGTTGCCTTCAGGAGAGACAGTCTAGTAAAATATGGATATTTTTCAGTAATAAATGTCTTAGCTCTCTGAAATTTTATATGAGTGTTATTATAGACTATTATATGTCATGTATGGTATAGAATAATATATTATGTAGACATTTTTGTTTAGTTAAATATTACTTTTCACTAAATGTCAGTGTGAGGATTAGGGATCAATTGGCACGAATCCTGACATTTATAAAAACGCCCAAAGCTGCAGGACCAAGGTGGCACAGAATAAAAATGCAGCCCCAAGCAGGGCGCAAGCTCTTCCAGGGAAGGCTAGGGGGGAAAGGCGACTTTTGAGGTGAGTGCTGCAGTCTAAGTAGAATCTGAACTCACAGAATGAGAAAGTAGAGATCCTAGTAAAGGGGACGGCTTGGCACACAGTAAAGGAAGCCACATTTTATTGGGTATCTCTGGAGTGCCACTAACGTTATCTTGTTCAGTTCTAATAAGGGCTGTATTGTTGTTTGTCCTTCCAAGTGTTCAGGCTGAACTCATCGTTTTCTTCCACCTCATCTTCTCCCAGCTCCAGGAGCTCTGTCTAGTATGTTGGTCACAGCACAGTGCGTCACCGTCAGTCAGTGGTGATGCCTTAGCCTGCCCTTGCCTCTCTGATTCCTGGCTAACCTCCACAGCCCAACAAAGAGTCCAGCTGAGTCTATGCTGCAGACATTTCTGGAGCTCCCCTAACCCTCTCCTGGATCCCGCACTGGTCCAGGTGTTAGCATCACTGCTGCGACCATCCACTAGAGGTCTTGCTCCTTTTGGTCTTGACCACCCACCCTCCCCTCATTCAACCCCTTCTCACACAGCATCCAGAGAGAGTATAACTGGCTGTAGATTAGGTCATACTCTTCCTTAACTAAAGCCTTGTGGTTACTCCTCATTTTCCTTTGAATGAGATGTCAGGTTTTGGTGTTTTTTTTTTTTTTTTTTTTTTTTTTTTTTTTTTTTTTTTTTTTTTTTTTTTTTTTGCGGGGGAGGGGGTGTTGTTTGTGTTTTAATTAGGGTTTCTATTTCTGTGACAAAAACATCATGACCAAAAAGCAAGTTGAGGAGCAAAGGGTTTTTTTTCCTTCATATCCAGATTGCAGTCCATCGCTGAAGGAAGTCAGGACAGGAATACAAGCAGGGCAGGAACCTGGAGGCAGGAGCTGATGCAGAGGCCCCAGAGGGGAAGTGCTTCCTGGCTTGATTCCCCAGGTTTGTTCAGCCTGCTTTTTTTTTTTTTAAATAGTACCCAGGACCACCAGCCCAGGGATGGCACCACCCACCATGGGCTGGGCCCTCCCTCATTGATCACTAGCTGAGAAAATGCCTTACAGCTGGATGTCATGGAGGCATTTCCTCAGCTGAGGCTCCTTCCTCTCTGATGACTCCAGCTTGTGTCAAGTTGACACACAAAACCAGCCAGTATGGTTTGTTTGTTTTAGACAGGTCCTCACGTAGCCTAGGCTGTTCTTGAACTTGATATATAGTTGAGGGTAACCTTGAGTTTTTGATCCTCCTATTTCTACCTCCTGAATTCTGGAATTAGAGTTGTATGCCAGCAACTTGCTTTATGCAATGCTTGGGATTGAACCCAGGTCTTTGTGCATCTTAGGCAAACATTCCATCAAACTAAGTTACATCCCAGGAATCCCTAAAGTCCAAATTCTGCAATGAAGCCTAAAGAACCTTCATGATTTGGCCTCTGCTTCCCTCCCCAGGCCCATTAGGGGCCAAATTTCCATGGTTTCTTTATCCTTCATTTGCTGGGAAGTTTCCTAGTTTCTCTCTGCACATCCTCTGGCTAGTCCCCACTCACTCATCCGTCCACTGTAACCCAGAGGGTGAGTGCCAGGGCAGTAATAACCATGTCTCCCTGTTCACGAACAATTATTTTTAAATGAATAACTTAATTTTTGAAAGCTGAGACTCAGGGAACCCCAGTTACTTATACAAAGCAAAACATCTTCTTAGTAGTGGGGATAGGCTCTGAACCCATTGGTCTCTGCCAGAATCTAATGCCTTCCTCATAGCATCCCAGTATCTCCCTTGATGGCTAAGCATAAGGTTCTCGGACATTCACTGTGGCTAGGTCAAAGCGTGTACACAGAAGGTACAGGAGGCTGAATGGCACAGGAAGCTTAATCATATGGCATAGGGCCTTGAACTTCATCTAGCTTAAGGAATCAAGACTCTTCTGTAGGCAGTCAGGAATCATGGATGGTTTAGTAACACAGAAACGGCTCCAGCAGAGTAATTGGTTTCCTTCTGCCTTCCAAAAGTGAAGGTACCCAGAAAGGCTCCCGAGCCCACGGATCTGTAGTCACAGACATTCCTTTTCCAGCTACTTCATCCTGAATGGGATTTCTGGACTTTGAAGTAGTCATTTCCTCTTTTGAATCAGTATAAGAATGGTCGTTGATAATACGACCAGTTATCGTGTGTGTTAGCTTTTTGCCACTGTGACAAAAATACCCTGAGATAACAAACTTATAAAGCAGGAAGGTATTTTGGCCCACAGTGTCTGAGGTTCAGACTCTGGCTGTTGGCGTCTGTGTTGGCACATGTTATCATGGCAGGAACATACAGCAGAGGAGGTCTGCTCATCTCACAGCAGACCGGGAGTGAACAACAAGACTGGAAAGGATCAGAATCGATAAGTACTGGTGGCTTGAGCCAAGCCCTGCACTTAAAAATGGGTGCAGGTTTTCAGTGACCTTTTCTCCTCTGCAACTGATGGTAAGACCTGCATACAAAGTTAGAGAGACCAGCTTTGAGGCCCCGGAGATTAATTTGTTCCTCTTGCATTATCTAGTGCAGTAATGCATTCAGCAAATACCTATTGAGTTGACCGGAATCCCCCAAATTGCTCTCCCCGTGACTCAGCTCAGGGCTGAGGCACAGTTGACGGGAGGAACACTGGTGTGCAATCCCTCTAAATTTTGTTGGCAGCTCTTCTAAGACACCGACATAAGAGATATCTACAAACTAACCAGGTTTCCAGATGCTACCTAGAGATTTTCATTTCCCCCTAACATTTCAGCAATAATCCTGACTCATCTTCTTATCTAATAGGTCCTCTCAAGCAAAATCTGAACATATAATTATGATCTGAATTCTCCCACACAATTTTTTCAAAGAATGAAGTTTAAATGTTCTATCAAGGAGATAATGTCATGTGTGGGCACCAAAGGCTAGATTTTCCCAAATCACTTATGTAAAGACAGTGTCAATGGAGCTGTATCAAAATTATCACCATTAGAGAGTGTCCCAGTCCAATGTGGACTTAAAAATCACTTCTTGGACCAGCAAGAGAGCTCAGTTTGGCAGTATATCAAGCCTAATGACCTAATGACCTTGATCCCTAGAACCCACATGGTGAAAGGAGAGGACCAATCCCCAAATGTTGTGATATAAGTGTGAGCACATATGCACACACACACACTCACACATACACACACACTCATACATACACACACACTCACATACATGCAAACATACACAAATACATACATATCAACACACACATCAATACACACATTCACATACACATGCAAACACACACACAAATACATATATACCAACACACACACATCAATACACACACACTCACATATACATACAAATACACACACACCAACACACACATCAATAATACACTCACACATACATGCAAACAAATACACACACAAGTACATATACACCAACACACACATCAATACACACACACACACACATACAAACACACACATTCACATGATGTGTTAAGACAATTCTTTCTTTCCAGGGGACTGGACTTCTTTACAAATACAACAACAAGACTGTCATTTTTCCTGTATCTTATTTAATGAATGATTTAATGAATCCCCTTACTCAGAATGAATGCAATAACTAGCCGGTATCTGTGGCCAGCAGCAAAATCAGGGGCATTTTCCACTGATCAGTGGTCTGGTCTCAATTCAGGCCTGGGGAAAACTACTAACCAAACCACTTGACTTTTATTTTTTAACTTGATACACTGTGTTGAATACAAGATGCAGGACTTTGAAGCGCCCTCTCCGCGGTGGGAGTGGCAGCCACTTCCCTGTTCATCTTGTATTCTTGTGCTTGCTGTTCTTTCCTGGTGGGTGTCTGAGAGAAGGAGCAGGAGAATGCAGAGAATCTGAGGCAATGTGGCCTCATGAGGCAGCCCTTTCATTAGATTTAACAGGCTTCTTTATGCTGTACGCGTTAGGCGCCTGCACTCCCTGAGGGAGGCTGGGATTCGGTCTGTGGGTGAAATGCCAGGGTAATCTTTGCTTGCTCGGTGGCTGTTGGGTCATTGCAGAAGCCCAGGGACAGAATTCAAAAGACCCCTGCCTGGAACCCACAGAAGGGAGAGCACTGGAGTTCTGAGGGGTGTCCACTCTTGACCTTCACCTGGCCACCTGCAGTGTTATCTAGGAAAGCTTGCTCCTGGTTAGCAATACTCCCAGGAAGTTTCATTCAGATAATTGAGGCTCCTTTTAAAAACAATAGTACTTAAGGCATGTGGACAGTTCAGTGGGAGCATGAAGTCCAGTCTGACTATCAAGAATGATGTGACTCATGCAACAAACATATATGACGTATCGGTCACTGCTGTGTTCTGTGCTAAGTGCCAATATGGGTAAAAGAGGAGACTTGGGGTTGCGTGGAGTTTCCAGGCTAATGGCTGGGAAGCTGGTCGATGTGGTCCTTGGGAATCGCACTGGGTCTCGGGAACTGAAGAAACGAGAGAAGGAGACTAGGGGCACAAGTAGGTGAAGACGCAGACGTGGGAAAATGTGAACACATACATACGAGTGGATGTGCATCTTGGGGGAGGGAGTACAGTGAGGAAGTTTGGGGAGAGAAGGAAAGGAGAGGAGACAGCGGAAGGTCCCCAGAAGGCTTCTGTGTGCCTGTGATCAGGTAGGAGCCCACGAGCAATGAAAGGTTCTAACTGGATGGCTTGAGCATATCTGAGTTCCCTGCTTGCTCCAGTGTTAGAGAGCAGTGTGAACATGCCATAGCCGGGGGAGAGCATTCCAGAATGTGATATTTGACCAACCACTATAATTACCCTGGAGAAGTCAGGAAGGGTAATGACTAGAAAGAGGTCATTGGGTTTGGTAGTTGGAAGGTCAGTGGGGGTCAAGCCCAGAATAGCACTCTGGGTACAGCTGATGTCCCTGGTATGAAGAGTAATTGTCAGGGAAGCGAAGCAGAGACTCTAATCGTCCAAAGCATAGTAGTGTTTGTGGTTGGCACTCAGTCCAGGGAGTCTCGGCTCTGTGAGGAGAAGCCCGGGAGAGCAGGAATAGAACAGTCTCTCTGGGTTGACAGTGAGCATGGGACCCCTGTGTTGGCAGGAAGTTTGTCCTCTGGTTGTGAGGAGCCACACTGGGTCTCCATCATCCTTTACTTAGCTCTGGGTTCCTTTCCTAGCTTGGCTACCAGGTTTCCTGAGTTTGCAGTGTGTATTGTCTGTTGCTGACCCAGATGGAGAGAGATGGTCTGAGACTCCCGATTCTCATGGATACTAAAACATAAGGACACTTCTGGTTTCATGTATAAAATGGTGTCATAGTTGCATATCACCTATGTGTATCTTCTTGTATACTTTCTATCATCTCCAGATGATTTACAATACCTCCTATGTTGTAAATGTTCTGTGAGCAGATAGCATCCTATGCTGTTTAAAGACTAATGACTAGGGAAACGTCCATACATGTTCTGTTCATACATGATCCCACCACCAGTATTTTCAGCCCAAAAGTGGAGGTGCCCAGGTGTTGAATTGGTGGATACAAAAGACTGGTTGCACCCCGATTTTAGAGTTTGGGGCATGCAGTTTTCAAAGCGGACCAGTTACAATTCTTAGCATTTAGAAATGGAACCCCTTCCCAAAGTTCTAAGGGGGCAGGGAGAAGCTCCGAAATGCTGCTAGCATCTGGGATACAGGACTGGAAAGTCTGTGAAGGTGGAGTTACACCCCAGGGATCTCTGTGATTGCAAATTCTGCTTCCCCACCCACCGACTGAGCCACGCTGTATTTTTCTGGTCCTGTGACCCACCCAACCACTGCTATAATCAATGTTTCCACTCTCTTCCAAAATAAACATGTTGATGGGCATTTGCAATCAGGGAAATGGAAGTTTTCCATCTGTCTGTGGAGGTACCACTTAGTTTTGAAAACAAAGAGTTTAGCAAAGGAATTTAATCTCTGGTTACTTTGTAATACTTCTGTGGAGCTAGACCCTAAGAGATGAGCTTTTTTTTTTTTTTTTTTTTTCATCTTTTAGAGTCAGTTAAATTCTTTACAGCATCACCCCCACTCCTTTCTGCGTTGTTCAGAATTACCAAACAGAATGGTTGGCGAATAGAACCTTAACTATATCCCATTTCAGGATTAAGCAATAAGGAAACAAGAGCCAAGCCTGGAAATGAAAACGTCCTTGTAAATGACCAAGCGAAGATAGGACTTAAAACACATAACGGCCATTGTGCCAGGAATTGTCTGCCCTCTTTGAATGCGCTCCTGAGGGCTACTTTGCATTTATATCAGGTTTTCAAGCTAATAAACGCCACTCCTCCTGCTCAGATGAAATCTAATTTCACAACTGCTTTGAAGGTAGCCCGTCTTTCTTTTTATCTGTGGAAATGAGCAGCCCCTTGCCCCCACACATCCCCGGCATCATACCTGTTTAGTATAAATAGGGTTTGTTTGGTCTGGGTGATTAGTAACTTTATTTCAGAAAGAAATGACTGATTAAGAGCGGTGCAGATCAGGATCAAAGCTTGCTCTTTGTGCAGGATGCTGGAGTGTCAGAGGTAGCCAAGCTGTTTATGTATCCACTGGGCTGAATTAGTGCCATTATCACTTCAGTAAAGCTTAGATACTACTGTGTTCCATACTGAAGAACCCAATTACAGTATCTGCTGGACGGTGTGTTAAATGACACCATTTAATTAAAGCCTACTCTCTCTCCCTGGATGAACAATATTTGAAATTATTAAACATTCTTTCATTCAATTACTGCAAATCTCTATCCAAGTTTTGAGAGCAGAAAAGAAGCTTATCTGACACCTGGATGTCCCAGGAGAATAGCTGCTGTTTTGTGTTGTATTTAGGGCTTGGCATTCAGTCACAGTCACCCAGGATAGAGCTTACAGTCTGAAAACACTTCAGACTTGCTTCTTGGGTCTTTGGGCAGCAGAGGGCCCTGTCTCTGACTGCCACTGGTTCTCTCCAAGGATTGGCAGCATAATAGAGACCTCTAAAAAGAACATGTTCAGAGGAATGGAGCCATGAAAGAAATACAATTCCCATGCCGGCAGCTGAGCCCTGTGACTGACATGATAGCAATTCATTTTGAATGAATATCTCATCCGGGAATGCAAGAATTAAAATGAACTCTAGAGATAACCTGTAATAGAAGGGAATTTGTACTCGTTAGCAGGAGAAATGAGGTAGAGAGATGTAGCTGTTGGATGGGGCATGAAAGGACCCTCATTCCCAGCAGTCACCTGATTTTGCCATGGAGACACCGGCGACACACATTAGGTAACAGTCAATAGTGGTCACTAGCCAAATACCAACAGTACGCAACTTCTGTGATGTCGAGATGTCAGAGCACACGGTGTGTGGGATGGAGGTGTCTGCCAGTCTTTAGAGCCCACCATGAGATCTCTGGGGAAGAAGAGTGGAGGTGTAGCCTATATATTATAGGAGAAGTAGGGGGGCAAGGTTCAACACTAGGACCAAGTACCAAGCTTTGCTCATAATCAGTGTTCTACCATTTTGTCTCAGCTCCCTACAACCATAAACTTGATGTTGGAAATTACTGGTTCAGATCCAAGTTGCTCTATTTCTTCCAGCCAGTTCTTGGTAGGGGTGGCCGGCTTGGATCTAGGTTCAGATCTGAGAGAGATAGTAGTCAGCTGTGGCCATGAAGATGACCAGAGTGCAGGCTGGAGGTCCTGTAGACATGGATCTCCTTGGTTAATGTATACAACCTTGTGGCATTCATTTTCCTGGTGTTACACTTTTTGAAGATTACTCTTAACTTTATATATAATTTTCATGGACCTACAGTTAGGAAACATACGCCATGTCCGAAGCTTATAGTCATGGCTGTGAATCAATCCAGTATGACACTGAGGGTAATGGTGTAAGTTTGAGAGTTCTTCTCTCAGCTCACTCAGTTAACAACTACTCTTAAGTTTCTGATGGCTGCTACGATAGAAAGAAACCTTTTCTGAGTAGTCTCAAATTCAGATCCCCAGCCCATCTTTGTTCATTGTATGGCGTTGCGCACATTACTCAAGTGTCTCACTGTAATGTAAGATTAGCAGCACACATCTCATGGGATCATGGTAAAAATTAAGAGTCATTTAAGTGTCTTCTGTACAACTCATACATAGAAATAAGTGTGTTATAACTATTGACAATTATCTTCCTTAAACTATAGTCTGTAGTCTGAAGCCAGAAGTTTCTTGGGTCCTGCCCAGGTCTCTCACCCGCAGTCCCACAGCTGCTCAGACCCAAGTAAACACACAGAGGCTTATATTATTTACAAACTGTGTGACCTATGGCAGGCTTCTTGCTAGCTAGCTCTTATAATTTAATTCATTTCTATTAATCTATAAGTTGCCACGTGGCTGTGGCATTACAGGTCTGCTGGCATCTTGTTCCTTAGGCGGTAGTTGGCATCTCTCCTCTGCCTCTGCCTTTCTTCTTCCTGTCTCTCCCTTGGATTTCCTGCCTGGCTATAACCTGACTCACCATAGGCCAGAACAGCTTCTTTAGTAACCAATCATAGCAACACATATTCACAACATACAGAAAGACATCCCACAGCAATAGTCTGGCATAGAGGCTGTATAGACGTAATTAGGATTTATTGAAAAGCAATACTCAAATGAATGAGCAACACACTTTAACATCTACATACATATTTATGCATATGCATAATCACAGATATGACTTTTAACTTCAAGCATACATACAATCTAAGATGCTTTCTATTGTTAACTGTGGTAAGATTTCTCTCTGTGCTGGCAGAGTTTCCGGTACCGGGTGAAATGGCTGGATGTAATCATCAGTTTGAGTTACTTACACAAAGCCAGTTACTTGCCATCTGCCAACTAGAGATGTGCCCTTGGATGGCAGCCCACTGCTATGCGGCAGGGCGAAGTGTTTCATCCAAATAACTCATCTCTCACTTTCCAATTCTAATGTGAGAGGGGACTGGAGCTAGATGGTCTAATAAGGATAAAGGGGACAAGGGACATTCATTGTCTTGCTTCTTGGCAGTAACAATGGCTAGGACATGAATTTTGAGGATATTACAGATAGAGAGCTGAAGAATAAAATACTCAGAAAGCTGGAACCAGACTCAAAGATAACTCTGGTAGAAATGTGCCTAAGTGGAACAAGGAAGTCTTGTTTATTGACCCCAGACTGGGGTTGAAAGGCAATGAATGGAAAGTATGTAGAGATCAGAAATCATCCAGCAATCTTAGGATGATAAATGAGTTGTGTTGTGCCAAAATCATATTTACTGTAGTGTGACTGGCATAAAAATGGGCATCTACAGGGAGTCCTGGGTGAACCCTCTGTAGGGACTGAGGTGTGCTTAGGGTCAGGTAGCTAATGACACAAAAAGCACTTCCGACAATGATGGAACCGAGAGTGATTACTGTGCCTAGTCTCTGTTGAACCTGCTGAACCTCTCTAAACTGTTATTTGAGGATTTTCACTTCTCTGTCCCAGATTATCAAGAACACAGTGTAAATAAAACAGAGTTTAGCCGGGCAGCAGTGGCGCACAGCTTTAATCCCAGCACTTGGGAGGCAGAGCCAGCCAGATCTCTGAGTTCGAGGCCAGCCTGGTCTACAGAGTGAGATCCAGGGGAGAAACCCTGCCTCCAAAAACCAAAAAGAAAAAAAAAAGAAAAGAAAACAAAAACAAAAAGCAGAGTTTATTTCTTCATCTGGGCTCCATCCCTCCCTCTGCCTGACCTCCAGATCAGCAATACTTCCTCTACCCTTTTTGCTTTTAATTTGTTTCTTGAGACAGTCTTGATATATAGTCCAGCCTGGTTTCAAACTCTTGATCCTCCTACCTCAGCCACCTGAGTGCTGGGGTGATGGGCATATGGCACCATGCCCAGCTAACTCCCTTCTTACATTTGCCGTCATTCCTCAGTCTCTCTGCTTGGCATCTTCTTCAGAAGCACCATCGACAGCCTCTTATTAAATCTGTCCTGCCCCAGCTCCTCTAACATGTCCATTTCTAATATCCATCTTAGCATTTTTACTAGAATCTCAGATCTAGATCCTCTAACTCCATGCATAGACTATTGCAAGGGACTCCCAAGTGTCTTGATTAGTTGTTTTTTATTTTTTATTTTTTATTTTTTGACAACTTGACATGGACTGGATTCACTTGGTAAGAGGGAACTTCAATTGAGAAAACACCCCCACCAAATTGGCCCGTGAGCAAGCCTGTGGGGCATTTTTTTAAAATTAACAATTGGTGTGGGAGGGTCCAGCCCATTGTAGACTGTGCCTCCTCTGGGCAGTGGCCCTGGGATGTAAAAGAAAGCAGGCTGAGCAAGCTATAGGGAGCAGGCCAGTAAGCAGCACTCTTCCATGGCCTCTGCAACAGTTCCTGCCTTGAGTCCCTGTCCTGACTTCCTTTGATGATGGACTGTGATGTGGAACTGAAATAATCTCTTTCCTCCTCAAGTTGCTTTTGGTCACGGTGTTTATCACAGCAGTAGTAACCCTAACTAGGACACTGAGCCAGCCCTTAACCATCTCATCTTTCCCTGGTCTGGCTCAACCATCCATATGGCTGAATCATTCTTCCTGTAGACGCTTTGAATGTGTCGCCCCCTGTGGTTAAAAACCTTCAGTGATTTCCCGGTGCTCATAGTCCTAAGTGCAGAACACAAGGTAAAGCTCACCTTGTTCACTTTGATGATTATTGTAGTCTGTCCAGAAGTGCTATGCCATTGGTCTCACCTTCTATGAACTTGCACTGTGCATAGAATCTGCATAACCAGGTAGTTTTTCTTTATCCAACTAGGTAATAAACCCCTTGGTCTCAGCCGGGTGGTGGTGGCACACACCTTTAATCCCAGCACTCGGGAGGCAGAGCTAGGTGAATCTCTATGAGTTCAAGGCCAGTCTGGTCTACAGAGTGAGCTCCAGGATAGGCACCAAAATTACACAGAGAAGCCCTGTCCCGAAAAACAAAAAAACAAAAACAAAACACCACCACCAACAACAAAAAACCCTTGGTCTCAAGGTTTACTTGTTGTCCTTCTTCCAGCAGAATTCATTGAGTGAGGCGCTGAGAGAGTGCTTCATATACACATGTCTTAGTTAGGGTTTCTGTTGCTGTGAAAAGACACCATGACCACAGCTGTAGATGTAACCAACAGTCTTATTAAATAAGAAACACAGAGCCAATGCAAAGATGAAAGCCAAGAGATCAGAGCTAAGAGCCTTACCCGCCTCTTCAGCCAAGAGACCTCTCCGAAAGAGAGCTACTTTCTGTCTGTTTGTCTTTATATAGACTTTCTGTTCTGCCTTCTCATTGGTTGTAAACCCAACCACATGACTGCCTCATCACTGCCTGTCTGTACAGACCTCTAGACACACATTGGAGCATGTGTCTCCAATGCTGGCTGTATCCTTGAACACACAGAGATCTATCTAGCTCTGCCTACCAAGTGCTGGGATTAAAGGCGTGCACCACGAATGCCCAGCTCTGCTATGGCTTGCTATTACTTCTGACCCCCGGGCAACTTTATTTATTAACATACAATTAAAATCATATTTCAGTACAAATAAAATACCACCATACACAGCCACTCTTATAAAGAAAAACTGGCTTACAGTTTCAGAGGTTTAGTCCATTATCATCATGGCAGATGGCATGTAGGCAAACAGAGAAAGAGCTGAGAGTTCTATATCTCAAACCATAGGCAACAGGAAGTGGCCTGTCTCACTGGGCATGCTTGAGCATATATGACCTCAAAGCCCGCCTCCACAGTGACACACTTCCTTCCTACAGTTTCCACTCCCTTTGGGGGCCATTTTCTTTCAAGCCACCACAGTATACATTTGGTTAAGAGATGTGGAGATGATCACTGAGGAACGTAGGAAAGAGACAACACAGCCTCCAGGGTGAAGTTAAGAGATTTTCATAAAACTCATAAGGTGAGGAGGCATCTGCAGAGGTGAGATAGTCGAACTGGAGCCAAAGAGGGCTCACAGCAGGCTTTAGTGGATTTTGTCATGTGACAGCCAGCCCTCTCTCCAGCTGCATTGCCCTTTTTACTTGCTAATACCTCCCCTTATTATCAATTATTATTTTTATCCATGCCAACGAACCAGCACATGCCATGTCCTGCTCAATGACTGAGTCAAGGAGAAGCATGGGGCATCCTCAAGCAGCTCAGTAGGAGCCAGGCTCAGGCCTAAAGAGCTCCTAGAGAAGCTTTCTTTTATGCTCCTGAGAGGGTAGGTGGATGAGGCCAAGGGCATTCTTTCTCTACTATAAGGCCAGAGTCTGTGTTCATGCATCGAGTGCAGTGGGGCATGGAGTTGAGGGACACAGAGGAATGTGGCCCTAGATCCATCTACAATGGACACCTGTCTGGCTGAGAGGTTTGTTTGTTTTCTGTTTCACAAGGCAGCATTTCTCTGTCTTCTGTTTCCTCTTTATCTTCATGTGCCACGCACGTGATTTTGGTGACTCCTAGAGGTTTTAAAGGCATAATCCCAATTATCTGGAGATCTCAGCATCTTATTTAATTTAATTTGATTTCATCTAACGTCTGTTCTGCCTAAAAGTGATAGGTAACATTTATTTGTTTCTGAAATAAATGAACTAAGGTCAATTTGCTTACATACATGGACTATCTTTTAGAGAACCTTGAGATAGCATTATCCATCTCTCTGGGTACCATGATGCAGTTGCATCTGGAATCTAGAATCCAGAGAGAGACTCTTTGCCTAGCTCAGTTGGCAGTTAAGCAAAGAATATTTGATAGGTAGGTCTTGCTCAAGGTGAATCAAGTTGTGGACGTTTCTCTGCTTATATTAAATACAAATATCACCAAGCTATCAAGTAGCTTGCCCAGTGGATTCCACAGAGATGGAAATTACTTAATTTTACATAAACTACCTAAGAAAAACATACCAGGGAAAGTTTACAGTTACTGTTGAGCACAATTAAAAGGTGACGAGTGACATAGACAAGGCAGCCACATCCCTTCCACTGGAATTTGCTGTTTGCACGTATGTGGTGTTACGTGCACAAGTTTGATTCGGTTCTGAGTGAATATGTGTGACCTTGAGATAGTTCCATTTCATTGACCCTGTCTTCTAAGAATAAGAGCCAAGGTTAGAAATGAAATGCCAAGGCATTAGTTGAGAAATACAAACCCAAAGCTTTTGACAGACGATAGCCAAGAGGAAAGTGCAGACTGCAAAATGAAAAGTGTGATGCCGTGAGGTTGTTCAACACGGCAATCATAACAGGAAACCGCATCTCATTGCTATTCATGGCAGGGAAAAGACAGGACTTGGATCTTACACCTCTCAGCACTAAAGGCTGACCCGATCAGTAACTCCTCTCAAACTTCCAGGTTGTATCACCCAGCCTTTGGGAAAGTCTCAGGAATTCGGTAGTGTGAGATTGTGTCTCCATTGAAGTGGAAATGTATTCAGAGACTCTAAAGCCCTACAGGTACGATGTGAGAGCCAGGCAGATCCCAGTGTCCGTGTGAACTCCCGTCATTCGGGAGCACAGGACAGGGTTGCATGGACCTGTGGTGGGACAGCCTGTGGGTGTCTTTGAAAAGGAGCAAATGACCAGAGTATTGAGAGACCATCAACTCAGTATACACAAATAACCCTGGCATTACAGTTTTCCAAAACTGAACTCATGAGACGTCCTGAACCCCATGCCTGGCATCACCATAAGAACAGGAATTCTGAAACAGATAACCTGGGTTCCAATGACTGTGGAAGGAGCCATAATAATTTTACCAGATTCACAGAATTTTATACAGGACCACATGAGGTACAGTGAGTGCCCCTTGGGTGATAAATTTGTGTGCAATGTGTTAGTGTATATATGTGTGGGAGTGGGTATTTGTGTGCTCCCCTGGGTAAAGGCCAAAGATCAACTTTGAATGTCATTCCTCAAGAGCTATTCACCCTGTTGTTTTAAAGTGGCCTATAAATCACTGATTCTCCTTGGCTGGCAGGTTAGCAAGCTGCAGAGATCTGATCTTATAATCCCAATTTGGGGATTTCAAGTGCATGCTTTTTATGTGGATTAAAGTCAAGTCCTCATGCTTGTATGGTAAGCATTATACCAAATGAGCTATTTCTTCATCCTCAGTGGTCAGTAATAGTAGTCACAATGATGATGATGATATGATGATGATGATGATGATGATGGTGATGATGGTGATGGTGATATATCAGGCATTCTTCTGTATAAACCAACATTGTCTTCCTAGGTTCCCAGGTTTTTAAACTAAATCTTCTTTTTTTTAATGTGTTGGAGTTACATTGAATTCAACTAGACAAAAATCAACATCTTTATGATATTGCTGTTCTCTATTCATGAATGTTATCACCTCTGCCTATGTGAGTCTTTGTAAAATTATTTTATTTTATTGTTAGAAAGGGTTCCATGTATATCAGTCTGGCCTCACACTCAGTACGCAGCCAAGGATGGCCTGAACTTCTGATCTTCTTGCCTCTAACACTCCAGTGCTCGGAATACAGCATGCAATTTATTCTTATTTATCTTATTCTCTGTTGCTCTGACAAATACTGTTTGTCTAACTTGAATTTTCTAATTACTTTTTTTGCTATTAAAATGCAGTTGACTTTTTTATATTAAATAATCTCCCCCACATCTTATATGCAGTTCTTCAGTATCAATTATATATAATGATCCATGAGAAAATCTCTAGCTCTGCTACCCTCTCGTTTGCTTCTTATTATAGTTGAGTTATATTAAACTTGGTTTCAGTCTCTCTGAAAGCCTTGGTTGATGGAAATTTACCCAGTGGTTGGACATGATAGCACCAAGTGCGATATAAGAATATCACCACCCTCACTATCATGCAGCAAGATCTCATAAGAAATCTTGAGCCTGGCCTGAAGTTTAATGACTTTGAAGGCAGCCACAGTTGGCCAGCCAGCCAAAGGCATCCACTTTATTAATAACATGGTGCGGCTCCTATCTGTGTATGCATCAGTGGGCATCCTGGCAGCATAGCTCATCTCCATGTTGCCCTTAAATATTTTTGGCTTCCTGGATTCTGCAATACTTTCTGAGTAGAGATAAGTTTGTGTCTTCTACTAGAGGAGAACTAAGATGCTCATCACTCAGATGAAATGTCTTTATGAGAAAAATAACTTATTAAATACATGTGACTTCAGAGGCTTGTGCATTTTCTTGGGAGAAACTGAGAGAGAAGTCATTTAAAAAATGTGCACTAATTCACTGTAACTATAGGACAAACCCCAGAACCACAGATGTTCATGTGGTCAGCACCCTTGTGAAAGTAAAACCTGACTATAAGCAGGGGTGGGAAGGGTAGAGGGGCCGGGGGACTTCCAGTGGGGACTTAGATGAGTCAGTTCCCCAAACCTATCTCTGTCTCTTCCCTCTCTCTATACACACCTCTGCCCGGTGTCCTACTGAGGGCCCAGCAATAGATAAATACTGACTTTGGAATTGCTCAAACAAACAAACTCACTTATCTCCTTTGATCAAGGAGTAGAATTCTTTATTGAAGGAAGTGGCTTTCTCAGCAGATTTATGCAGCAGCTACCTCCTGAGAAGTTCTAGAGACTGTGGATTTAGATATGCTTTTGTATGTATGCTTTTGAATCCTATTCTTACACCTAGTATTTACAACACCGGGCAGGCAACTACTGAGTCTTTCTATCTACTCCCCAGTGTGCTTGCTTCCAAAGTGACAAAGATAGCAGTTATCCATTATTAAGCATTTGCGAACCCCTGCCCCCTCCCCCACCCGGTGCTTACTACTTTCACCCCCTCTACAACGCTTGGAGCTGTATTCTGATCCCACACACACTGCTCTGTCCATGGTGGTGGCTGTCACACCTGCTGCAAATCACCACCATTGTCACTGGGGGGAAAAAAAACAAAACAAAACAAAAACAAAAAAAACCCTTCTTATTCCTGGCTCTTCCTCATACTGGGGACAGTTTTTTTCCCTTGGCTTCTGCAGTCTTGCTAGAATGTGACTGATATTCTCTCAAGATTTCCTTAGGCATGAAAGTCTTCTCCTCTATGTTGTAGGGCTAGAACTATCTGAGACAACTAATGGAAATGATGCTTGGTCCCATCATTCATGTTCCTGAGAGTGGTATAGCACATATCACTTTTTCTTGCATTATTTAATGATATTGATCGGCCAAACTCTAGGTTTATTGCATGGATGGACCCCGATCAAGAGCTGCCCTACAGAATCAGGATGCTTTACACAGAATGAATTTTGAAAGACATAAACAAAGACTAAAAGCCGTTTCCCAAGTAATCTGTGATGGCTCTCTGACTTGTGTTGGATTTTCTTTGGCATTGTTAGGAGATATTGCAGTGTGAGTTTTTCTGTGTCAGCTGGGGTCACGATGGGATCTATTCTGTTGCTGCAGAGCCAGAGGATCAGCAGCTCTGATCCAGGGCAGGTGATCAGCCTCCAAAGTGGAATGTCTGCTGCCGAAGACAATGTAATATTCATTTCTACCCTTGACTGTGATTTGTTAGTAGTGTTTGGAAAGGAATTTAACTCACAATGCACTGCTTTCCAAATTGCTGGACATCTAGTAAGCTATTTCACACAATTAAACAGGCTTAAGCAACCTCGGAGTGCTGGTGACTGAGATATACAAGCAGTGCTGTGCAATCAGATCATACTCTCCAGTCCTGAGCCCAGCACAGACAGGGTGCAGCATTCTCAAAGCAGCACATGTGTTGGCTAATGATGGTTTTGCTGCTGTTGTTTTGGTCAGACCTGATTGTCTCTGAGCCTGAGCAAGTCCATTGCACGGTTATAACAGTTTGTTTATGTATTTACTTGTTGACGGTTATTTGGGTTGTTTGGAATTCTGTCACAAATAATGCTGGGGACTGGCAAGATGCTTCAGATGATGTGGTGTTTACCACACAAGCATGAGGACCTGGGTTTGGATCCCAGTGCCACGGAAGAGTGTGGCAGGGCACGTCTACAAGCCTAGCACTGGATGAAGTGGGGACAGGCAGATCCCTGCAGCTCACTGGCTGACAGTTGGGTTGAATTGACGACCTCCAGATTTGATGAGAGACCCTGTCCAAAAATAAAAGTGCAGAGTCACTAATAAAGGCGTGGGACATCAAACTCTGACCTTTGCGCGCATGTGTGTGCGTGCACGAGCACACACATGCGCGCGCACACACACACACACATACACACACACACACACACACACACACACACACACACACACACACACACACGAACACATGCATATGTTCACACACACACAGAGAATAAAACTGCTGCAATCATATAAAATGTCTTTGTGTGGAATCACTGTGTTTTGTAAGTGTACCTGTACGAAACCAACGTGTCCTCTATAACAATTGTAGCATTTAAAAACAAACTCTGTCAGCACTCAGGAGTCTCATTTACTCTGCATGTCACCCACACTTGGTACTGTCAGTCTTATCAATTGTAACCACTCTAGTTGAATAACTCCTCAGTTGATCACAGACTAACAACATAAAGCGGGTGTGAAAGCAGCATTCATTCAGTAAATTTGAATTTCGGCCTTTTTCTGAGCTAGCATATGCAGTGTGATCATTCAGTGATGCAGGGAGTAGGGAATAGAGAGCCGTAGTACCCAGTTGGCCCTGCACTTGCCAGTGGAAACAGCCCAGACATGGCAATGGACTGTGCCATTGAGTACAATGTTCAGTGGGTTGAATGTATTACATGCATCTCCCACTTAGGATACTGCCAATTATAGGCTATAATGGTAATGAAAGTTAAAGAAGAGCCTGCATGTTTTCATAAACTCCTGGGTGATGCTGATGCACATCTGAATCTAAGAGCCCACGACTGCAAAATCACTTATTTCTCTGAACCTAAGGACAGTTCTGGTTTTGAATTCCACCTAAGCTTTGGGCCTGTCTCTGTGCTCACTCCTGACTTCCACACCATCTCTGGTATCCAGGCAGCCAACCTCCTCAGCTCCCTGGCACTACTTTCCACTGTCACTTCAAGATGAGTCCAGGAACTCACACTGGACAACTCCATATGTATGCACCCTGAAATTGAGTTTCAGTGAGTAAGTAGATGTGGGGGAAAAGATTGGGGTTCACATTCTAGACAGAGGGACCCACAGGGACAAAGGTTCAGAGACACAGAATAGCCCTGCACATTTGGGGGAAAAGATAGTCAAGTGTCTTGAAAAGTGTGGGGCTGAAGAGGAACTTGAGGAAAGGAAGCTGGGAACCCGGACTATGCAGGAGTCTGGGTATTTTCCCGGAGAAGGCTGAGCTGTGGGACGTGGAGTGTTGGCTTGTTTCAGAGACATGGCTCTCCTGTCTTCAAGGAAATGAGTTCAAGGGGAGGAAAAGGAAGAAGGACAATTAGAACCAACACTGTCCTCCAGGTGTGTCCCAAGACCTAGCCCAGCTCTTTTTTTTTTTTTTTTTTTTTTTTTTTTTTTTTTTTTTTTTCCGAGACAGGGTTTCTCTGTGTAGCTTTGCGCCTTTCCTGGAACTCACTTGGTAGTCCAGGCTGGCCTCGAACTCACAGAGATCCGCCTGGCTCTGCCTCCCGAGTGCTGGGATTAAAGGCGTGCGCCACCACCGCCCGGCTAGCCCAGCTCTTGTTCATGGTGGTGCCTCGTAATTATTTTTGAATGAAAGATTGAACACCACCACCACCAAAACCCCCCAACAGGTATAATATTGGATACCTGCCTGCAATTCAGAACTCCAAAAGGGGAGGAGGGGATCAGAAATTCAAGATCACCCTCAGCTACATAATGAATGTGAGGTCAGTCTGGGATATATGAGACTATCTCCAAACAACAAGAATGAAGGAAGAAAACAAAACCAAAAGCAGAGTGAATCTTTCGCATCTCTGGCTTCTTCCCTTTCTGTGTCTCCCCCTTTCCTGCTGCCCCATCAACACTGGACTGTCCTCAGGTCCAGAACACTACTTTGCCAGTCTCTGAACTGTGTTGTCTTTGGTCTAGTTTTGTGGCCTTCTGCTCGGTCCTGTGCTCAGGTTGGTCTTTGGGTCTTGACAAGAAGAATGATGTAAGCTGGAAGTGAGAAGTGAGAATCAGCATTCCTGTCGTCAAGGGCTCTGAGGTCTTCCCATCTTCTTCCACATGCAGGCTCCGGGCTGCGAGCTTTCTACAAAGGGACAGCTAATAAATGAACTCGCACTGTGAGCCACTTCGCTCTGGACAGCTACACTGCTCTCAAGTCACACCAAAGTTGCCATAGGCGACGGTCACTGGGCAGGCCTGGCTGGGCTTTCATGAGATTGTAGTTAAATATAGAAGTTTGAATTACGTGTGTTTCTTATGTGCTGTGAGTCTTATTCTTCACTTGTTTCAGTCATTTAAACATGTAAGAACTGCAACCAGTTCTGGATTTGTATAAAACCAGGTAAAGATAGGGTTTGGTTTGTGCACCTCGACCATAGCTCTCTCCTTCGAACCTTGACTGTGGTCCCCACCACTGGAAACCACTCTACTTGCACCCCTTGTAGCAGGTCTTTCTTTGGATTACCAGCTCCCAAATAATGATATGGAGACTTATTATTATGTATAAAAGCTTAGCCTTAGCTTAGTTGTTCCCAACTAGCCCTTAAAATTTAAATTAACCCATTTATATTAATCTATGTTTAATCTTTGTTCGGCCATGTGGATCATTACCTCTGCTCCGTACCATGCATCCCACTTCCTCCATGTCTGACTGGAGAATCCCCTGCACCTCAGATTCTTCCCAGCGTTCCTATCTCTGCCTGGGAATCCCACCTATCCTCTCCTGCCTAGCTATTGGCTGTTCAGCTCTTTATTAAACCAATCAGAAGGTGCCTTGGCAGAGACACATCTTCATAGTGTACAAAAAGACTATCCCACAACAATCCCTGTTCTGTTTCCTACTTCCAGCACTGTCCCAAGTCCTGGATCTTTGCTGTGGGAATATTCTTGCTACAGTATAAACATGATCCATCCCATCAGGCTTTGCTGAATATATCCCTTCATGTGCCCCCAAGCTATACCCCAGGGTAAATCCCCGCATTCCTGACCTGCCTGCCTCTGCTGCTCACCGCCTCTGACTTCCTCTTTGCTCTGTCACCTCTGTTCCATATTTCACCTGTCCTAACTTTGCTGATCAGCTATCACCTCTCTTCTGTCTAGTCACCTCCTACTTTGCTTTAAGATGAGGCTCAGCCTGCATCTTCTGGTAGGCCATCTCCCTTGACCTTTCACCTCAGACACAATTAGGCTTGCCTCTTTTGGGCCCCCAGCACTCCATGACTCCTTTGAACATCTTGTTCTTCTCAAGCACCCAGCTCAGTGGTAGGCCCAAATTAGATGCTCTGTAGATGGTTTCATGAATTCTGAAATATCAAGACTCTTTTATTAACATATAATATATGCAAATAATATATGTATACTATATGTAATACATAGTATATGTAATATTCTACATGCATTGCGTTATTATTTTCTGTTCCTAGTGTTGTGTGCTATTGCTTCTATTAATTTTTAAGTTTTATCTATAGATACAGGGTCTATACATTTAGTATTAGCCTCTCCTCCCTTCCAAACACAGGTAAGCATTCTACAGGTCATAGTTTCTCCAAGGTACCTCTGGCAGGCTTCCATTGGAGCAAATCTAACCAGCTTGCCTAGAGGGATCACAGTGTCACCAAGGCCCTGCTGGTGTTGATTCTTCTGTTGACAGATGAAGAAACCACAGCCTCAGGAGGATGGGTCAACTTGCGCGTGGACACTTGGCTGCTAATAGCAAAATCAAGATAGGAACTGGCTCCTAGTCCTCAGCATTACAAACATTCCAACTTTTGAGGCTGTCTGCAAGTGAAAGGGCTGTGCCCTGAGTGTGGTCTTGCACAGTGTGGTCTTGCACAGTGATGAGCTCATAGGTTTGGGGGGCGCGTAGGTGGGAACTGGGGCATGTCTGCAAGGCGAGGGGGATGGTAACCTTTGTGCTTCACGCTCTCTGAATAGGATTCCTTGTTGGCTGACGTTCAAAGCCTTTTCTTGCTCCTTCAGCATATCAATCATTTCCTTAAAACAGTGACACTCATTATAGCTTGCAAACAAATGGGCAAGAGCTAGGCAACTCCAATTATTTCGCTCAGCATGTGAGATCATTTTATGAAAGTTCATAGGACTGAATGAATCGTATGGGAAAGACATAGGTCCCTAGAATGAACTCTTTTGTGGGGAGAAGAGAGCTTGTATTTATTGTGGCCAGGAAAGATATGCTGTACGATGTAAATGAGCAAAGTGTTAGAAGGTGGGAGTGTGGAGCCCAGGATCCCCCTTGAACATTGGTTTTGATTTCTTAGCTCTTTTCAGTTCAGCTATGGAACAATTACCTAATTACTGTAGAACTCATTTTCTCAACCAAATGGAGCTGCGGCCACCTTGAATCTTTAAGGATCTCTTAGAGTCCTGCCATGAACCTGCCTTGGTAGCATCTTCACCATGCTGCCTATCTGGAGCATGTTTCCAGTGCTGGAAACACCGAAAGGGGCCTCATGAAAAAGTGCTTTGGCAGTTAGGCATGTGCCTCTGTGGCAGAACCCCTACTCAGCCTGCAATGTGCCCTAAGTACTAGCCTTGAGTTTAGGGAAAAAGAAAAAAGTGGTCCCAGCAGGGATGTACACTATGGTGACTGTGCGCACACACGTTTCTAAATGCTTAGAAGTCAAAGGCACACATCTATAGATAATTTTGTGTTGGCCATCAGTTACCTTTTTACTTAAACAGCATAGGCAGCTTTTTGTTAGATATGAGCTTGTAGGGGATGGAGCATTGCCTGGGGAACGTACTAATTGGAAAACACATTGAAGACAGAGCCAGAGAGATGCTGCAGAGGGCACTCATCCCTCCTCCCGTCATTACCAGTCTGAGAAGAAACCTGCCAGGGCCAAGCGTGCGGGAGCAGGAGGCTGCCAAGGACAGGTAGTTTTCTCTCCAGCCCATCCTGACTTGACGCAAGCTTGCCCATGGCTGCCTCCCCTGAGGTGTTGCTGAGATGTATGATGTTACTTGGAGAGCGCTCATTCTGCTTGTCCTCAGGAATTCTTCGTGTTCCTTTCTGAGGAAAAAAAAATGAATACTCTCCCTTGACTGGTGGAGTCTCAGGATATAAATGTGCAATCATGGGGAAATGGATGCAACTTCTAAATGACAACAGAGACAAGATGGTTTTCCAAAGGCAGTCATGAGCAGAAGTCTAGCCCCGCCACTGAATAACAGTCATTTCCCTTAAGCATTACTGGATTAGCCTTTCCCATCTCTGTGACTGAACACCCAAAACGACAGTTTATGGAAGGAGAGGTTTGCTTTTCCGCTCATGGTTCAAGTATATAATCATCACAGTGACTGAGGTCATGGCGTCAACGGTATCAGGCTGCTCACATTGCATCCACACACAGCAGTGAATGTCCATGCTGAGCTTGCTTTTTCCTTTTTATTTTGGTCCAGGACTCCAGTTTATAGAATGGTAACACCCATATTTAAAGTAGATCCCACCTCGATTAACCTAATCTAGATGATCCCACAGACATAACCAAGGATTTCTTTCCATGATAGTTCCAAACTACAGGGAGTTGATAGTTTTAACCATTTCAGTTACCCAGAAAGGCTCTGGCAACTGGGGAGGGTGAGGATGGTAGAGGCAGGGAGACATTTTTCTCTTTCAACCTAAATTGTCCCTTGGAGGCTTACAGGGTGAGGGGCTCTTGTAGCTGAAGTTTTTTGTGTCTACCTGGCTCCTATGTCCTTGTGTTTTCGCAGCTGCTCAGACCCAAATAAACACACATAGGCTAATATTATTTAAAACTGCTTGGCCATTAGCTCAGGCCTACCATTAGCTCTTACACTTAAACTCAGCCCATTTCTGTTAATCTATATGTTGCCACGTATTCCATGGCTTTACCTGTGTGCCTGTTACATGCTGCTCCCAGGACGGTGGCTGGCATCTCCTGACACAGCTTTTCTCTTCCCAGAATTCTCCTCTCTGCTTGTCCCGCCTATACTTCCTGCCTGATTACTGGCCAATCAGCATTTTATTTATACAGAGTGATATCCACAGCAGGCTCTCTTTTAGCTCTGATTGTCTTTTGATTTGTTTTAAATATCAAATGGTTTTGGAAGGCGGCATGCCACCTAGACACAGGTTATGTGTAGTGGAGTGATGCTGGAGTGACCGGGAATTTATCCCAATTCAGACCCATGTACCTTTCTGAAGCCCAGTCCTGTGTTGGGTCTTGGAAGTAGGCTGTGTGAGATTTCATATGTGCTGGCTTTCCTATTTGTTTGCAGTGGACCTCTCTGAGGTTCAGTGTTAGTGGAGGGAAATGGGGGTCTCTGTCTGTCTGTCTTTCTCTGTCTCTGTCTCTCCGTGTGTGTGTGTGTGTGTCTGTCTGTCTGTTTTTTTGAGACAGAGGCTCACTATGTAGCTCTGGCTGTCCTGGAACTCAATGTGTATGCTAGACTGGCCTCAAATTCATAGGTTGGCCTGCCTCTGTCTCCTGAGTGCTGGGATTAAAGGTGTGCGCCATGTCTTGTTCTCTTGATGTGTGTGACTAGCCAAGCCTGGAGGGATGGGAGACTGGTGGAGGTCTAGGGGAAGCAGTGGGCAGAACTGTGTTAATTGTGGTCATGTGATTGGTCAAACAGAAGAATCATGGGGATCACAGTGCCATGTGATTTTATTTCTGGCCGTTTCTTTTATTATTAATTTTCAAATCCTTTGTACTTTTCCTCCCAGAAACAAAACTACAGATGCAAAAGAGAGATCATAAGAACTCTAAGCCAGTCAGGTGGTGGTGGCGCATGCCTTTAATCCCAGCACTTGGGAGGCAGAGTCAGGCAGATCTGTGAGTTCGAGGCCAGCCTGGTCTACAGAGCGAAATCCAGGACAGGCACCAAAACTACACAGAGAAACCCTGTTTCGAAAAACCAAAAAAAAAAAAAAAAAAAAAAAAAAGAACTCTAACCAAGAAAACCTGTTCCTGGTGGATACCACACTGAACCACAACTTGACTTTGGGCCTGACAAAGGCGAGAAATGGCCTTTTTAAATATTCTGAGTAGGGGCTTGGGAATCAGAAAATGTAAAATTCTGGCCTCCGAGAGTGTGATTAATTCTGGGTGGATGCAGTGGCTCTAGCCACGTAGTAATTTCAGGCTTTCTAATTGGCACTTTAAAAATAGCAGTCAGCCCCTGCTCTCCCGGCCCCTTTGTTCTGCCCGGGCTGTGCCTTGTGTTTAAGGAGCTTGCAAGGTCCCACCGTAAGTCCCAATGTAGGTCTCCTAGGGTACCCGACTCTGCCCTGAAATACCAGGGAGTGATAAACCTTTGTGCTCCTTGCAAACCCTGCCCTCCTGCCCTCCTGCCCTCCTGCCCTCCAGCTTACAGGCCTATCCTTCTCCTTCCCTAACAACCAGGTGCCTAAGGGATGGATTCTACCATGGCATTCCCTTCAGGCCACGTCTGGCCACTCTAAGTTGCCAGCTGAATGGCATCATTTGCCTGTGAGGTAATAAATAGTTTAGGCTGGCACCAGGCAAAGGGAAACCGAGTATTTACCAAATCCTTTCCCAGATCTGAGTGAGCCCCATTCCTAGGCAGAGGTGAATGCTGGCCTTTTTGTCACTGTTTGAACTGGCGGTGAGATAATGAACCCGTGGAGACGTCACAGCAGAAGCAGCTGCATTTGTCTCTTTCACCCTTGCCAGAGGCTCTGAGAGGTCCGTCCCATCAGGGGCACAGTCCCTCATTTCAGTGGGAATGAAACGCCCTAATTTCAGTCTTTGTTTGTTCCTTCTGGGGGATACCTGCAGTTTCACCAAGGATGGTAGGGACGCCCGAGTACTTAGCTACATGGAGCTGTCCCTAGCGATTCAAGAACTGGGGTTGCTTGAAGCCTCTCTGATGATGATTGGGCTATCTGCTGCTAATGTTTTAGAAAATAACCTCTGGCTTCATTTGGCGCAAGACAGTGGACGAGAAGAATTGTTTTGTATCAGAGGAGACCCATCTATTTCTGGGCTCTTAAAATTTTTATATGGTGTAGGAGTTACATGCATTAGAGTCCACCCGCCCCTGTGAGCATAGGGCTTTCCTTGATATTACTGTTAATGTTGTTTTGTTTTTTAATCACATTGTTTATGCTTTAAATGTACTTATATCCCTCCTTATTATAATTCTACCTCTAATCATACCCTTCCCTCTGGTAAGCAACTGCCTTTGGGATGAACCTTTTTTTGTGAAAATATTACATATACTGTCCTTTCTGTGGGTTTTAAAGGTTTATATGGAATTTAAAAAAAGAATTGGGGTTATAGGTAGTGTTGGGGGGCTGTTGGGAGAGTCTCAGTTGGCTCCCACATGCCCTGCTTTGAACATTAGGTACATGGAATCTTGCCCTTCCTAACTAGTAAGGTTGCAGACACAGACTGTATTAAGCCAGTCAATCCCAGACTGCCCTAGTCCTGGCCTAGCACCTGATGAAAGTGGCCTTTCTCTCTGCTGCCAGTTGTGAATGCCCCACTGGAAGGCAATGGAGGAGGCAGTGTCAGTGAGAGCCCTGCTTTGTGAGAGGACAGCCTGTTCCGTCCTTCACTCCCTGCAGGACCTCCACCCGCTGCTCCTGCGCATCTTAAATCCTCTTAGCATGCAACACTGTAAAAGACAGAAAAACAGTGGTTTTTGTCTAGTATTTTGCAGCAGAAGGTAGAATCCACTGGTAGACTTTTGTCTTCCCTTCCAGGCTCTTGGGAACACACTAGACACATTAACAGAGGGAAGTGGCCCTCTCTTCCAACAAGGAGAGAATTAGCCACAGAAAAACAGGCCAGGAGGATTTCTTTCCCTGCAGAGTGATGGTGAGGAAGGGCCTCGGTTCCAGGGAGGATGAAGGGGAAGCCTTGGCTCCCCTGTTGCAGGGCTAGACCTTAAGCATTTTGGTTTGCCCATCATTAGCGGGACCTGACAAATATTCTTGAGGAATGAGGGGAGAACGAGCTGGAAGGGCCAGCCGAGAACATACTCCAATGACAATCAGTGGGACGGGGCTGTGTGGGCAGAAAGAGCTTAAACTAGTTATTAAGCCATCTTTGGTGATTGTGACCCATGTTCCTTTTATAATATACCCAGGGTAAGGTCTTGGACACCGGAGGACCTGCACCCCCAAGGCTGGAAAGTGTGCAGTGCCCACATTTCTCAGCTCAATGCCCCTGAGCTGCTCATTCCTGGGTTCCCTACGCCATTGCACAGCCTGGGCTACACTCTCATGGCTCTTCTCACCCATCTCTCCTGCATTTCATATATACGATTTGTGTTATATGAATATTTAATATTTTGATATATGCACATTTAAATGTATGTAAATATTTATATCGATAATATGTATTCATTACCAGAGGAAGAGATCAGAGGATAGAGGAAAGAGAGGGTGATAGAGCATGAGTTGATATATACTAATAAGAATTCAGAATGAAAAAACCCCACACAAGCTGCATGGTTGTGAGCAGAGAAAGGAGCGACAAATTACAGAGGCCTCTCCCCCACCAGGGCCCCTCCCCCTCCCCAGTTTTCCCTCTGGTTATTAGCACCCAATTACTTATTAACCCGTGAAAGCCAGCATGGGAGAAGGTTGTGACAACCCAGGGTTTCACCTCTGCTATCTCTTTTAACAGAAACTGTTGAGGAAATAGACTTAAAGGCTGACAAATGTGCATGTCACTGTTGATGGGGTCCACAGTGCCCCCACCCGCTCCAGTTCTCAGGGACTTAGCCTGTGTTCAGAGTGGAACACCCTAAAGAGTGGGTAATAGGACTATTTCCTGTGGCTTAAAGCCATACACATGTATTATAGTACTGTAGGTATGTATTATTTGCTATTATTATTATTATTATTATTATTATTAAATATATAGTTCTGGAGTTAGATGTCTAAAATGTGTCTCAGTGAGCTAAAATCAAAGTGTTCTCATGACTAAGCTCCTTCTGGGAGCTCTCAGGAGAGAAGTGGTTTCCTTGACTTTCCTGGATTCTGGAAGCTACTGAATCCCTTGGCTTGCAGCCCCCTCCTTCATTTTCAAAGGCGGCACTGGTTTTTGAGTCTTTCTCATGTACGATCTTTCTGATGTAGACTGTTCTTCTGCTTCTGTCTGCTACTTAGAAGAACCATTGTGATGAAATTAAACTACTGTATATAAATCTGGACAACCTCAGTTCAAGGACAGCTGACTGGAAATCTTAATTCCATTTGCAATTTTAATCCCCCCTTTCCAGGTTCTGGGATGTAGCTCTTGGGCATTGTGATGGCTAATCTTGGCTGTCAACTTGACACACTAAGGAGGAGAGAAACTCGACTGAAGAATTTCTTCCATCAGATTGACCTGTTGGCATGTCTGTGGGGGCATTTTCTTGATTGCCAATTTCAAAATAAAAAAATTAGGAGGGACAAGCCCACTATGGGCGGTGCCAACCCTGGGCAGGTAAGCCTGGGCTGGGTAGGAAAGATAGCTGAATGTGAGCCTTGGAGCAAGCTGGGAAACAGCATTCCTTCGCGGGTTCTGTTTCAAGTTCCTGCCTTTTAATGCTTGCCTTGATGTCCCTTGCTGATGGACTGTAACCTATAAGTCAAATAAGCCTGTTCATCCCCTCAGTAGTTTTTAGCCGTGGTGTTTATCACAGCAACAGAAAGCAAGTTAAACAGGCATCTTTAGAAGCCATTGTTCTGACACTTCTGTGGGCTGCACTCCTTGAGGTCCATTGCATATGACCCATCAAGAAATTGCACAAGAATTCAGTTCAGGATTTAGTGGTAAGAAAGATTGGACACATCACTTCCCCTGGAACTTGGGGGATTTACACTTCAGTCCCCATATCTCAGACATCAGAGCAAAGTGTGTCGATTAAAAATCATGATTTGAAGTAAAACCTTGCTTTAGTTCATGACTGCAAAGCAAGGAAGGAGGCAGTGTGGTCTACTCAAGGACTTTCTTAAATCGAGAAATAAATCATTCACTTTTCAGCATCTGGTGCTAATGACCTTCTCACTTGGACCTGTTTGCACAATGCCAATCCTGGTTCATCTCTCTGCTTACACCTCAGACTCTGAAAAAGTCGAGGTCACTCTGCAAGGCATGGCCTGTAAATTGCCACCTCCCAGCCTAAATGTGCACCAAATGGCATGTGTGTGTCTCCAACTAGACTTCGCTGCCACTGGAGAAAATGAATCAAAGGCAAGGATTGGTCTTTGAAAGACCTACAGAAATTTATGGCTCAACTTAAAACCACTTGCAGTTTATCAAAGCAAAAGAAATGGAATGGCCAGCTGCAGGGCAGAAATGAAGAGGAGCCTTGCTGTCCAGGTCTGCACCCCAGCAGGGCCCTTCCTACAACCCTGCTCCGAGGCTCTCACAGGCTCCTAACAATGCAACACTTAATCAGAACTCCTGACTGTCCAGACTGCCTCTCTTGGCCTTGACTGGCTGGAGATTGTCCGTGGCCACTGGCGCAGCAGGAGAAATACAAAGCTTAAGACTTAGTCTCAAATTTGACTGCTGACCTCCACAACATGTCCCAAGCAACCACTTTCCTTCATGGGGGCGAGGTTGTGGTGCCAAAGACTCATCATCAGCTCGTCTTCTGTTCTTTGAAAGTGCATAGTGGTCCAGTTTGGGAAACACATGAATAAGGGGTTCCCCATGTCTGATCCAGGCTCACGGAGACCGTGGCACCCGGCAAGGATCGCATGGTTTCAGTCCACTGGTGCTTATGGCTTCCAGGAGCAAGGACCTGATGACAGAGGCTTGAGCACATGACAAATTTCTCTTGCGTATTAGAAGTTTGGAGGTGGATACAGGTTGACCTTAGTTCAACAGCACAAAGATGTCAGAGCAGAGGTCTCTGGTTTGTGTGAGTTTTCCCCTCATTGTCTCCAGTGGGTTGCCGCAGCTCCAGCCATTACAGCCTGAACCTCAGGAAGCAGAAAGGTGGGATAGGAGATGTACTACTGGAGGTCTCAGCCTGTGACCTGTTCTGGTTACATCACAGGTGCCACACCTAATTGTGAAGGCTGCTGGAAATGTTGATTATCTTTTCTTTTCTTCCCTCTGTTAGGCACTTTTGATCCCCAACAACACAGGAGAAGAAGAGGAAGACAAGGACCAGGTAGAAAAAGAAACTTCCTTAAAAATTCACAGCTGACATTCAGTACCGGAAGCCTGTCCTGAGATTGATGTAGCTGAACTCGGGTGGGTTTCACCAAGCTTTTCTGTCTACTTGGAGGACTTACTCCTCCTCACTTTCTCATGGAATTCTTTGTTTTAACAGCCTTTTGAGGGTCTGGAGAGACAGCCCAGAGGGAAAAACACGTGCTGTGCAAGTGTGAGAACTGGAGTTCGGATCCCCAGTACCCACACCAAAGCTAGGCAGATCTGGTGATCTGTGTGTAATCCTAGGGGCTGGACAGGAATCCTTTGGGTAAGCTGGCTTGCTAGGCTAGCCAAATCATTGAGCTCTGGGTTCAGTTTAGAGACCTTGCCTCAATAAACAAAATGGAGGATGATTGAGGGAGATGTCCAACATCAACCTCTCTGCCTACCACATGTACCTGTGTACAAAACACATGTGCACTTGAACACACACACACACACACACCACAGACACACATACACACACACCACAGACATGCACATGCAAAAAAAAAAATAAAATAGAATTAAAAAGCTTTTTAAACATTAGCTATTTTTTCTCACCCTAGGGTCAGGGGTCATACCTCGTGGATTTTAGTGGGTTCTAGAAAAAAGGATGCTTTCTGCATTACTTTTGCACCAAACAACACATTTACCAATGATTGTGGGGCCATTACCTGCCAAGCTTTTAGAAAATACTTGGAAAAAGGGGTGGGAGCGGTGCTTAGCTAGTGCCAGGAGCAAAACCATTTCCCAAATGTTAGATGGTAGTGGTAACTAATTATAAGTGTAACCATTGCTTACTGAGAGAAACTTAAGCACATAAGAAAATACGAGAAGCCTACAACTGCATCTGTAATCCTGGCAGTGAGAGCAGCAGTGTGGTAGTGTCTAGTAGCATGTATATATACAATATATAAATCAGGGCTGGTGTGGCGGCACACACAGCTGTAATCCCAGCACTTGGGAGGAAGAGGCAGGAGAACTATGAATTCGAGGCTAGCCTGGAACACACAAGTGTAAACAGAAGTGGAGTTTTCTGCCCGACTGCCCAGTCCCAAATAAACACACAAAAGCTTATATTTATTACAGAGTGTTTGGCCGATAGCTCAGGCTTACTACTAACTAGCTCTTGCATTTAAATTAACCCATTTCTATTAACCTATGTATTACCACGTGGTCCATGGCTTTACTGGTCCTCTGGCATCTTGCTTCTTGGGCTGGGCAGCTCGTTCATGTCTCTTTCAACTCCGCCTTCCTTTATCCCAGTCCTCAGTTTGATTGTCCTGCCTAACTTTATTCTGCCTTGCCGTAGGCCAAACAGCTTTATTATTAACCAAAGAGAGTAATACATATTCACAGCATACAGAAGGATTATCCCACAACACACAAGGTAAACCTGCCTCAAATAATAACAATACACATAAAGTAAATATTGCATATTTTCCAAGTCAGCATCTTATATGTTGTATACATTTTTTAAAAGTATATTGAGAGTTGTTATCTCAGGCAGTAAAATGTTTGTCATGGTCATGCAAGCACAGAGACCCAAGTTCATCTTTATAATCTGCTTTTTAAAAAAGCCAGGTGTGGTGGCATGATCTTTTAATCCTGTGAGGTGGAAATAGATGCATCTCAGGGGCTGCTGACCAGCCCGTCCAGTCTGCAGGATAAGTTTCAGGCCTGTTGAAAAGGGAACATCAAAAAGGTGGATGGCACCTGAGGAATGACTCTTGAGGTTGTCCTCTGGCCTCTACACACACCTGTCCACACACACAAAAAGAAACACACTGAGATTAGCATCAAGTGCCATCATTCCTCAAGACGACCCTTTAGGCCTCTGCTTCGCAAGCTGTGCTGTTCTGGGGTCCTTTGTCCAGAGCGACCTGCCTGTGTGCATAGGCTAGCCTGGAGAGCAAAAGCCCAACCATCCTAACCACGACGACGGTTGGGAACTGGAGCCTGAGCATCCGGGCTTCCTGAGGGCCTCTACTGAGCCCACAGTCACTTTCTGTTGCCAGTCAGAGGGATCTTTACCTCTCAGTCTGTGACCTGCTTGTTCATGGCCCTGTCTTCTGCCAATGAGAAAGAAGGCATTTGGCCAGTCAGTCTCTCTCAATTGCCACATGGTAGGTCTTAGCTCACAATGGCTGCTTGGTCTGGAGGGATCCTGGACATTTGAAAGTGACATTGCTATTTCCAACAAGCTAAGACTACTTCCAGCCAAAGGTAAAAATTTACATTTCAATGATCAGCAAGTTTCTGAGCACTTAAGAAACTGGCCTGGGTGCTCAGCCCTATGCACAGGTTTTGTTAATGAATTTGGCAGGAGGAGAGTTGCATTCCTAGATTAAGTCTGAGAACAAAAAGGACCTGTTTTTCCTGTGTAATGAATTGCTGAGAAATTATTCAAAATGTGACTTAGAAAGCCTCTAGCCAGGGAGCTCAATTCCCTGGGCTGTGAATTAGATAAAAGGCTTTTTTTATGAGCCCACAGAGGGAGACCTCTGAGGATTTATGTGGGTGAGGAGAGAATGTCTGTGCCGTGGCACTGCCCCCTCCCCAGGGCCCATGCACAGTGCAGAGGCCCAGGGACATGCCATGCCAATGCCGAGGGGAGCCAGAGCAGGGCTGGACCGGGCAGTGCACATTGCTGTTTGCCCCTAGCTCCGAGCTGCAGTGCGCACTGGAGCCTAGCCGGGCCTTGAACCTGCCCTGCCCTGGGAGCTAGAGTGGCTGGGAGGACAGGAAAGGCCTCCTCCCAACCCAACACCATCCTAAAGACATGTTCCTGTCCCCTTAATCCAACACTGATAAGTGAGAAGCCCTGAGCCTCCTGTGCTGCTAGGACTTAGATCCATATAGAGGAATGTTTGAAGATGCTTTCACATCAAGATCAGAATCCCTTGCACAAATGGAACTCTAAGAATGAAAGACAGCCAAGAAGGTAGCAGACTTGACAGTCCTTTAACCAAGCTGTCCTGAGGATAAGTCCATTCACAGGCACATGGAACTTTCCCTCTCCTCCTGAGTGTTCTCTGGTACGAGACACAAAGCACGTTTTATTATGAGCAACCTCCATGTCTTAACGAATTACCCGTGAGGCTACACGCTTGCCGTGAGCCATCAATGTCTCAGATTGACGGTGTCTCATGTCTGCCTTCTACCTGGCTATGTGTGCCCTTGGGCTGACCCTTGGAACCCTGACCTGGCTCCTTCCAATCACTTGGGCAGGAGGACAACCTGGATGTGACATCTGTCAGTCCGATGATGGCCAAGACAGTTTGGCAACACTAACCTTGTTTGGCTCCCCAAATGTTCCCTCAAAAGACTATCTAGCGGTCTCTTGTGACTAGTGGCCATGAAAAGCACAAAGGACTTTTCTCTGTAAAACTAAGCTCCCTGGTATGAGAAGGAAATAACAAATAAGCAAATAGCAAATGAGAGGGAAAAATACAATGGACAAGAGTGTTCTATACTATTGTATCAGACCACCCCAGCACAACACCTACAAAAAATCAAAACCCTCTTCCTACCCAGTACCTGTGCCGAGGTGTCATTATGAAAAGGGCCAACATCCCCATCTGGTAAACTCTCACATCTATCTTGCCAAAGCACAAAGGATACAGACTTAAGAATGCATGTTACATCCTAAGAGTATGGGGGGGGGGGGGCGCAGATCGATATCAACAGGAGTTATCCTGCTGGATGAATCCTGGAGGTGTGGCCCAGAAGCCGAGAGGCTCAGTGGTTAGTATCCTGCAAGAAACTGATGAACATTTGAATTGGCAGCTGCCCTGCCAGCCTCCTCGCAACTGTGGTGGCTAGCCTTGCCACTCTAGCTTTATGTCTGGTCACCTGGTGGCATATAAGTACATGTCTATGTCATCCCTCCTGTAATTCAATACATCTGTGTGCAGTGCAGTGCCCAGCATTGCAGAAGGGGCTCCCTGAGAGAAAAGAACCAGAGGAACTTACAAACCACTGCAGGAATGCCTGACATCTATCTATCTATGTATCTACTTATCTTTCTTTCTTTCCTTCTTTTCTTTCTTCCCTCCCTCTTTCTTTCTTTCTTTCTTTCTTTCTTTCTTTCTTTCTTTCTTTCTTTCTTTCTTTCTTTCTTTCTGTTTCTTTTTTCTTTCTTTTTGTTTCTTTTTCTTTCTTTCTTTCTTTCTTTCTTTCTCTTTCTCTCTCTCTCTCTTTCTTTCTCTCTTTCTCTCTCTTTCTCTCTCTCTCTCTTTCTCTCTCTTGCTCTCTTTCTCTCTCTCTCCCTCTTTCTCTCTCTCTCTTTCTCTCTCTCTCTTTTTCTCTCTCTCTCTTTCTCTCTCTCTCTTTCTCTCTCTCCCTCTTTCTCTCTCTCTCTCTTTCTCTCTCTCTCTCCCTTTCTCTCTCTCTCTCTTTCTCTCTCTCTCTCCCTTTCTCTCTCTCTCTCTTTCTCTCTCTCTCTCTTTCTCTCTCTCTTTCTCTCTCTCCCTTTCTCTCTCTCTTTCTCTCTCTCTCTTTCTCTCTCTCTCTATCTCTTTCTCTCTCTTTCTTTCTCTCTCTCTTTCTTTCTTTCTTTCTCTTTTTCTTTCTTTCTCTTTTTCTTTCTTTCTTTCTCTTTTTCTTTTTCTTTCTTTCTCTTTTTCTTTTTTCTTTCTTTCTTTCTTTCTTTCTTTCTTTCTTTCTTTCTTTCTTTCTTTCTTTCTTTCTTTCAAGTTTGCTTCATTTTAAAATTCAACAAGCTGCTTAACCTGCAGTGTAAACAAATAGACCACCATCACTACCCACATGTCTCTCAGAGTCCATTTCACCCCTTCTGCTTGGCCTCCAGCCTTCTGTCTTTCCCTTAGGTGACGTAGATTCCTTTTCCTCGTGGAAGAGAAATCCATGGCTTGTTGCCTTTGCAGATCACAAAGATGTAGGAGAGGAGGGCAGCAAAGTCATTGCTGTTGGCATCCTTCACATGGACCATGTCAAATGAGACCAGGTGGCACTCTGGGTTGGTGATGGCCTCGATGCACCCCAAATTGGTGCCTCTGGTCACCATGCACAGGTTGCCTGTGTTGAATTAGATGACATTAGCAATATTGCTGGTGTCCAGCCAGATCAGCATGATGCCTTTAACCTTGATGAGTGGGTTGGGGTAGTGGATGGTGTGTGTGTAATGCATTATGAGATGCAGGATGCCTTTGGTACCCACGACAACCATCCTTATCTTGAACTTGTTTTTGGCCTCCTTGGGTGTGATGTGGTGCATGGTGAAGTAGTCCTTGGTGTCGCAGACCAAGCAGAAGTTCTTGCCACTTTTATTGATGGTGATGACATTCATGAAGCCCGCCGGGTAGGCCACATTAGTTCTGATGTAGAGATCTTCTTCATCTTGTCTCTTATCAGTGCATACTTGAGTCTGTTCCTGAGGGAGATGCGAAGGGGCAGGCACTCACACAGGCAGCATCCAGTGGTGTGCTTCTTGGAACCTCTCATGAACTGTGGCGGAGCAGCAAGTATGCATGCATGAGCGGAGTGGGTCATTTTTCTCTTTCCTTTCATTCCAAGACTGTCTTTCTCTCACACCTGATGCCCTCTACTAGAAAACTCAGCCCCCTGTTTCTCCACCATTGCTGTCTCAGGTAGCAATGGGTTAGCAGCCCTACTAACTTCTCTGGAATCTGGGATTCACCTGGCACCTGCGTGCCCTAGAACAAAGCCATGACCAACTGCTTAGTCTTTATTTACTTGTACAATTATTGTCCCTGTTCATTTGTGCCCGCACCACCCCCTCCCCCCATTGCCCTTAGGTGTGAAGTTTTTCTTTAAATGCTAAGCCATTTCTTTGAGGTCTGGAGAGCTCACTTGGCTTTTACCAGGACTTGTTCTTTGGGGGTGAGAACTGTCTGGAGCCATTGCTGCAGAGTGGAGCCCTGTCCCACAATGGGGAACAGATACAGTCACTTCTTTGGGATATACTGTTGGCTGTCTTGGCAACTACTGCCACTGCTTCCCATGCCAGGAATGCTTGGCCACTGCTGTCTGTTGGGTCAAGGCTGAATGTGGTGTTTACTGTGGGGTGACTGACCACCTGTCCCTTTTTGGCCTGCCTATGTTCATGCTATGCCTTGGTCTCCTCTCTCTCCACGGCTCACATTGACACCTTGCCTAACTGAGACCTGAAAGCCAGGAGACACTAAACCTTGTGACAGACAACCTCCACCACCTTTTTATGCTGTGATAGTCCTTTCCCGTGGAGATGTGACCTCCCAGGGTGACTTCCTGAGTTAGTGCTCACTGTACTCCTTTCTCTAATTTCCCAAACTTCCAAATCCAACCTTCTTCTAAAGCAAAAACTTTAACACCCACCACTTTCTGCATCGTCTCTCTTCCCAGTCTACTCACTTCTAAGTTGAAGCATCAAGGAAGTTTTAGCAGAACAAAAAAAAAAAAATGAGAAGTGTGTGCATGTGTGTTCGTGTGTGTGTTCGTGTGTGTGTGTGTGTGTGTGTGTGTGTGTGTGTGTGTGTGTGTGTGTGTAGTTCTAGCTGTTCTAGAGGTTAATTAGAGTCAAAGATAATTAGTTGTGTAGAAATTAAAAAGAACTCACCCTAGTGATGCTGAGGTAAGCCATTGCCCGTCCTTGCTCTTGACTGGCCATGGCAAGTATCTTGTCTCTTTCCTTTTATGGTGAACAGGCTTCTTCTTTTTCTGTTACTTACTTATTTTTTTATTACATTTATCTATTTGTGTGTGTGTGTGTGTGTGTGTGTGTGTGTGTGTGTGTACACATGTACTCACACTTTGTGGTAGGAATGGTAGCATTAAAAGCAAGGAGGCAAGGAAGTTAAGGACAGCCAAATGGGCTGTTTTTCCAGTGGACTTGGGCTCAATTCCCAGCACCCACGTGGCAGCTCACAACTGTCTGTAGCTCCAGTTCCATAGGGATCAGACATCTTTTTCTGACCTCTATTGGTACCAGGCATGCATGAAGTATATATACATACACTCATGTCGGCAGTCACCCATCCATTAAAAATAAAAATAAGTCCTTGAGTTTTTTTGGGAAATGATCCTGCTTACCATATGTAGAAACTATGCCACCAAGGAGGAGAGCAGAGCTTTGGAAAGCAACAGAATAAACTTCAGATGACATCATTGGTCTCAGCCATTTTTAAAACACCACATCCCATGGGCTTTTCAGTCCAAGAAAAAATACGGTATGTTCTTACTAGGTGAACTTGAGTTAAAGTCCTCTCCTTTTAAATCAAAACATTCCTAATAAATATATGTGTTATCATTAGGATAATAAAGACTTATCCCAGGACACAATGAAATTGTGGGGGAGACAAGCTGTGGTTGTTAATATGCTAAATGGACACTTGTAGTGGGTAACACACAATCAACAGGCTTGGTTTTTCAAAGTGTTTATTCATTTAGAGGGAGTGTGACATTTAAAAAGAAAAGACGTCTTTTACTATAGAGCCCAGATAGTTATGACATGAAAACAACAGTTTTCAAATCTGCTGACTAAAGCTGTTGGAAACCGCTGTATGATCCACCCTCTTGAAGGAAACCCAACTGTTTCTCAAGCATCAGGAACCGAAATGGAGTGAATTGAAGGACAAATCTCTCTGCCTTCCCACTTTGTGAGAAAATACAGAGGGGTGAGTTAGAGCTAATTGCCAACTGAGCCTATCATATCATGATCCATGATTTCTTTTAGGGTGGGTCTCACTTGCGGGTCCCTTTGGCAGCACCAAAGAGATAAAGTAAAAGAATCAGCAGCTTAAGTATGACAGGAGCTTCTGGCTGTCTTCAAGGAGTGCTGAGTCTCTCCCGGCCCTCTAGTCTACCCTCCCTGGAGCTTTGAGTTGGGTTCCTGAACTCCAGTTATCATTGCTTCTCTCCAGGCAAC
Source organism: Peromyscus californicus insignis (assembly GCF_007827085.1). Taxonomy (NCBI): domain Eukaryota; kingdom Metazoa; phylum Chordata; class Mammalia; order Rodentia; family Cricetidae; genus Peromyscus; species Peromyscus californicus. The sequence continues at coordinate 75,153,610 of NW_026294413.1, read as the reverse complement.
CGGATGGATGTACTGTCAAGAGTACAGCTCTCCCCATACAGAGTCTTCCCCCAAAGTCACATGGAACTCCATGACCTAAACTTAGTCATTGTGGTCACCCTAACTAAACTCTTTTAATTGATGACAGACTGCCCAGCTAAAGAGCAGAAATTACATTACTAAGAAAAAGTGAAGGATGTATGTTTGGGGCTAACTAGCAATCGGTGGGTGCCAGGACCTGGGGCAATAGGCAGGGACAGCAAAGAAAGATTGCTAAAGTTTTCAAGACTAAAAATATCATTGCTTTCTAAACTAGATGCATCTTAGCAGAGCCTGTTGAACTGCATTTGATAATGACTGATCTCTTGGATTCTCTGAAAATGGTTTTATTCCAGCTTTCCCTGCTTGGTCTTTCATAAAATTCAAGTTTCCCAAATACACTCTCTAGATGTTTCCATTACCCATGGCTTTTTAATCATCGTATCAGCTAGGCTGTTCATATAGTTGCTAATGATGGCTGTAAATCAAGATTTTAATGATAAAAATGAAATATGAATATAGTATTTTTTTTCCTCTTGGTATGCATCTTTTCAAGTGTGTTTTCTGAAAAATATAAACAAAACAATCATAGCTCTTAGACTACAGAATTGCACTTTGGATGACGGACGGCAAGCTCATTATGGAGGAGGATGACAGGCACAAAGCTCGCTCTTAGCTATTCCACATCAGTCATTACTCACCTCCATTCCCACCTCCTTGCTGCCTCCCAACATCTGAAAGGTGCTTGGCAGGCACATGTTCTAAAACCAGAGAATTGCTAATGGGTTTTAGTACATCACTCTGTGGTAGTTTTGCTGGTTGGTGAGTAGGTGAGTTGCTTTTGGAGATAAGAAGGATTAGAATTCCTCCCTGAGGTTCAGGGGCCATCAGGAAGGTGGCAAGACTGTAAGAACTAGAGGTCTGGGGAGACTAGAGTGAAGCAGTGTCTTCCGGACACGACAGGACCACTGCACGCATGGACCTACAGCACTGTGGTTGCTTGTATGAGATCAAGTCAGTCAACATTCTGGCACAGAATGGGAAGAGGTACATGAGCCCCTTCCTGCAGCAGAGGAGCAGGGGACAGTGATGGCTTGTGGGGACAGAGGTAGTCAGTTGTCTTTAAGCGTGTGGCTCCTTGTAGGTTGGATGGTCTCCAGTGGTGACTCCTTATACCCAGGAGTACATGGACAGCAGAAATTGGAGTTGGGGATTATTTTTCTTTTAACACCAAGTTTAGGGAAAGTTGGGAGGTGGGAGTAGTTTTGGAAGATTTGAGGGTAAATAGGGTGAAAATTTATTGTATGAAATTCTCAAAGAATTAATAAAAATAATTTTTAAAGGATTAGAGTTTATAGAGACCCCCAGTCCAGATGTCACCATGCTTTATTCTTTGAAGTATTCATGTGCAAAGCACATTGCAAAAATAGACTTATTAGTATGAGCCATATGAAATGCCCAGGAGTTGACCATTTTGCCAACAACTGGCAATTTCATAAGACTAAGTTTAAGGATGAAGAGAAAAAGAAAGCAAAAAAAAAAACATATCCAGGGTCAGAAATAAGATAAACTAACTTAAGATTAGATCTGGAAAAGAATCATGAGTTGGCAGAGAGTCAAGGTGTTCTCTCACACTCAGATGGAGACAGGCAGAAATTTGGCTCTTGTGGTATAGTGAGGCACCCCAAGTCCACAGACTTGAGTTAATGAAGCTTCCTGAGAATATAAACTGTAGACTGTTCCTGGTGACAAATGGCAAACAAGGGGATGGAAAGTCACAGATTCAGTCTCGCAAATGCAACCAAGTCAACTGCTGGTTGGCCCAGCAAATCCATATGTAACCAATATCACATCAGAACAAGAAAACTAGACCGGCCTTGTGGCCAAATCTGGGAATAATTGCATTCATAAAGCCACTACTCAAAGAAGGCTGGTGATATAAAAGGAGAAAGGAAAAAAATATTGAAGGTGGACGTGAAAACTGTAGAGACCCACAGGGGGTTCCTGGTGAGACCTTACTCAAGGTCCAATAATCTGAGCTTGCTGTACCCAGCAGGGCTGCATAAGGGGATGATTTGACCACGGGCGTGGTTACTAGGTGTTTGGAAAGGTCTACACTTGGCTGTACGGTGTGCTTTGATCTAGCAAGGGGTCTTTTGCTCCACCCCTTGGCATTGTTTTAAAAAGTCCTTTTGAAGAGGCAGAAGGGACCATTGGTTTTTAATTCAGGTCCTCCCGAGGCTACCCTGTGTTTCTGTCTTTCTCCTCTTTGCTATCTTTCTATCTAAACGTTTCTTATCCCTCTCTCCTCCTCATAGGAATCCTTTTAAAAAGTGGGAGCTGGCCTCCCACAGAAAACCCAAACTCTAGAGCACAGAGAGTCTCCTGTTATAAGAGCCAACTCCTGAGTCTTTAATGTGAATTTGTTCTACAGGAGATAAACTTTTAATAAGATTGTGACAGAAACTTTAAACCTTGACTTACAATAAAAGATAAATTAGAAAAATAGCAAAAACTAATTAGAAATTTTCAAAAATTAAAAATAGTCATTGAAGTAAAATGCAGTAAACACAATTTAATCATGACTGTAATGAAATAAGGGACAACAAATGAGCTGGTAATTCATCTGGAAAACATAGATAAAGGAAGTATTTAAAATCACTAATAAATAGTTAAAATATACAACACAAACTGAAAGTCTCTAACACACACTTGATAGGAGTCCTAGAGGAGATGGTGGGAGAAGTTAAAAATGTATTCATGCTAGTGCTTGCCAGGACTTTACTTCATGACAGTAAATGCAGTTTGTTTTTGTTTTTGTTTTTGCTGTTTGCTCTTTTGGGGGCCCACCACCCAGCTCCCAAATAAATCACACACAGAGAATTTTATTCTTTCTTATGAATGCCTGGCCTTAGCTTGGCTTGTTTCTAGCCAGCTTTCCTAAAGTTATCCCATCTACCTTTTGCCTCTGGCCCTTTTCCTTTATCTACTTCTGTATATTTTTTCTGTCCTCCTTATTCTGTCTGGTTGTGTGGCTGGGGGGCTGGCCCCTTCTTTTCTCACTTCTTGATCCCTCTTGCTCCTTCCATTTATTCTCTCTGCCTGCCAGCCCCGGTGATCCTTTCTCCTGCCTGGCTATTGGCCATTCAGCTGTTTTTTAGACCATCAGGTATTTTAGACAGGCACAGCAACGCAGCTTCACAGAGTTAAACAAATGCAACATAAAAGATTGCAATACATCTTTGCATCATTAAAGAAATGTTCTGCAGTATAAGCAAATGTAGCACATCTTAAAATAATATTCCACAACAAGTAAAGGAATAAAAAAGACAGAAACACATAGAAATATAGATTAGAAACAAGAAAATAGATGAAAATTTTGGGAGTCTGGGAAGTAAATAACTTAGCAGATTTGGCAGCTAGGAGCAGAAACTTAATCCTGAAAGAGAATTTCACAATAAGCTTGATCTACACCTCAGGACACAGGAACAGTCAGGAAGTGCAGGGCTGTGTGCTGGTTAAGTCTTCATGGATGAACATCTCCCACCAGGTACATCTAGGGGATCTCTCCTGCTTGAGGGCTGCAGTTCTGCTTTTGAAGAAGCATTCTGGGGGACTCTGGGATCGGAGACAGTAGACCTAGACAAACTAAATAAAAACAGAATTTTGAGTGCTAAAGAAAATGCATTTAAAAAAAAAAGAAAATGCATTTGAAGCTTGAAAGCATCCATCTGAGACCCAGACAAGGACCCATCTCAATATACATCATTTTAAAGTTTCCAGTTTGCAGAGATTAAGAAGAGAGCCCAATATAGTTTGAATGCTGTTTCTAAAAATTTAAGAACAACACACCCAAACTACAAAGTTTAGGGGGCTGAGGGTAGAGAACTTGCCTAGTATGTGAGAGGGTCTGGGTCATTTAAATCACTTGTGTTTTTCTATTTCTGTGGCAAACACCATGTCACAGGTCTTCACTGAAGGAAATTAAGGCAGGAACTCAAGGCAGGAACTGAAGCAGAGCCACAGAGGGACACTACTTGGTGACTTGTTTTCTATGGCTTTTTCAGCTTTTATATATCTTCCAGGACCACCTGACCAAGGATGGCACTGCCAAAGTGGGTTGGACTCTTCCACGTCAATCATTAATTAAGAAAATACTGCACAGACTTGCTCATTCGGATGGGGTCATTTTCTCAGTTAAGGTTCACTCTTCCCAGATGACTCTAGCTAATATCAACTTGGTAAAAACACTAATCAGCACACTCAATACCTGTCAACTTGATACACAAACACATCATAATTAAACCATAATATTTCCTTTTGTGTTTGTCCCCAAGATCTCATGCCGAGATCACATATATAAAATAGTATAACTTTAAAAGTTCCACAATTGCTAATATGTCCAACATTTTAAAAGTTCAGCGTCACTTTAAAACATCCAAAGTCTCTTCACTGTGGGCGCCTGTAAAAATCTAAAATAAGTTACGTACTTTATTTATTCAAAAGGGAAAATGTAAGGAACCATTACAATCATATTAAAGGAAAATCAAAATTCAACGGTGTAAAAAGCTCTGTGCAGTTTCTGAGCTCTTTTCACAATCTTCTGGGCTCTTCCACTTCTTCAGCTTCCCATCCTCAGGAAACACAGCTTTCCTCACAGGCTCAGGCTGGCTCACTCTACACCTGCCTCTGTCCACGGCAGATATTCCATACTCCTAGTGAATCTGCTGCAACTGATCTGCACCTTCACCAATGGCCTCCAGGCCACTCCAGCCCCACTAAATGGGGCCAAGCTTCAACTTCTCTCCATGACACTTTCAATCCTGTGGTTTCCATTGCAATTGGACTGTACCTTTACCAATGGCCTCTTAGTGGGCCAAACCTCAGTTGGTCCCTGTGACTCCTTTAATACTGTGGCTTTTGTGCCACCAAAACTAGTATTACTCTTATATATTAACAAGTTCAGCTTCCAGCACGAGGTACCTTCTGGACCACAGCTTCAGTTTTCTGATTTCAAGGAAATAATGCATAGAAGATTTTACCTAAATGATGCTTCTTAATCACCACCAATTTCTTGGCTCCAGGTGAATAGCATCAATTGTCCCAGTAAAGCAAAGATTTTTACCTTAATGGTGCTGGTCTCTTGTTAATCACAGCTGATTCTCCAGCCCCAGCTGACCAGAAACCAGAGATTCTTAATTCGAATCTGTCACATGAATGGCTCTAATAGTCTTTGCTTCCCTGTGAAATGTCATAAGCCATTGTCTACACCTGTCTCAACATTCCTGTCTTCCATGTGCCCACAACAGCAGCTAATCCATCTCGAACTACTTCCAGAGTTATGAATGCTTTCACAATCTTCCCCAAAACAAAATAGTCAGGTCTGTCACAGCAATAGCCCACTTACTAGTGCCAATTTCTACTCTAGCTTTCCTTTTATTGCTGTGATAAAGCATTCTGACCAAAATCAACTTGGGAAGGAAAGGATTTATTTGGCCTATGTGTCCCAATCACACTTCATCACCAAGGGAAGTCAGGACAGAAGCTCAAGGCAAGAACCTGGAGGCATGAACTGAAGGCCATGGAGGGACACTGCTTAGTGGCTTGCTTTCCATGGCTTTCTCAGTGTGCCTTTATATGCAGCCCATGGCCTCCTGCCCAGGGATGGTACCATTCACAATGGGCTTGGCTCTCTATATCAATTATTAATAAAGAAATTGCCCCCATAGACTTGCCAACACTCCAATCTGATGGAGACATTGCCTCAATTAGGCTTCCTCTTACCAGATGACCCTAGCTTGTGTCAGGTTGGCAACAAATAAACAAAACAAAACAAAACAAAACAAACCCACAAAACTAACAGCACACCATTCATCAGCAAATTCTGAGAACATGTTTTCCAGTTATCATGACCCTTCTGGAGAACTAACCAGGGTTCTGTAGGCTGAGTTTTCTTGTCCCAGCCACCTATTCCCAAATAACCAGCAACCACTTCCCAAATAACTAACTTGGAGACTTAATATAAATTATAAATGCTTGGCTGATACCTCAGGCTTGTTACTAGTTAACTCTTACATTTAAATTAACCCATATTTCTTATCTATGCTTTGCCACATGGTTCATGGCTTGTTACTTCATTTTCTACATGTCCTATTTCCTCGACAGCTGGCTGATGTCTACAGGCTCTGTCTGCCCTTCTTCATCCCAACATTCTCCTAGTCTGGCTCCCCTGCCTAACCTTATTCTGTTCAGCTATTTGTCAGTCAGCTTCTTTATTAAACCAATTACAGTGACATATATTCACACACTGTAAAGGAATATTCCACAGCAGGATTTCTTGAGAAAAGGCATAAACTTTTCAAGAGAATGCCACCAGTGACTAAGGATCTCCAACCAGGCCCTGATTCCTAAAAGTCTTGCCAGCTTGCCACATCAGAGAACAGACCTCTGACCCATGAGCCTTTCTTGAACAGATAGCATCTAACCAAAGCTTTACTTCTGTGACCTTGGACAAGTAATTGGCCTCTCTAGTTTCTTTTTCCTCCATAAAATAGAGATGATAATAAAATTTACCTAAAAAATTGTTTGCAAGTATTCAATGGTTAGAATGTGTTAATTGCTTAAATCTGTCCCCAATAAATTGTTCTCATAAAGTATTTAAGTAGGCTAAATAAGTAGACAGACTAAAAAAGACCTTTCTGTGCTAGAGTTCCCAACACAGTCATTCCTCTGAGTTATTTGCCAAAAATATAAAATCACACGTTGCCCTATGATCCAGAATTGCCAGTTGATTGGCTAGATTAGATCTACTTTATCTCTGTGAGCTAAGAACTAGAGGCCACCCGACTGAAGGAAAGGATCATGACCTCGTCACTGGGGACTTTGACTTTTCTGAGTTATGCACTGTTGTCTTTAACATTTCTTTGCTCAGTGGCCCAGAGGTTTGTATACCTAAAGGACATATAGTGAGCTTCCATGTTGGGAAGCCGTGGGGCCTTTCTTCATTAGCAAAGGCAAATTGTGAAATGTGTTATTTGTTGGAAGGCATGATCATGAGGAAATGGTATAGGGAACTGTGTGCATGAACATCAAATAACCTAGGGAATTACTCTTGGCATCAGATGATGTTGGGACCCTGAAGTTTGTGTTGCCCCTTTGAATTTGTTGTTTTCTCAATTGCCAGGCATTTGTCATTTTTTGGTTTTTTTTGTTTGTTTGTTTTTTCTTTTTTTAAACTTACAAGTGAATTCATCAAATAACCAGCTATTTAAAAAATTTCAGGCTGGGTGGTGGTGATGCACACCTTCAATCCTTTAATCCCAGTACTTGGGAGGCAGAGGCAGGCTGATCTTTTTGAGTTCAAGGCCAGCCTGGTCTAGAGAGTGAGTGCCAAGACAGCTAGGGCTACAAGGAGAAACCTTGTCTCGAATATTATTATTATTATTATTATTATTATTATTATTATTATTATTATCACAGCTGGCTAGGAAATACTTTGCTTTGATGAGATGTGTGTGGGTGTAATATTGTCATTACCACACAATAACACTTTTCACCTTCTTCTAGCCTCACCCAAATGCACTAAATGTCACAGATCAAGGTTGCTTTCCATTAATTAATGATGTTTTGTGACTCCCCTTTTAAGGTGGTAGATACAAAGACTCAAGGAATATGTTGAAATTCCATGTATGTTCAAGAAGATTTCTGTGCCACAAATGTTTTCTAAGTTTTTATAATTATATTTATCTCCTGTGATCAACAGCCAGAATTTAGGGATGTGATGGGACATTCTCATCAATAGAAAGAAGGACCTTAAAGTCTGAAAGGCTCCAGGAGACTGATGTAGAAACAGCATCAGACCATGAGGAGAAATGACATCATTCTTTTCCAGTGTTAGATGGTTGGGTATCACCGAGGGAACTCTCCATCTGATTAAAAATAATTACAGCTGGCATTAAATCCAATTGGAAACGCCCCACACAATTTATCTTCTACTTCATGCTGCTACCATATGCCTGACATTGCAGAGCAGAAGCATTCCCTCCCTCTCTGATAAATAGTACTTTGTAAATATTTGGAGACGGGAGCTCTGGATCACTGAACCATCCTGACAGGGAACATGTGCAAATGAGCCTGTTTATCGTGTTCCTGCTAGAGACTCTCTTTGAGGGGCAGGACCCAGAAGCAGTCAAGAAGCTGTGAATTTTCTTCCCCCAAAGCCTTGTTCATAATTAGCAGCCATTGGAGGAGCCTGGCTGGGCTGTCTACCACAAGTGGCGGTTTCCAAAGAGCACACATACATTGGAGTGAGACATTTTGCTGTCTGGCTGGGGCTCTGTAAGCTGATAAATTGCTATGTTTATTAAGCCGGCTTTTCTTTCAACACTTGACTCAAGAAAGAAACCACACCTAGGGGGACATTATTTGTAGGTTAAATCTTTACAGAAACGCTCAAATTTAAATGAGCCCTTAAAGCAGGCTCTACTCCATTAATGAATGGCGTCCCTATGAAAGAGGAAATTGGGACAGAGAGGTGGGCAGTTGGGGAGGGGGAGACAATGTGAAGAGCTGAAGAGGGACATCTACAAGCTAGGAGAAAAGCAGACCCTATACCCATAGAACAAACCAGTCACATTGTGGGGGGTTAAGTGATAGTGTCCCCTATAGACTCATATATTTAAACATTCAACCTCTAGTTGGTCGTGCTGTTTGGATGAGGTTTAGGAGGTGTGGGCCTTGTTGGGGGAAATGTGTTACTAGGCATGGGCTTTGATGTTTTGAAGACTCATGCCATTCTCAGTGCTCACGCTCTCTACATCATTCTTCTCTCCCAGGATGAAAGCTCTCCTCTACTGCTCCATCTATGGCCATGCTATCCCGACACTGTGGACTCTAACCCTCTGGAGCCATAAGCTCAAATAAACTCTATTTTCCTTAAGTTGCCTTGGTCATGTTTTATCACAGCAACAGAAAAGCAACTAATACACATGTCGATACCTCCTGCTGGTAGGGGGTGCTGGTAGTCTTATGGGGATCCTGAGAAAATGAAGAATTATAGTTAAGTCCTGACTGGAATAGTCTGTGAGGCTGCATTGTCTAAGCAAATTGCCTTGAAGCCATTCTGGATGTTGGTTCATCTGGGTCACGGTGTCATCGGAGACCTTTCAGGGGGTCTTGGCTGGTCAAACCATATTAGCCTGGAAGCAATCCACAGGTTCTCATCTTCTGTGGAAAGAAAAGCAGAACCTCTTTTCCAAAGCAACATATCCTTAGACATAGATTTTGAAATAAAGATACCTTTAAAATATACATATTGGTTTAACTGAGCAGCCTTTACAATCAAATGTCTTTCTACAGTAAAAATATCAAAGACAACACAGTCCAGATTCTCTGTGTAATATCCATCTTTACGTGGCTTATTTTTTTATATTACTTTTACTGTCTCTTTAAAGACTTTATTTTTAAAACTCTTTATATAACTGTCTATATTCATTTTCTTCTCTCTTCCAAGCCTACATACATTTTTACACATACTGTAAACCATTTAAAATCTTACTCCATCTGAATCTGCCTTATTGTGAATCTATTGCTTTAAATTGCAGTGGCTAGGACTGAAATGGCAGCTTTGGCTGCTGGTTCCACCCACCTCAGCTTCCCAACATGGCAAAACTACATTTACCACCAGCTGTGGGAACCATGCTCACTGCTGACTGTGGGAAGCAGTGGGTCTATGCTTCCATCCAGTAACTTGTAGCCAAAAAACCTCTCTCTCTCTCTCTCTTTATTTATTTTTTGTACTAGCAAAAGCTAAATCTGTCACAATGCAGTGCATTGTGTGGCTTGGAGACGCCTCTTTCCCGCCACGCTGCAGGTCAATCCCACACTCCACGAACCTGCCATAGAGTAGCAAAAGCCCACAGGCTGTGACTGGCCTGAGAGAGACAACAAGGAAGCTGTAACTGCCAGACATTCTACAGGACACAGAAAAAAAAAAATGACTGAGAGACTAGGTGTATGGGCTGAGGATGGATGCCCCAACGTTATAGAGGAACTTTGGATGACTGTCCAGGCAGGCAGCTGTCTCTGTCATTCTAGATTCATGGAAGTTGCTTACAATGCTCTTTCTGTTTACTTAGGTACTATTGTATCCTTCTGAGGTCTTTGATGTGGTTAAAAACTAGATGATTTTCCTTGGTTATGATAAAAGATAAATTAGATATAAAATTTTAGACTCAAAAATATAGTATAGATAAAATATTTTCTTTAATTTTACAAAATACAAACAGACTCAATATTGTAACTGTAATTCTTGCTTGATAATTGATTTGTTATATATAACTTTACTATGCTAAAGTTAAAACTTTCCTTTTTAATTAAGCAGAAAAGGAGAAATGCTGTGGAATAATGCTTTTGTACACTGGTTCAATAAAATGCTGATTGGCCAGTAGTCAGGCAGGAAGTATAGGCAAGATAAGCAGACACGGAGAATTCTAGGAAAAGGAAGGCTGAGTTAGGAGATGCCAGCCTGCTGTCCAGGGAGCAGCATGTAATGGCACACAGGTAAAGCCAAGGAACATATGGCGACACATAGATTAACAAAAATGGGCTGAGTTTAAGTGTAAGAGCTAGTGAGTAGTTAGCCTGAGCTAATGGCCAAGCAGTTTTAATTAATATAAGCCTCTGTGTGTTTACTTGGGTCTGAGTGGCTGTGGACCAGGTGGGACATAGAACAACTTCAGCTACAGATACCTAACATTCAGTCTTCCAGCCTGATTATGAGACATTCCAGCATTATGAGACAGTAAACTCATGCTGGGGAAGCCACCAATTTGGAGCACCTTGTGACTAGAGCCTTAGAAAGTCAATGTAGGAAGAAACAATAGTGTTCTTGGGGTGTTTCTATGTGGAGAAGTTCCAGTCACCTATGAGAGAAGGTAGACTTAGGGGACGGTGTGTCCCTTTTTCTTCTCATGTGAGGAGATGGGGCCAGCTTGTGACACTAGAATTTGGTCATTGATTCTGATGGCTAGCCTTGCTCTCACTGGGCCACTTGACCTCAAAGCATTCTCTTTTCCTTCACTCCTGCTCCATGTAGCAGAGTACTCACATCATGCTAGCTTCCCTGGGGGTAGACCATTCATTCTCTAGAAAGGCTACACAGGTTCCACTCAGGGAAAGTATAAGAAGTCCTAGTTCAGACTCTTCTCAAGCAGGGTCACCATCCAACATCTGGGAGAACAAAGTTAGTAGTTTGATATGTGTCTTCTTGGTCCCTAGTAAGATCGTCCCTTTGGCTGGAATTGTAGGAGGCTGAATAACAACCCTACAGTTTGATTTAAATATCAGACTGTGAAGACCCTAGACTCTTCCAGGACTAAGGATGTGGACTATGGTGCTCATCTTACTTGTTTCTTCATGTGTGGCTGTCCTCCCCCCAAACCGGAAAAGATTAAAAATAGTAGCTGGCTATGCTTATAATCCCAGGGTGTGGTAAGGATATCAAGAGTTCAATGCTAGCCTGAGCTACATAAGTAAACAAAAATAGTAACCACAACATTCAGTTATATCAAGTTAGATTCCTCTGCTCATGCCTTTTGTGGATAGCTGGTGTGTTGCCAAAATGAAGAAAATTGCCTGATTAGTGATTCTTCTATGAAAGCTGATAACATTCCTGAGAGGAAAAAAAATCATCGACTATTTCCAGATCATTTTGGATGGGCTTTCTTCAGAGGAACACCCTGTCCATCATCCATGGCGATCTCTGTGGGAGATGCTACCTCTTTCTGAAGTATGCAGAGCTAAACTTGAGCAGCTACTAAGGGCAAGGCTGAGCATTTCAGGCCACCAACTTTATCCCCTTGCCAGCTTCTTGTTAAAGGTCATATGTCCACTCTGAACACATTGCTAAACATTTGCTGAGTGTAATTATCAAAGTGAAAGAGTTTTCCAGTCAGTAAGAGCAGGCACTGGTAGCGTTTTGATATAGAGAATGGAATGTATAAAAAAAAATGTCAATTGTCATTAGAAACAAAGAACAAGAGGTAGAAATACAAGAAAAATGTAAGGTCAGGAAGCAATTTCACTGTTATTCCAAACATGCTCTAAGGGAGTGAGAGAACCCATTTTCCTCGTTCTGACACTGTGGAGCAGAGCCAGCCAGGCAATCAGAGAGAAGGAGGAGCGTGAAGAAGAGGGAATCAAAAATAACTATTAGTCATTTTGAGACACAGAGGGGAAAAAATAGAGGAAATGGTGCATCTGCATGCATTTTCTCCTGATTAAACCTGCACAGATAAATACCAGGGCTTTTCTAAACAGTCACCAATTTTATAGCTAAATATTAGACTTAATGGTATTTTAAAATAGCATTTATATAGAATACAGGTTCTCTGTTCTTTATTCTCTACCAAATAAGGCAATACTTCACATAGAAAAATTTGAATTTTATAGTTTATGCACCCAGCAGAAATGGGCCTAACACCTTTTTTTTAAAAAAAAAAAAAAACAAAAAAACAACAGATGATTTAAAAATAGCAGTTTCTGTATTTTTTCACTAGTAGGGGAAGAAAAAGTTCTTTATGTTAGGCTAGCAAAAAAAAGGGGGGGCTGCAGCCCATGCAACAGTTGAAGGGTCTGCAGACCAGCTTCAGCATATCAGGGGCATCATTACTGTTTACCATGGTAGATGAAGAGAGGGATGGGATTACAGTTCAGAGACACCCATGGAATGTTGGAAGCTATGATGTGGGCTGTTGGATAAAGGTGGGTGCTTCTCAAGAACCATCACTGAGTGTGATGGCTATTCTTGGTTGTCAGCTGTACCACAACTGGAATTACCTAAAACACAAATGGCTGGGTATATCTGTGTGGGAATTTTTCTTAGTTAAATCATTTAAAGCAGAAAGACTACTTTTAATCCAGATCTTGGTTGTTTCAATGGTATCCCATATGACTTATCCCTGTAGCTTACAGCAGATAAGAACTTTGCCTGCTACATTGTTCACCTTTTACCAGATGTTTTCATCTTATTACTAAGTGGACACTGCCTTGCACTTTTTCCATATCAAATTTAAACTTTTTAAACATTTATTTATTTACTGTGTGTGCAGGTGGGCATGTATGGAGAAGTCAGAGGACAACTTGCAGGAATCAGTTCTCTCCTTCCACCATGTGGGTACCACCCAGCTCATCATATACCTGCTGCATCAGTTTAAAGAGTCAGAACTCCCACTAATGAGAAGACGACACGCCAATCTTGCTGTTGTGGGGATTCCCACAACACTACCAACCCAGCAGATTAGCTTAAAAACCTCACTGCCTACTCCCATGAGGCTCTTTGATGAAGGTCAGCTCTACCTTCCGGTTGTGAACTGGCAGGGAAAGGGGATGGTCTCTGTCTTCGTTAGGATTTCTACTGCTATGAAGAGACACCATGACCATGGCAACTCTTATAAAGCAAAGAATTTAATTGGGGCTAGCTTACATTTCAGAGGTGTTGTCCATTATCACCATGGTGGGACATGATGGCATGGAGGCAGACATGATGCTAGCCACATATCAATCAGAAGGCAACAGGAAGTGAACTGAGACATTGGGTGGTATCCTGAGCATAGGAAACCTCAAAGCTTGCCCCCATAGCAACATACTTCCTCCAACAAGGCTACATCTACTCCAACAAAGCCACACCTCCTAATAATGCCACTCCCTATAAATTTATGGGGGCCAATTACATTCAGACTACCTCAGTCTCTAAAAAGATTAGAGGCTCCAGACTCTGAAACATAACTTTCTTTAAGAACAGTGCACTGCCATGTTTTCAAGTTTGAGAACAAAAAGAAAAAAGAATGCATGGAATACAAAAAGCTTGATCTCAGTCTGGACATAATGAACCTTCTGTGTCCTGGTTCCCTGTAGCATTTCCAACTCTACCTGGCTAAACACTTCCCAGTAAGCACTCCTCTGGATGATGACATGGGTCTTTTTCTTGTGTTTTCATGTCTTAAGAATGGGTTTGGGGCAGGACTGCTAATTCCTTCCCCTTCCTGCTTGTCACTCACTCATCTGATGATGCGCATACACAACTCAATAGCTACTGTTTCTTCTCTTTTCAACATTAATGTCTAATCCCTCCCCAGAGATTGTAAGTTTCTAAGAAAATGGACCATCCTGAAAAATTTTTATCCCCTTATAGTGCCAAGCATGCAATGATGTTTTAATTAAAAGATGGATAAGAGCTAAGGTTTTTGTTGGTTTTTTTTTTTTCCTGTCCATCCTATCCTTTTTATCTCTTTGCTGAAACTGCTAGTTAGTCAAGTTTTTAATATACCTTTTTTTTGTATGTGGTCCTGGGGACTGAACCCAAGGGCCTTGACATGCTAGGTAGGCAAGGTATCTACTCTGAGCAACAGCCAGCATTTTGTTAATGGAGAAAGAGACCCATAACATCTACACATTTATATTTTAGAATCTAGTTCAATGCCATCCTGCCATGATTTCACTGCACATGCATTAGCTCCCTTAACCCTTGAAATATTTTAGCCTACTCTTTATGTTGCTCATCTTTAGATATGAAGGAGCAAAGTGAAGTGGCTAAGGGCACAGATTCTGAAGACAAGTTTCTTGACCTCACAAATCTGGCTGTGTTTTTTCCTTCCTAGATTTGTGGCTCTGAGAAGGTTTCCTCATTTGGAAAATGGTGAGTAAAGCGCTTATCTCACACAAAAATTGTATGGGTTTACACAACAAACGGTTGGGACAGGGCAGATATCTAGGGTGTGAATATATGCTGACCTAATTAATGTTGTCTGAGCATTCATTGATAGATATCCTTGATCATAATGACAAAGTGACAAGATTTGGTGTAAGTGGGATGAAAAGATATGTACCAACTAAAGTAAAAATTTAAAACAAAAGCACCAATAAAATTAAACTGATAACATGCCCTTTGATGGTCTACTTCAGTAGTTACAACACAGATTTCTTTCTTTCTTTCTTTTTTTTTTTTTTTTTTGGTTTTTCGAGACAGGGTTTCTCTGTGTAGCTTTGCGCCTTTCCTGGGACTCACTTGGTAGCCCAGGCTGGCTTCGAACTCACAGAGATCCTCCTGGCTCTGCCTCCCGAGTGCTGGGATTAAAGGCGTGAGCCACCACTGCCCGGCTCTTTTTTATTTATTTTTTTAAAGATTCATTTATTTATTATGTATACAGTGTTATGTCTGCAGGCCAGAAGAGGGCACCAGATCTCATTACGGATGGTTGTGAGCCACCATGTGGTTGCTGGGAATTGAACTCAGGACCTCTGGAAGAGCTGTCAGTGCTCTTAACCTCTGAGCCATCTCTCCAGCCCCCACAACATAGATTTCTGTAGTGTGCTCCCAAAGTGCTATGTCCAAGACCTGAAGAATTTAATCTGCTTTAAACAGTGTATACTAGAAATATGCACAATGTTTTACTAACCAAAGAGGGATGTGGAGCTATATACATCTCCACAAAAGATGACACCATAGTGTTTTAAATAAGCTCGATTCCATGACATCTAACAGATGATGGACAAACCCCAGTGGTCCAAGCCAATGAAATTTTCTAACATTGTGGCTATTTATCCTGATACACTAAATGCAAATCACCTAGACTCTTCCAGGAACTGAGTTAGTTATTTTCTTCACAGGATGGCTGGGGTGTGGCTTAGTGGGTTTGCTCCTGTGGAAACAAACTTAGATGTGGAGATTTATTTGCAGGAGGTTGACTGGGGTCATGCTGAGGAAGAGGCCAGTCAGGAGACAGAACAGCAGTGATGAAGATGCTCAGCGATGCCATAGCAACGGGTGCTCCACCTCCGAGGGTGGGTTCTGAACCATTGCATCACCTCCACTGTTCCCACTGACCAACTGGAGGAAGGAGAGGCAGGACAATGAGCAAAGTCCTCTCAGCTGTTGGCAATGCCTGAAGGGCCACTCAGCCGGGAGTCTTCAGTAGCTAGCGCTCCAGAGGCCAAGGGAATGAGTATCTAAATCCCAAAAACAGGTTCCAGGCAACAGCCTTCAGCATTTGTTACACCACACACAGGAGCCAGCAATTCCCATGGCCTGCCTTTACCATTCTAGTTAATGAAGCAGGTGACACAGACCATGCAGTGAATTCTAATTCCACAAGTCCCTTATCCTAGTCACCCAGGGTCCTCGTGTGAAGATTGGAGCTACTGTATGAGAAACTGCCAGATCTGGCCAGGCGGTGGTGGCACACACCTTTAATCTTAGCACTTGGGAAGCAGAGACAGGGATCTCTGTGAGTTCAAGATCAGCGTCGTCTACAGATCGAATTCCAGGAAAGGCAAGGCTACACAGAGAAACCCTATCTAGAAAAACAACACACAAACAGACGAAAACAAAAGAAAAGAAATTGGTAGATTGGGAGAAAAGAGTCTTGTGGAGCAATGTTGCCTTGAATATCCATAGACAGCCCTTTCTCAGGGCTGTTACTTTAAGAAACAGATCCCCAACCCTTGTGATTTTTTTCCCCACTGAAGGCCAAAAGAATAGCTCATCCATCCCTTGCCTATTGAATTTATCTTGAATTTCTTTGGGCAGGTAGGGGGAGGGGCAATCTGGCATAATTTATGGCAATGGATTTTCTTCCTTGCCATCAAATGTATACTGAAGATGAGAAAATGGGAGGACTCTGCACATCCTTTATGCATCTGACCTCTGGAGGTGTCATCATTTCTGTATGTTTGTTTGGAATCTGATTGAAGCCCTTGAGTAAACAAGACATATTAATTGATCCCTGCATTTAGGTGAATGATAATTTTGAGCCCCTTAGATTGATTTTTTTTTTTCCTGAGCAAGACAATGAAGTGGGTAAACTTTGCATTATTTATCACTGGCTAACCAGCTCGGTGTGTGAGCCCGGCTTCATGTGTCTCCTCCAGGAATAGAGTGGGCTGGTTTGAGGAGAGACCACGTTTTTATGCCGCCTCTGGTTTTCCCTCCAAGCCTTCCAAAGTATCACAGAAGGAGCACCACAGTACTGTGTCTTCCAGCTTGCCGGGTGAGTAGAACCACGTAATGGGGAAGATCGTCTGCCTGCAACCTGGGAGAGAAAGCAGCATACCCGAATGAAGCCACATGTATTTTTACCAATGTATGAGTCATTGTTCCCGCGAGGTTAATTATTATTAACGATGTTAATTAAGGAATCGTGTGAAGTATTTTTCTTGGAAAATGTGGATCTGTGTGGGCTTTGTACTGTTGGATTTTAGCTCTCTGCTGTGATGGCCCTCTTTCAAAGCATCCATCCTATTGGTGCTTAGTTCCTGGTGCTGTGTGCTAAGACAGCAAAGACCTAGGGCCTGTTTCACGGTGACATCAGCCACTTTTAGCTTGGCATTTAACTATCAGTGGAGCTAGAATTATTCTTGTTCATTTGAAGTCTCCAACTTGGAATTTATAAGGCAAATGAGTCAGTTACGTCTCTTCTCCAGCAATTAACTGGTAATTGAGGCATTTAATCAGAAACTAACTTGAAGAACTTTGGCCTGACTAGATGCTGTTGGTATGGAAGAAAAAAAAAAGAGAGAGAGAGAGATTAAACCCCTAGTTCATTTTACTCCTATATTCTTACCCTAAGCCCAGATCAAACACAAATTGAGCTCAGCAACAATAATTGTATAATGAGTTCAGTACTTACGAATATGCTTTACATAAAAAAAATTAATAGAGTTAGAAATCATTATTATACCACTCAGGTCAACAATATTCATATTCTGGGTGTGGTAGCACATGACTATAATCATGTGTACTAGGGAGGTTGAGGCAGGAAGGTGATGAGTTAAAGGCTAGCCTAAGCTACATGATGAGACCCAAAGAAGGTACTTCTAGGAATAATATAGGTGTTGAATTCAAGAAATCTCAATGACCATGTTTTACTACAACAGAACAGAAATCAAGTGAGGAGTTCCTTCAGTTTCCTACCTAAAAAACAGATAACCACCTAACTTCATGATATACACATTGAAGATGCAGCAGACAATCAAGGTTTTATGGTTTGCATAAAATATAATCAACGTTATATATGTATTGGCGAAAGTCAGTGGCGAAATTGCACTGCCATTCCTGGCAATGCACTGGAATCACGTGGAATGGTCTCAGAAACAAAGTGATTCTTGAACAAGGTTTGCTGTGATTCAAATATGGTTTAAGTAGGTCCCCAATCGTAGGTGTGTTAGAAGCTTGGTCCTCAGAGTGATGAGGGTAGAAAGCAGTGGACTCTCTAAAAGGTGGGGCTTAATGCAAAAAAATTAGGTGATCAGGCATTAATGCAACTGGAAGGGATCATTGTAACTCTCATTAGATCCAAGTTCGTCCCCACAGAAAGGACTGATCTGAAAATAACATAGCTATTGCCTCCTCTCTGGCTTCCTGTCTTGCCATCTGATCAATTTCACAGGTGTCCTTTGTTATTGTGATACTATCCACCCATGAGTCCCCATCACCAGAGGTGATGACTGTGCCTTCTCCTTGAGCCTCCTTAGCTCAGAGCCAAATAAATCTTTGTGCCAAATAAATCTTTGCATCACCCAAATGTTCAAGTTTTATTTCTGTTCCTGTGCCAAAACACCTCAACCAAAACCAGCTTAGGGGAGGAAAGGGTTCATTTAGTTTACAGTTCCAGGTCACAGTCAGTCCATCCTCAGGGGAAGTTAAGGCAGGAACTGAAGCAACTAGTTACATCACACCCACAGTCAAGAGCAGAAAGAAACACTCTCATCCATGCTTCCTGTTTACTGTGTTGCTTATGCTCAGCTTCTTCACCCCTAGAGTCCTGGACCACCTGCCCAGGGAATTGTGCCGCCCTCAGTGGGTCTTCCCAAACCTGTCAACAGTCAGAACAAGACCTCACAGACATACATACAGACCAACCTGATCTAGGCAATTCCTCAATTAAGCCTCTCAAGTTCTAAATCCAGGTTTTGGCAAATTGACACTTAAAACCATCGTGCACACCAGCCTTGGGACACTTAGATTAGTTAAATCTGAGTATATGGTCATTAGACCATTGCATGATTTTTTTTAAACAAGTTGGATTATGTCAATGTGTCAAGAAGTGCTAATATAAGCAAATACATTTTTATTTAACTTTAATTGATGGATACAAAATGTGGGGAATATAGATATGAATATAGAAGGATAGAACTCATGTTGGGTGTGTAAGAAGGAAGAAAGCATTCTGGGACCATCCGAATTCGGCTCTGTAATTGCTTCTCCACTGAGAAATGGTGACCTTTCTTGCAAGCAGAGAGAATGAAAGAAGAGTGGCTTCTGCCTCACAGCGATCCTCCTAATCTTAAGCCCCGACATTCCCGTCCTTCCAGATGGTAGGACAGGAAAACCCTGGAGGAAGAACGAAGCAGAGTTTGAACTGGACATTCACGTATTTCTCATGGCCTAGTACAATGCCTAGTACAACCAGGGTATGTGGTGAGTTCATTTGTGCTTCCCTTTCAAGGCCTTGCCGTCTGGCCCACACTGAGGTTGATTGCATTTCTTGCCCAGCAGACCAAGAGCTGTCTCTAGGAGATCAGATCACATCCCTCTTCCTGGTTTTAACTACCACCGAGCGAGGCTGTCTCAGTTACTTTCTCTGTGGCTTTGATAAAATACCTCGACAAAAGCAATTTAAGAGGGAAAGCATTTATTTCGAATCACACTTCCGGGTTTCATTCCACAGTGGGGAAGTAGCGGGCAGGAGCTTGAGGGTGTTGACTACATTGTGTTATGTCGAGAAGAAAGCAAAGTAGATGCAAGCTTCTCCCTCTCTCTCTTGCTCCAAGTGTGGAGTCCAAGACCCAAGCCAAAGAATGATGCCACCCACAGTGGACAGGTCACAGTGGACAGGTCTTCCCACCTCGATTAAACACAATAAAGATACTCCACAGACATGCCCAGAGGCTTACCTCCAGGGGATTCTTCTAAGATGGAATTAATACTAACCATCACTCATATCAGTTCCTGTGGTTAAAACCTGCTTTCCTCAACTTAAAATTTAAGTATTTAAATGCTACCAGGCATATCTAACTAGAAAAGGTAGGTCATCTAAAGTTGATGTATTGGCCAGACTATACTTGCCTCTCTTCTGACATTTGGGTTGTTAAGAACATTATTTTCATCTACTCAGGCCCTCAGCTGCATTCTCAGACTCTGTGTGAGGCTCTGTCCTTTGCTTCACTTCCCATATTTATTTCTCACAGTCTGTTTTGCCTCATCAACCTTTCATGTTAATCTTGTTCTCCCAAGCCGGGCTACAGCTATCCTAGTCCAAGATCATAACATCTCTTGGTTGGATTTCTACCAGAACTTCCTTACTGATTTGCCCGGCTCCGGTCTTCAGCTCTCCAGATTTCTCCTTCATGTAGTTAACAATGACTGTGTTAAACACACATGATCAAATCAGCTCCCTGCTTGAACCTTGCCCCAGGTTCTTCATTGCCCATTGCAACAGCCTTAAACATCAAAATGTACTGTCTATTATATGGCATATCTTAGGAGTTTTCAAAAGCATCAAATGCCCATGACCCATCTCAGATCACCCTAATCAGTTGGAATCAGTATTTTCTAACTCTCTAGCTGACTTTAATATGGAGGTAGTGCATGTTAGACCAAATCCTGCTTGCCTAGTTACTGCTACACAACACAAGATCATTCAGCAACAACTTCTTAAAATAAAACAACCATTTTATTGCATTGTGTGGATTGCAAATGCAGGCAGGATTTACCTTGGCTGTTCTTCTGCTCCACACCATCTGAGGTCACTAGCTGATATTCAGATAGCAGAGGGTCCAAAGAGGCTTTGCTGAATTTAGAAAGACTGTCCTCTGCCCCTACAGTACTGGACAGTGCTCACAGTTAGCCTTTCAGTGTGTAGCAACCCCAGACAAACATGGTGCGAAATACACACACACACACACATATGTATATGTATGTGTGTGTATATATATATATATATATATACACACACATACATATATACATATATCAGCAGGGTAGACATCATCACTTGGAAGTGTATCAGAAAATATAGTCTTTGCCCACCCCATACCTCTCAGCAAGTAATTTATATACACACTGAAATTGAGGTGCACTTATATACAGGTCCAAATCTGATGACTTAAGATATTTGAGGTCATCGTCATCTGATCTTAGCCAAAAGGCAGAGATGCTACTTGAAGTCTTCTTTAGTCTGGTACATGCTGCTTCACTCCTGACCTAGTTAGGGCTTCTGTTGCTGTGATGAAACACTATGACCAAAAGCAAGTTGGGGAGAAAAAGGGTTTATTAGACTTACACTTCAGCATTGCTGTTCATCACTGAAGGAAGTCAGGACAGGAACTCAAACAGGGCAGGATCCCAGGGGCAGGAGCTGATGCAGAGGCCACAGAGGGTAAGTGCTTACTGGCTTGCTTTCAATGGCTTGCTCAGCCCACCTTCTTATAGAACCCAGGACCACCAGCCCAGGGATGACACCATTCACCATGAGCTAAACCCTCCCCCATTGATTACTAAATGAGAAAATGCCTTACAGCTGGATCTCATGGAGACAGCTCCTCAACTGAGGTTCCTTCCTCTGATGATTCTAGCTTGTGTCAAGTTGACACACAAAACCAGCCAGTACACTCTGTATTTGTAATAGATGTGAAACAACCCAATTATGATTCGATAGGTGGGATGGTTACTGGTAACTGTCAACTTGAAAGACTCTAGAATCGTCTAGGAGATAGGCCTCTGGGCATGCCTGTGGGAGATTCACTTGATGGTAGTAGTTGAGGTGGCACCATTTCCTGAATAGGATACTGGACTGTGTAAATGGAGAAGGGAACTGAGCTACACTCATTTGTTCATTGCTCTCTTCTGGCTGTGGACACAACACATCCAACTGCTTCAGGCTTCTGCTGCATTTATTTCCCACCATCATGAACTGTACTGTGAATTCGAACAGGCTTTTTCTCCCTTAATTGCTTCCATTGGAGTGTTATGTCACAGCAACAGAGAAAGAAACTAATGCAATCGGTAAGTGGATGATCATGCCACATTCATGTGGGTTGGCTAGTTTCATCAACTTTATACAAAGTAGGCTCATCTGGTGAGGGGGGGCAATTAAGAAAATGCCTCCATTATATTGGCCTATAGGCAAGTCTGTAGGGGCACTTTGATATGGGAGGCCCCAGCCCATTATAGGGCATCCATGGGCAGATGTTCCTTAGAGGTGTAAGAAAGCAGGCTGAGCAAGGCAGAAGGAACAAGTCAGTAAGCAACACTCTTCCATGGTCTCTACTTCAGTTCCTGCTTCCAGGTTCCTGCCCTGTTCCAGTTCCTGCCTTGGCCTCTCCCCTCAATGATGGTGTGTGACTGGGACGTAGAAGCCAAATAAACCCTTTTCTCCCCAAGGTTATCACAGTGACAGAAAATAAATGAAGACACTATGCAATGAAGTCACTTGTTATTTTAAAGAATGAATTGATGGTCTATGTAAAGACATGAGTGAATTTTTGAATTATTATGGTGAGTGACAGAAACACTATACCAGTGACAGCACATATGACCCAACTTCCATAAAATTCTAGAAAATGAAAACTAATTTATGGTGACAGAAAACAAGCCAATGTTGTGCCCTAGAGCAGCAGGGGGAAGAATTTAGAAGCATGTGAGAACATGGGAATGGGGCAACACATTTTTCCCCATCTTGACTAAGGCAATAGTTTCAAAAGTTATGAATGTACCAAAATATCAGGTTGTAATGAAATCAACTCAAATGAATGCCCATCAGTAAAAGGACAAGTATAAATATTTTGACATGTATTGTAATATATCTGTATATTATATAAGACAAGTAAATTGTCATAAACAGAATATAGCAGAAGCCATTTTTTTCTATCTTTAATGGTCAAAGATGTCACCTGAGATCCTTTAGCTTTGAAATGGGGCTTGATATTCTGCCTCTTTTGTTACATTTATTTATTGTATGTGCAGGTGTGTGCGTGTGTGTGTGTGTGTGTGTGTGTGTGTGTGTGTGTGTGTGTGTGTGCAGTGTGTGTGTCTGTGTGGGCATGCCATGACACATAAATGACATAGATTGATGTCTGTCCATGACAGGTGCTATAGCTTGGATATGCTTTGTGTCCCTGGCTTAGGCTTTCTATTGCTATGAAAAGATGGCATGACAAGGTGACTCTTATAAAGAAAAAACATTTAATTGAGGTAGTGGTTTACAGTTTCAGAGGTTTAGTCCATTATCATCATGGTGGGGAGCCCGACAACATTCAGGCAGACATGGTGCTGGCTACATCTTGATCAGAAGGCAACAGGAAATGGACTGTGACACAGGTGATATCTTGAGCACAGGAGACCTCAAAATCCACCCCAAAAGTGACACACTTCCTCCAACAAGGCCACACCTACTTCAAAAGGCCACACCTCCTAATAGTACCACTCCCTGTGAGCTTATAGGGGGCAATTACATTCAAATGACTACAGTTCCCCCATTGTGGCAGGGTCCTGTGCTGTTGTTTCCTTTGGGGGAGAGGGTCAAGTAGGAGCAGAGTCAATGACACAGACTCTGGGAGAATGTCGAAACAAGCAGCTCAGTTTATTCAGGAAGAGGCAAGCCTTATATACCCTCCACCCCACCCTGGGGGGAGGTCTGATGAATATGTATCTGCTGGTGTGACATGGCTGCCTCTCACTGGTCCAGGTCATCTCCAGATCATGTCTCAGCTGCTGTTGCTAAGGCCCTTAGGCAGACCCAGGCTGGCTCTCAGAAAGTTTCTTTTTTTTTACTGGTTTGGGCTGGCTGGCCCTCAAGCCTGTTAGGGATGAGTCATCCCATACCCCATCACCAAGTTCACAGGAGACTCTAACCCATGAAGTCTCAGGCTATTGATATTAAAAGAGGCTTAGTCTGACTGAGGTGCTTAGAGATGGAAACCGGGGCTGGAGAGATGTCCCTGTGGTTAAGAGCACTGGCTCCTCTCTCAGTGGACTTGCACCCATGTGGCAGTTCACAACCATCTGAAACTCTGGTTTCAGGCAATCCAATGCTCTATTCTGACCTCCAGGGCACACAGTGGTTCAAAGATGTATATGCAGGCAAAACATCCATACACATAATTTTGTTAAGTAGAGGTTGGGCTTTAGGAAATGATTGGATTGAATCTCTAAAATGGCACCCCCTGATTCAATCCCAGTGCTTTACAAAGAAGAGAGAGGCTGACCATAATGCAGATACATGCACTTTTGCCATGATGGGTACAGCCAAGGAGGATATTTGCCATGGCCTATGCAATGATCTTTGGTCCTTATATGACCACAACTGAGTCAAAATAAACCTCTTTCTTTATAAAGTAACCTTCCTTGGTTACTTCTTTATTGTAACTAAAAACTAACTTATTCATTTAGAAAACAGAGAGGAGAAAAGCAAGTTGCCAAAAAGATTTATGCTTACGTGATATATTTGGCACAAAAGTTTCAAAAGCATAAACCAATATTATGTCATACATTGTTCATAAATAGAAATGAATAAAGCTAAAAATGTAATATAGACATGGAGCTTAAACAACAGGAAAAGTTAGTTATAGAGGGGAATAATGAGAATAAGTAAAACTGGGAAGGGAAATAATAATTTATATTTCAGCCATAACATTCTACTTTATTTATATATTTTTTTAAAAGCCTGAGGTAAAAATCCAAAGCAGTAACATTCCTTTCTTTCATTGGATGTATGATGTATACTATTGTTTTATAGGGTTCTGTTAATGTTGGCATATTTCAAACTTATAAAACAATCACTAAAGGCAGCAAACACCCCAATCCAACCTATTACACCACTCAACCTCCACAATAACAGGCCTAGATCTTTACACACTCAGTGTTGAGGTGGCTAAGTTGTCCAGGGCCCTAGCAAACACCTCAATCATGTTTCATGGATAGGAGGGGACGTCTCCTGATTATGTGTAACACCACATCAGAGTTCCTAATATGCTCCTGCTTTTGTGCCTTAGTCTTGGTCTCAATCTATTTTGTATTGCTGTAACAGAATACTCAAGACTGGGTAATTTATAAAACACAGAAATTTATTTCTTCCAGCCTGTATGCCAAGAAATCTAAAAGCATGGTGCCAGCTGCAAGTGAGGGCATTTTTGCTATTTTATCTCATGGAAGAAGGACCAGAGGCCATGTGAGACAGACAGAGTAGAAAGAAAGAGATCAAAGTTATCCCTTTCATTAGGAACTTGTTCCTGGAATAACTACCCCATTTCTAGGATCCAGTCATTCATGAGGGCACCTTCTTTGTGACCTAGTCACTTCTGAAGGCTCTGCCTCTCAACTGTTACAATGGCCATTAGATTTTGACATGAGTCAGAAAGGGTGTTCAAACCATAACAGTCTCCCTAAGCAAATGCCACTGAGTGACATTTTATTTCTTATTTATTTCCATGGCCTCAAAGTTAATGGGATGAACTTGTCAGTGACTAATGCAATTGGATTGTATGTGTGTGTAGTGTGTGTGTGTGTGTGTGTGTGTGTGTGTGTGTGTGTGTGTGTGTTCACCCTGTGTGTGAGTGCAGGCACAGGACAGTCATGTGGAGGTCAGAGGACATCTGCTGGTGTTGGTCCTTGCCCTCCACAGTTAATAGTAAACTTATAAAATAGGTAGCAATGTGATGCATGGTTGTATGGATGGTCTTAGCTGTATGATTTTAAATGTTTCTATAATCTGGCTACCTAGGACATGGCAAGAAAGTCCAGGCTTCATGATTGATAGCTGTCTGTCAGAGATAGGCCACTATTAGCTGACCCATTAGAAGGGAAAGGAGAATCTAAGGAGTCCCCTAAACTGTGTTATAACTATCAAAGCTCTCAAGACCTTTTGACATTTACCTATTTCTTCTTCCAAATGAATGAATGAATGAGCGACTCTGTTGTATGATATTTTGATTGTGTTCTGACAAATAAAGCTTAGAGTCAGAGGGCAGAGCTAGCCACTAGCTGACCATTGAGGTTTGGAGGACTGTAGACAGAGAGGAGACAGGAAGTGGTAAGGCAGGGCTAATGGAGGAGCTCAGCCCTTTTGGACGGAGGAGCTCAGAGAGAGGTAGGAAGTGACTATGGCTGCTCCTGGTTCTCTGATCTTTCACATTCTGATCCCAATATCTGACTCCTGACTTTTCATTGATAAGATTAACTTGATTAATGCTTCACAACTCCCTGTTCACTAGATCACTTGACCCCTACCTGAGTTCACGAGAAACCAGCCCTAGGTTTAATATGACTCCTGCCCCTCTCCTCACTGGGTCAGGCAAGGACAACAGGGGATATTAAAGTAAACTTGTTTTTAGTGAGTCCTCTGAATCTGTGCTTTTGTGTGGAGGAAAACTATCACATTTCACTTCCGGAACTAGAGAGTGTCCTTAGGCACATTGAAGAGAGGCCTCTTGGTGCAGAGTTCCCTGTGCTGATGACAAGTGAGCCTCGGCCTGCAGTGTGGCCTTCTGCTCACTCACAGAGACATTGTGATCAGCAGGAGGATGAACTGGGATGCTGCAGCCCAGGGCCCTGCAGTACAGAGATGCCTCTGTAGAGACAGAACTTGGCTCCTGGTCCTCTGGCCACCTGGAGAGGTAGGAATCCATTGGTCTTATTGTTGGGAAATTGGAAAGATGCCACTGTACCTTGAAGCCAGAGATCTTGTCATTGTTCTGGTTTAAAAAAAAAAATTAAGAGTGAGGAATGTTTTTCTGTATTTAGCCCAGGCAGGAAGATGGACACAGAGAAGGAAGGGTCATCAGTAAGGTTGATTGAGCCTACAGTGTGACAGTGTTAACACAGAGCTTGTTCTGTTTCACACAATGACTGACGGATACCGTCACCAGGGCTTAGTCAGGAAGATTCTGGATATTAGCTATTGGACCATTTCTGAAATCACCCCTCCACAGATCCCTGTGATTATATGTCTCTAAAGACTTGGTTGTCCTCCCCATTGTCCTACTGAGGCCACCCCAGCCCACCAATTCTGACATGGCTGTGTGGGTGTGAACGATGGACCAGATTCAAGTCCCTGGTTTTTCCCTGGTCACTTCACTCCCCACGTAAATGAGTGGATAAGAATAGAAATGTGAAGGGAAGGAGCAAAGTCTACAATGGTGCCTACTGGCCTGGTGCCTCAAGGACACAGTTTCTGCCCGAGCCTAGAAGGGACTCTGTTGTCAATGCATTGCCTTCATTTTCCTTCATGTATTTCCATTGATTATCACATGGACTTGTTATCCATATAGTCACATGTTTTGATACTGCAGTCAAAGCTCAGAGATTTATGTGAGAAGTGACATGACAAGTTCTTGGAGAAAAGTTAGTAATCCAAGTAAATAATTCAGAGGTTGGGTGGGCTTGGTCCATATAGGGAGTGATCCGGGAACTGACTCCAGGCCGGAGCTTGCAGTGAAAACCTACTCTGGAAGGTGAAGCAGGGAGGACCACGATCATGGGCATTCAAAGGCAGGCCAAAGGGCAAAGGTAAGTTATTTCATGAGTACGGGAAGCTCTGCCCACTGTGAAAATGATGTGGGTTGATAACTGGCTCGAAAGAGTGAGAAACAAGAGAGAATTTAGGGAAAATAGGTCAGATATTGCTA
Organism: Peromyscus californicus insignis; assembly: GCF_007827085.1. Lineage (NCBI taxonomy): Eukaryota > Metazoa > Chordata > Mammalia > Rodentia > Cricetidae > Peromyscus > Peromyscus californicus. Next base: position 75,125,914 of record NW_026294413.1, on the reverse strand, counting down.
CAGTAACTCAAACAAGATAGGTTGATCTGAGGTGAGGAGGAAGAAGGACAAATCCCTGATACTGCAAAGAGAATAGCCCATTATACCAGACTGAACGATGAGGCCAGGAGACCAGAAGAACCACGTGTCTGTTTTTTAGGATGCCGCTTATATACCCTGTGGGAGTAGTCTTGAGCCTCTCTGGGGGAGGAACTGTGTTTGGTGGGCTTTGAAGGGGTGGGTTTGGGAAGGCGCTATGTTTGGTGGGCTTTGAGTGGGTAGGTTTGGGGAAGAGCTGTGTTTGGTAGGCTCTGAAGGGGGGGGGGTCCAGGGAAAGAGATGGGAAGGGGAGCCGAGGTGGATCTTCCACCAGACTCCTTCCAAACAGTAGCCAGGAGTTTCTCTGGTCCCACCCGGCCCTGTGGTCCTGTAGCTGCTTATAAAATAATCACTCAGAGGCTTAATATTAATTACAAACTGTATGTCCTATAGCTTCAGCTTTTGGATAGCTAACTCGTTCATCTTAGATTAACCCATTCCTATTAATCTATATGTTGCCACATGGCCGAGGCATTATCAGTCCGCTGGCATCTTGTTGCTCCTTCAGCAGCAGCTGGTGTCTCCCCCGACGCTGCCCTTCTTCTCTTTGTACCTCTGCTTGCATTTCCCACCTGGCTGTAAACTTTCTTGCCAGAGGCCAAGACAGCTTTATTTATTATCTGATGAGACCCACACATATTCACAGCATACAGAAAGACATCCCACAGCAGTGAACCCTAGAGTTAAGGATAGAGGGAGTTTCCAGGGTCCTCAGGGCTTCAGGTATATTCTAGAATACAAAACGTTGATGAAATACTTGGGCCAGATAATTTGAGTTGACTCTATGATATAAAGAGGAATAATTATTCTAATCACAGCTATCTTCTGGGAAATCCTTTTGACTGGACACCTTGAATTTGAGTTTGTGGTGGTATTGTGTTCCCCAAAATATTGTGCATGCTAATAAACTTATCTGGGGTCAGAGACAGAATAGCCACAATATTAAACATAGAGGATAGGCAGTGGTAGCACACACCTTTAATCCTAGCATTCCAGAGACAGAAATCCATGTGTTCAAGGATACAGCCAAGCATGGTGACTCACGCCTTTAATCCCAGAAAGCGAGCCTTTAATGCCAGGGAGTGATGGCAAAAACAGAAAGATATATAAGGCATGGAGACCAGAAACTAGAAGCATTTGGCTGGTTAAGCATTTAGCTGGTTAAGCTTTCAGGCTTCTAGCAACAGTTCAGCTGAGATTCATTCTGGATGTGGACTCAGAGGCTTCCAGTCTGAGGAAACAGGATTAGCTGAGGAACTGTCGAGGTGAGGTAGCTGTGGCTTGTTCTGCTTCTCTGATCTTTCAGCTTTCACCCCAATAACTGGCCTCAGGTTTGATTTTATTAATAAGACCTTCTAAGATTCCTGCTACATGAGTTATATAAGGCTGAGCTTGGGGCTTTAGGATTTGACTGGCAGAGAAGAATTCAGACTTGGGCTTTGGAGTGGGGAAGATTGAACTGTGTGATCTGGGCTGAAATGCATCAGAAATATCTCTACAGAGAATGGATAGTATGGCCCTTTGTGGAGAGCCAACCCAGAATGCTAATGTTCAAAATTACTGAAATCTTATGTTAGGATCACCTCCTCTTTGGAATAGATAACATTTCTTAAGATATGGCTAAAAAAGTATGAACCATGCAGAGAAAATGTGGTAAGTTTGACTCACAGACATCAAAAGATAGCATTGGGACAAGTAAGGTGGCTGGCTCAGCAACGAAAGTCTGAGGACCTGAGTTCAAATCTCCAGAGCCCATATGTAGGTGAAAGGAGTGGAGTGACTCCATCTGATCATCCCCTACTCCTACCCCACCTCCCATATATATCACATGTGCCCCGTCACACACACAGTGATAATCATTAATTTTAAAGTAAATTTAAGAGACAGCATTGAAGAAATGAATAGACAAAGTCAGAGTCAGAAGAAATGGTTGTGGAGCATCTCTCTGTTAGAGAACTTCTTTTATCTGGAATAGATAAAGAGAAAATGTTTGCAGAGCATCTATCCGAGAGAGAAATTTTATCTAGAATAAAAACCTCTCAGTTCAACAGCAAGGAGACAACACACACACACAAAATAGCAACTTGGAGATTCGAACAGACACCTCAGCCAAGAGGAGTATGAATGTCCAATAAGTACCTGCAAAGATGCTCCGTGAAACGCATCGTAAGGGAAACATATGCTGCACATCTGGAACCTTAAAAAGACTGTCCACACCAAGCACTGATGCAGTAGACAGTGACTACCTTCTTAAACGTTGCCGGTGGGATCCTAAAACAGTACAATGATTTTGAAAAAGAGTATGTCAGCTTCATGAAATTAATCATACTTACTGAATGGTACAATCATTCCCAATCCTAGTATTTTTTTCCAAGAGAAAAAGAAAACTAGATATCCACAGATAGACTTTTAAATAAATGTTCATAGTAGACTTAAATATAATCACTTCTTCTTCTTCTTCCTCCTCCTCCTCCTCCTCCTCCTCCTCCTCCTCCTCCTCCTCCTCCTCCTCCTCCTCCTCCTCCTCTTCTTCTTCTTCTTCTTCTTCTTCTTCTTCTTCTTCTTCTTCTTCTTCTTCTTCTTCTACCCTAAGTACTCACTAGACTGCCTCTTAGATGTTTAGCCTTATGTAAATGTAGTTCACATCAGGGTTAATGTGTTATGGGATAAAAGATCACATTTGAGTTAGTGAGAAGAACCAGAAATTGGATTATTTAATCAGGGAGTGGCACCTTGAGCCAGCAGTGAAAATCAGAATGCAAAATGAGGTTCTTCCATGCCCCTCTGGCCCCTTCACCCTCCATTGCTATTTCCTTAGCATTCCAGAAATCTCAGCATAGGGCCATTAGGACCTCCATAAGATACAGTAAGGGTATGAGCCAGACTTGTCTAGGTCTCAAGGGGATGAGGAGATTCTAGCCACCATATGGGCTGAGTTAAGAAGCTTCACCCAGGCAGTTCTGATATGGCTCACTGGATTTGGATAAGCATTTGAAAACTTTGTCTCCAAGGAACTTGAGGGTTTTTTTTTTTTTTCAGTTACTTCTCAGCAACTGTTACTCAGTTCTCACGGTGGCGATGTCAAACTCTGCTTAGCATGCTAAATTCTCGGGTTTCTGCTCTATGAAGGCTTACACACCAACCTTCTCTCCCATCTCCTTCCTTCCCCGCCTCCTTTTCTCTTCCTCCTCTGCTGTGCCCCCTTCCTCGTATTTCCTGATTCTCTACACCTTGTTTGTTTGTTTGTTTACCTTTACTAACCTAAATACTGCTTTAAGGAATGGCCCTGGTAATAAATAGTCACCATCTATTCAAGAATCAAAATTAACCCTGGGTTTGATCCTTAGCAATGTGTGTGTGTGTGTGTGTGTGTGTGTGTGTGTGTGTGTGTGTGTCTTATTGGATAAAGGCACTTGCTGAGTTCAATTCCTTGGACCAACCTGGCAGAGAGGCAACTGATTCCTACAAGTTGTTCTCTGATCACCATAAGCATGCTATAGTGCACACACACACACACACACACACACACACACACACACAACTAATTAAAAATTATTGTGAGGGCTGGGACTGTAAATCAGTGGTTCAGTGATTGTCTAGCTTGTACAAGGCTATGTGTTTGAAAAAAAAAAAAACAAAATGAAATCTAAACATCCAGGCATAGTGGTCCCTACCTGAAATCCCAGCACTTAGTAGTTTGAGACAGGATGATTATGAATTTAGGACAAGCCTGGGCAACAAAGGGCTATGCTATATAAATAATAATAACAACAATAATTAAGATAAGAATGATTCTACCACATTGGGCATTGTTTTATTTAACAATCTCATGCATACAAAACAGCTGAACCTCAGACGATGTGTTGCAATGGCCGGCTCATGAGGGTGGCTTGCATTCAGACATGATTGAATTGTCACCTAAAGTAAATAAACACCAACCAAAAAGGTCTGGCTAATTTATGAATGAACGCCTTGAATCAATGCACACAAAGAGCACAGCTGTCCTCATATTGTTCTCCCGGAGCTACTTCAAGTTTGTGGCACTGAGTAGTAAACACCAGCGAGGAACAGTCCAGCAAGCAGGCACAGTGCCGTGCTGGGCGACGACAAGGGAAGAGTGGGTGCTCAGTGTCATTTTTGTGTTTCTTTTGTCGGGATTGGTTTGAAGTCAAAAGATGATAAGACTGAAAAGCCATAATCAGCTTTGGGACAGACATAAAAACTGCCCGCAGCTCTCTAGAGAGAGAGAGGAATGGACAGCTTCCAAGGCATAGAGGGGCTGTGGTGACAGAGAAAGCTTTGCCTCTCAGTTTTCCCTCTGCATCCGAGGGCTCCCAGAGCAGCTCACAATTAGGGAGAGAAAAACCTTTGAGAACTTATTCTAAAGGGGGTTATTTTGGGGAAAGTGTAATTGAAAGAAATCGCGGCCAGTTGGTTTAGAATTTGCTCATGTAAAATGCATGCCTTCCACAATGCACAAAGGGTTCCTGTTATAAGCCTCCCTCGTACCAGTGAGGAGAACTGGTCTACTGGCAAATTTATCGAGGGATTTCTCAGCTTAAGTACTATTTGTCTGTGAAATCTTTTGCAGATGGTAAAGTTATTTTAGTTCACCGCGATGTCCTCCACATTTGTAAAACAGAAAGAAAGAAAACCCTAGACCGGTGGGTTGGTGATGCCATGAACTAATTACACACTGCCCAGATAGTTTGGAAGGAAGACATAAAATCCAGTGGATGTCAACAACCCTTATTTAAAAATGAAATGAAGAATATATCCCAAAAATATCTCAAATGATCTAATGCTGCAAGGCATCAAGAAAGAAAAAAAGGAAGGGAAAAAAGGAAGAGAGGGAGGGAGGGAGGGAGAGAGGGAGGGAGGGAGGGAGGGGGAAGAGTAGAAGGAGTAGCAGAGAAGGAGGGAGGGGGGAGGGAAGAGGGCACTTCTCATTTCAAAAGGAGAAGGTTTGCAGGAAAATGGGACCCATTCATCTGATACCTGAAGCATCAACCTTCAGCACACACATCACTGACGCCGAATAAGATGCCAGCTGTGGGCCATACGTGCTGTTGACAACAACAACAACAACAAAAAAGCCATTCTGAAACCTCAGGTTGCTGTCTCATCATCAGGAAATCACTGACCCGGAGAGTCAAGGGTGTCATTTGTCGGAAGAGACTCCTAGAACCATGGAGGGAGAGATAAGTTCCAGCCTATAATGCTGAATCAAGAAGGGAAAGCAGAGGACCTGCTTCTCACCAGGGACTGTAGGCTCACAGCGCCATGGATGACGATGACATAGAGCACATGGCTTAAGTGCTCATTCCATTTCCGAGACAGCTTCTAGAGGTCAAGGTCCATATCTTTCTCCCTACAGGGGATGAAAATGATAACAAGAATTAAAGGAAGCTTGACTTTGGGAGGCTAAGTAATGTGCCACAGCCAGTCAAGCAAAAGCAGAGTGGCATGGTGCCCACCGTGGAATAGTTCTCACCTCTGCTGTTCCATATGTGGGTGGAGGCCACGGAGCGTCAGCTGTTGGACTGCTCCCCATTTCCAGAGTCCCTTTCCATGCTCCACAGTGCACTGCTCCTCCTTTATCCCCACCCCTAAATGGCAGTGCTGAGAAAAGCAACTCCTCTGTGGGTTATCCAGAGAAGTAAATAAATGAACTCCTGTCCCTCAATAACAGCAGCCCTTCTCTGCAGCAAAAGCCCGGAGATCTGGAGAGCCGTGTGCGGATGGGATGGGAGGGGCAGGTGTGGGAGCAGAAGTGAGCCCAGCAGTGTGCAAGACACAGGATGCACTTCTCTGTTTACCAGGGAATTGCTCTGTGGTCTTATCTTGGCAACCCTGCTGTGCTCCATTCACTATCCAAAGAAGGTTGGAAAGCAGAGGGCTAAAGAAGACTGAATTATTGGACACAGCCAAGAGTCTGAGAGATTTCAGCCAATAGGAAGGAGAGAAAGAGGGCCATGATTTACATTGTCCTCGGCCCCATGGGAGAATCTGATCTCTGTATTTATTTCCATATGGCTAGCACCCAAGCCTGGAGATGGATGAATCTAACAGTAGTGTCTTGGAAGATGGATCATCATAAAGTTAACTGAAATAAACCCTTTCCCCTCTAACCTGAGTTTGTGATTACAAGGCGAGGGAGCACACCAGCTGTCCATTTGGTAGTCACAAAGGTAAATGGACTGTCATGGTGCACAGTGGGACACAAAGGCTACCAGCTATTAAACATAAGAAACAAATGCATTAACACTAGACACCTCCTGGAAGGGAGGGAAGCCTGGCAGCTGGTAAGAACTGTCCTGAGGTCCCAGGGCAAGATCTCAGATGTGCCAAGAGCAGCCTGGAGCTGCTCAGTCTTTTGTCTGTCCCTGGCCCATCACTGCTTCTAGACCTAGCCCCATCCCCACTTCTCAAAACCACCTTCAGGCTTTAATGAAGTGCCATATGCTGTTTTAAGAGCTCACTGAGCCCTTTTGCTCAGACTTGTAGACTTACCTTTTCACTAGTCATTTTAGTGGCATTGTCTTAACAACCAGGTCCATCTCACTCATTTGATAAACATCATTTACCCAGATGTTTGGTTAAAGTTTCTGAATAGTAATATCCTAGGTCAAAACAAGATAACCAGTGCCTTAACCCTTGACCTAAAGCAGATCTTCTTTCAAGAAAGCAGCTAGTGGGTGGGTGGAGAGATAGCTTACAATTAAGAGCATGTACTGCTTCTTCCAGAAGACATGAGTCTGGTTCCCAGCACCCATGTTGGCCAGCTCACAACCACCTGCTACTTTAGTTGCAAGGGCTATCGTATCCTTTTCTAGCCTCCACAGACACTGCATTCAAGTGTACAAATTTATACATAGATGTACACATGTATGCATAATTAAAAATAAAGATAAAAAATCCTGGAGTATGTGGAGTCAAACATGTTCCTCACAGTAATAAAACAAAATCAAATAAAAATTTGAGAATTCTTATTTTTTTAATTTATTCAACTTTGCATTCAAGGATTATCCAGTAGTCCTTACCATAGTATTTTTTTGTAGAACTTCTTTTTTCTGTTTTTTTTTTCTTTCTGAAAAGTTTGTGCAAATCTAAGAAAGTCTAGTAGAAAACATGGAATTAGCTGAGGTTCCGAGTTAATTCCTTTATGTACTTCTTGCCCATGTCTTACATTAATAACATGCTGCAGATGACCTAAAATTATAGTACAGGCTACACCCATATTTTCAGATAAATATTGTCATTATGTATTGACATTTAAAAACTAGAAACAAAGGGGAAACAAATACAAAATACCAATGTTTCTTAGAGGTAGTAAAAGTAATTGTTTATCAAGTGCCTGCCTCTGTCCTGGGTATTGGTTGTTAATACTGATATTTCTGTGCGTATCATGAAAAAAATCTGAAAGTGACTGACTAGGACCTATCATCCCTTCTTAAACAGTAAATGATACACAAGAAAGGTGATATTTCAAAAGTCTGGCAGCTTTTGGGCTGGATATAGAAACCAGAACACTGCGGATGCTTCTTAGAACAGAAGTCGATTCTTATTATCTTCAGCATGAAAGGAAGTTTCAAATAGATTAGCATATTATTTACAGACACGCTGAGGACATTAGCCAGCCATGTACAGGAAATTAACAGAAATGAAGACATCCCATCACCAGAACCATGGACATGTCTTCTATGCTCAGCACTGGAGAGTGTGGCTGTTCTGCTGTCTGAGAACTCCTGTGGGACCCTGAAGACACTCGTTGACTCTGCCAGCTTAGCTGCTGCAACCAAAGGGTTCTCCTTCGTTTCTGCCCTCTATTATTAGCCCCAGACCTAGGATCCAGGGTAGCTGCCTCTGGTTAGCCAAACCCAGGTGCGGCCCGTGACTATAGCTGCAAGAGAGGCAGGGAAAGTCATCTACTCGCTCTGTCTTCTACAGCAAGAAGAGATCTCCAGCTTCCATTCAGATTCATGCAATGAAGACGTCTCTAAATGCTGGAAAAGTAGTCAGTTTACCATGGCCACACTAGACTATTGTAGTATGATAGCTACATCATAGTGTAGTAACAAAGGCTCAAAGAAGGAGGGTGACAACGAAGAGGCCAAAAGGACTAAACTGAGAGGTGAGGAGAAGGAGAAATAGATGTGGTGATGGATTGATTATATATATATGTAATATATATTATATATAATATATTATATATGATTAAAGACAGGCAGTGGAGAAAGCTAACTCTGGGCTTCTGTCCTGAAATTGATAAGAAGCAAGTGCCAATTGACAGATACAAGAACTGAGAGAAGAGAGAATTTTAAAAGATCCTAGAGTCATATTAGTAGCAGCAAACAGCTTCATTATTTTTACCTATCTCCTTCAGCTGGGCTCAGTCTTTGAGTTCATCTGTAATGACTATGTAATGACATCTCTAATGTCTATTATTGGCTTGAGTGGCTCTTCAGAATGTCTTCAGTGTCACTGGTGGTCTGATAGTCTTGACAGTTCAAAACTTGCTGAGTCAGTATTCCCAGGTAGCCTGTATCCTGAATCCTGAGTCTTTTTTATCTTTAATTTTATATATGCATTTTAAAGACTTGAGTTAAAATGAGTTTTAAAGAATGATTATTTCTCTCAAAATTGTAATAGGACCCACAAGAATCAAAATTCTGAAGACCTGGGTTCAATCCCCAACACACACAGACACATGAGTCACAATTCCCATTGGTCAAGTTAAAAGTCACCAAAGTGTCTAGTCCATACCCAGGAGCACACATCTGCACTGAATGATAAGCCTGTATAGTCACTAACTGCCTACATCACTCTTTTTATGATGTGTGGTTCTTTCTTTGTCATTGCTTGGATGCCCTTTGCTCTCCCCATTTGAGATTGGAACTAGAAACTCATCACTATTGATTGACAAGTGGATGCATGAACTTTCTCAATTGCATCTTATGTCTGACTGTAGGTCTGCTCTACTCCAAACTTTGCAATTATGAAAGCAGAATGGGGACCAGAGAGATGCCTCATCAGATAAAGGTGCCTGCTGCCAAGCTTGATGATCCTAGGAGCCACAAGGTGGAAAGCCTAAAGGAGTCATTCTGGCTTTTTTGACATGATCCCTGACCTGTTCCTATGGATGAGATTCCCTCTCAGAGCTCAGGTTTCATTCTTGCCTCCTCAAAAATCCTAGTACTAGGTGCTGAGACTCCTGCTCAGCCAGGCTAAGCTCTGCTGATCCCGTTGAGTGTGGCAATGGCCCTCTTTGACAGCTTGGTCCTCATTCTGTCCCCCCTCTAGCCCTGGGGACACCCATGGCTACAGGCTGTAGTGACTCCTTTCCCCCCCTCTCATCCATGGGAACCGTGATTTTTCAGGACATGTATGACTTCTATGAGTGATCAGGCCTGCTCCCACTCTGACGTGGTCTTTCACTCTTTCCTTTTCCTCCCTCAAACCTCTTCCACTAATTCTGCTGTATGTGGTGTGTCTACGTGGTGGTATACCTTGGCAGGGCCTGCCAAAAGGTACCCACTTACTTGCCTCCACTCCCGTCAGATCTGTTCCCTCCTGCCTGTAACAAGCCTGCTGTCTCTTTCACTGGCAGCTTTGCCTTCCATTCAATACTGTCACTCAGGTCTCTGGCGGAGCTACCTGCCTCTGACCTCCCATTATGTGGTCAGGCAGATGCCATCTTGACTAAGGTCAAAGACAGGAAGGTCATATAGCTCCACCACCATATTTGATAAGGGCAGCAAAAAGTTACTTCCTGTCTGTGGCTCAAGCATGGGTAGGGCTCCCAGTGCTTGGGCCATCTGTACAGGGGGAGGTCAGGAAATTTCCGCCTTGCACTGACCATTGTTTTCCGGGGCTGAGGACTTGAGCCTCTGGTTATGGCCTGGTGTTCCTCTGCTGCTGCTCTCATGCTCATTGGGTAGGGCCTAGAGACCTGTCCTCTCCCTCCCTGGCTCTAGGGCTCTAGGGCATCAGCGGTGCCACATGCTGGCAATATGGCCAACTTGCCAGCTCATTTTATAAATAAAAAAAAAAAATCAAGCCTTACTTTTCCTAAAGCTACTAGGTCTCTTGACATAAATGATTTAAATGCTTCAGATTACTTTCCCTTTCTCTGATATTGTTATATTAAGATTTTTTTAAATTTCAAATTTTAACATTAATAGAGTTATGGTGCAATTTGGATCACAAACCCAGGATTTTGGATTTTTTTTCAAAAGGACTCCAGATAAAAGAGTTTTCCTCACCTGTCTATTCCTGAGGATGGTATTTTTCTCTCTCCTGGTCTCCGTTTCCCAATCACTAAGACCATGGGCCTAAAAGTTTCAAATAAGTTCATGAATTTTAACTCTTGTCTCTAGTCTATATCTGTTTCAGTGGGCTTCCATTTGGCTGACTGACACATCCAGGCATCAGCTACTGACTTCAACCTGTGACACCTGGACTTTCTGAAAGCTGATATGGACCAAGCCAGCTGATATGAATGCTCCTTGTTTCTAGCCGGATCAAATCAGATATTTCTGGTTAATGCTCCATTGCCTAAATTCCCTCCCTATCTTTGACTAGCTGTTGAACCTTCCTGGGCTCTGACTATATCTGTGCCCCATTTCAGCTTGAAGCAGTTACGGAAGAGAATACATCATCCTGTGCTCCCCATTCCCAAAGGCTAAGTTAAAGGTAAAACCCCTAACATAGGGGACAAATTGGCTACCTAGTGCCCATTGATATACCAGGAAACTGGACCCAACCTTGTCAATGAGTAGATTTATTAACAAAAATGGTTCTGCAACAGGATAAGACACTTGACCTTCTTTATGCAGAACCAAAGAGGTGTTATATGACCGTAACAAATTATTATTTCTATATAAATCATTCAGGATTATAATCTGGCTGTACTCAAAGATCAGAACTACAGGGCCTTAAAAATGGTAATAGATGCAGATGTCACTGCCAATGGCTTAAAAATGTCTCTCCTTACTCAAGGTCTAGTCAGGCTTAACAATGTAAGCCTCCTGTCCTTGATAAATTTATCTGTTCAGATTAACAAAAGCTAACTTAGAGATTTACACCTCTAGAGAATTTAAATAAATGATGCCATATGTTTGATAAATAAGATACTTGATAAACATATAATATATATATATGATATATATATATAGATAGATATAGATATAGATATAGATATAGATATAGATATAGATATAGATATAGATATCCTATGATGGAGTTTCTGGTCTCCTGACAGGGTCCTTTTCTCAGAAGGTCCTTTTCTCAGACTTAGGCCATACCCTGACTCACAAGCCCCTTTTCTCCTGTTCCCATTCATCCCTGGCATCTTTCCGCTGTCACTCTTCTTTGCCTTCTCAGGAGACAGTAAGTCCTAGCCTTATGGAAGCTGCTAAGATTTTGGAGACTTGGGGAATACTAGCTGGTAGTCAGCTATTCACACCTAATAGACAGGTAGTCCTCAAATTCTCAGAGATTTGCAGAATATGGCATTTAAAATGTTTATCAAAAAGTTTATTATATCAGACAGAGACTCTCTGATCCTAGCAGTGACCCAAGGTCTGTCTCCAAAGACGATTACAAGGCACCATGATGTCTCTGCCTGGATGATGGCAACACTGACCTCTGGGCAAGATGCCCCAATATGACATCTGCTGCCAGGACATGGCCCAGACTGTGGACAAACAGCAGGACATTGGGGAATTGATTGCACCTCTTTTGCCTAGACAAAGTCAGATCAGTCTTCCTTATGGCCATCTTCCACAGGAAAAACTCCCACCTTATTGGTCTGGTGGCCAAAGATTGATGCTGTTCTGATACTTCTGCCTCCAATGATGTGGAGACCTGGGTGTGGGCTGGTCCCTGTCATTTTTAATAGATTTGAAAGCTGCTTAGTCTGCACTCAGATATGATTTATCTTTCTCAGATCGCTGATTCCATTTGATGACCAGACTTTGCTTCAGCTGCCTTCTCAATTCTCTATATAAAATTCACAGGTCTCCCTCTCCTAGGGCTACTACTAGGTCTAGGCACAATTTACCTTGTTACCAGATAAGATAAACTCACAGAACAGATTTCAATGTAACTTTTTACTATTGACTACTCTCAGTATCTCCTGGAAAATTAGATAAAAGAAACAGCTTTAAGGTTTGTTTATATGAAGATAGGAAAGCTGTCTCACTTCTGTTCACTTACATATCCTTCTCAGATCTGATGATGTTTAGGGAAGCCTTCCTCCTCCTTCACTCACTCAACCACTTCCTATCAGTACATTTCCTCTGGTTATAGATTTAAAGAAATGTTCATACCTTTTAGCCCAAAGCCATAGCATTTTGCTATGACACAAAGATGTAAATCTGTTCCAATTTTACACATTTACATGTTCCTGCATAGGTCCACCCCTCATACCAGACTTGTGCCAAGACCAACTCTCAGGGGCTCTTCAGATACACCACTAGCCCCTGCATATGCTCCGAGGATGCTAACCACCAACTAAGGACACCAACTGGGTGAATACTGACAGGTTAGCTTCACCCACATGCCCATTCATGAAAACTCTGTCTCCTAATTCATTGGCACTTTTTACAGAATAAATAGAGACATTTCCACCTCCAGAGAAACAGCAGATGTGATGACTCCTTTACTCCTGATTTGAGGTGCTATTCCCCCAAGTTCCTGGAATATCACTGCTGCAACCTGACTTCTCAGTTCCCTCAAAACACAGATGCCTGAGGACTCCATGATGATGTTTCTTCACTCACACCTCCTGCCATGGGTGACCCCAACTCACAACTTCCCCCTCCCACTTTTGCCCCAAAATCAACAGGAAGCAATCTCATGAATTCAGTACCCTAGTTCCACCCTTGGTATCCATAACTTAGCTTTTTATAATAATCAAAATGGAGAAATGTTAGTATTCTGACCTGTTCCTTGGAGACTGGCCCAGCATCCTGATGTTATCTTATGTGAAAGCCCCCTTAAGAGGAAAAAAAACCCTCCTCCCTTCCCCTCTTGCCAGAGGTAGTGTGTATCTCTCTCTCTCTCTCTCTCTCTCTCTCTTTCTCTCCTTTCTCCTTCCCTCCATTCCCTCTACTCTCCCCACAAAAATAAACTTGCCACGTGAACGATGCATCTGCTCTGTGAGTAACTTTCCACTGTCTGCTGTACCTGCATAGCATGTCTCACCTGCCACAGGGCACCTTGGTCCAAAACCTGTCTAGGCCTCCTGTGAGTCATATCATTACAATAACCATGAGGACATAGTCTGTGTCCAGTTGGAGGTATGAGAAAACAGAAACAGGCTCATGGGGGCCATGGCCCTCAAGAATCAGTATAATTCATCAAAGGAGAAAAGAAAGAGCCAGAGCAGAATACACATCTTGGGTGCTTTTCCCAGAATGCAGTGCAATGTCTCCTTAGCCAGTAGTAGCCCTCAAAGCCAAGACAGAGCTCAATTTGTCTAACAGCTACCGCTTCCGAGTAAGTTCTTTGTGGCTCTAAACAACTCCTCTCTCCCAGCAAGCTGTAAGTAAAGAGGTGGAGAGAGAGGCTAAGCCAAGGTAACAGTTCCTGATGTTTGCTGAGTGGCTCAGGGCCAGGCACTGTGTTAAGAGTTACCTCTTTAACCTGCAGGGCAACTGTCTGGTGTAGAAACTTTCTTCTGAAATAGGAAACTGAAGCACAAAATAAATGACTCATTCAGGGCTGCACAGCAGAGCCAGGATCTGTACCCCAGATATAGGACTTGATGATCCACACCTTAGCTACATGATCAAATGACTCCCAATCTGCAGCCAAGGCATCTAACATCAAATATTTACACGTGGATTACTGGGCATATGTCCTTGAGCAGGGTCAATGGCTGACATAGTAAAGATTAGTCAGTCACAAAAGCTCCCACCATTATATAATTTATATAACTTTCCTTCCTTCCATTCTCTCCTTCCTCCCCCGACACCACCCTCTTATTGTGAGATACAATTTCTCTATATGGCCCAAGCTAATGTGGAACTTGCTATGCAGTACAGGATGGCCTGGAATTTGCAGTTCTCCTGCCTCAGTCTTGCAAGTGCTGATACCACAGATATGAGCCACCACAAGCGGCTCTTCCTTAAATTCTAGAGATAAATGAAACACAGAGGCAAGTAAGGACAGCATTTGTACAGGATCGCCGATCAATCCTGGAATGAAATATGACGATTGGATTTCTAATGTAGGAAAACCTTTAGATTCCCACGGCTGGTTTGGGAGTCTTAACAAACAGGACGAGGAAGTCCTGGGGGTGGGGTAGGGTGGATACAATTCTGTTAGATCTGCCATTTGGGAATCAACAGTATCTGAGTCTTAGTCTAATTTTCAAGGCTCTCAGAAAAGCTCCAGTTTCTTCCTTGAAAACTCGGAGGATTAGGTCAGGGGTGTTCCCTTCTGTCACTGAGAGCTGCTAAAAACAGAAATGCCCTGCACCGATCCCAGATTCTTCTGACTGAATCTGCTAAGATGAGACCTGAACATCTGTATTTGCTCATTTCCCTGGGTGATGCACAGATGCAGCCAGGTTGAGGACTTGATATCTGATGGCAGTTTTATTTTCTTTTTCTTTTAATGGATCTAAGCATTCATATTATAGAATCACTGGGCCCGGAGAGAGGCAATTTCACATGGTCCTTAGGGTAGTTTGTGTCCAGAATGCAGAAACACTGGAAGTTCAATGTTTAGGTGTGTGTACATGCACATATCATATGTGCCTATGAGGAAATGCCCATGTTAAGCATTGTCTGTGCAATTCCAGGCTGGCAGATGTCTGCACAGGGAGTCTTTTGGTCTGCAGTCAGCTATTTTTTGGACCTAAATACACTGTGCTTTTCATTCTCTCTAAACTGACATAAGGACGTTAGCTAAAACCTTTAAGATGTTCTAATTTGATTTTAGTTTGTTGTGGAAACTATGAAGAGTATTGTTCAGAACAGAGCTAAGAGCTCTCACTGAGAGCCATGAAAGAGCTGAAGAGGAGATGGGGACAAAGTATTTGCTTTAAAAATACATGGCCCCCGAGAGTATTCATTCTCTGAATCAGGGCAGGTCCATAGTTCCTTAGATATGGGGGGTGTGGCCGACAGAGAACAATATCAGTACACTGAGCCAGTAGTGTGTGTGCCAGCACAGTGATGTTACATCTATGCAAATCTCAACAACATTTCTAATCCCAAACATTCTGCTCTAAGTGATAGCCAACATTTACGAGGAAAAAACAAACAAGGGATTATGATAAAGGAAAATAAATGGAATCTAGTTTTAGTGTGATCAGGAAAGCCCCAAGTACATGCCAGTCTAAGCCTGAAAACATGTACCTATAGTATAGCATTTGCCAGTCTTCCTCATGTCAACATCCTCACCATGACTGACTTCAGGCTGTCGGCTGATGCCCCTGAATGCAGAGCTGAGAAGATTCGGTCAGTCCCGTGAACCGTTATCAGCTGCCCAAGCACACCCTACTTAGCCTTATAAATAGAGTCATGCTAACTAACAGATCAGTCTGTTTCTATGTCTGTGACACATGAACTTTAGAAAACTTCTGAATGAGACAGGGATAAGTGGGGGTGTGTGTGGCAAGTAAGGTGAAAGGAAAGAAAGACAGGGATAATGTGTAAGCAGTTACCAATCATTTCCTAGATGTTTACAAGTAGATATTATTTGTGAACTTGGATAAATGTGTGGTTGGGCCAGAATAGAAAGTCCATTATGGTTTGAAGCAGAATGTCATCTCTTTCTTCAATTTACAATCAAGGTTTTCCCAGAGCCATCCTGAATCTTAGATGGAGTTAAGATGACCTTTCTTGGATTTTATTTTAAATTTTGTGTGCATGTGATGCTGGGACCTGATCCCAGGGTTCTGGGCATGCTAGGCAAATATTCTATGACTAGGCTATATCCTCAGCCCTGGGTTTTTAAATTAAGACAATACTAACTAGATTCTTCAGATTAGTAGGGAGACCCAGTGGACAGTGTTGTCACAGTGACCATCTTGCTGTTTAGATTTAAGGGAAGGATCAGTGATCCATAATGCTATTTTAAGAAGAAAAGGAGAAATCAAAGGTCCCCAGTGCTACAGCCCATGCACAGAAGCATCCTGCTATTGCATTCTTACAGAAACAGTTGCATCCTTATATATTAGAATACATCCCTAGAAGCATTGCAACTGTTACTAGACTGAGACTTCTTCAGGACAATTGTCTTTGTTTTGAAATAAAAATAAAACAAGACCCAAACCAGCTCCCATTTATTATTAAAATTATTCGAGGAGAAACCTAATTCATAATTTTGTTTCACACCACTGTATGATGATGAGGCATTTCATTATCACAACTTAGAACAGAAACAGCGGTCTTACGCCAGTCAATACCAGCTCTCTGATGGTTCCTTCATTCATTCCGTGGGGAGAAAGTGAGGAGCAATTGCCCAATAGGTTCAGGAATTGGGCGGTGGTGGCGGTAGAGTCTTCTAAAATGAATTGTGGCAGTGGTCACTATACTCTGTCACAGTAGTGAAGACTGTTCGTTCATTTATTCTTTAAATGTTTACAGTGCGTCTTCAAAGTGCCAAGCCTTGCCGTTGCCCCTAGAGATGACAGAGAAAAAAACAAGTGCAGCCGCTCCTTTGTCCGTCTTACAGTCAAGTGGAGGTGTTCAGAAACTAAACCGCTGGCAAACCAGGGCTACCAGCTATGGAAACACAAATTCAACATATAACCTAGAGTTCGGTGCTCTGAAAATGGACCAAAGTACAATTTTTGAGCCCTGGCATATTTCCCAGAAGTTTCAGATTCCCAAACATTTCATATTTTGAATTTTTTGATTCATGATTGTCCTCATTTGCTTTCTGTTGCTGTGAGAAAACCTGTCTTAGTTAAGGTTTCTGTTGCTGGGAAGAGACACCGTGACCGTGGCAACTCTTATAAAGGAAAACACTTAATCGGGACTGGCTTACAGTTCAGAGGTTTAGTCCATTATCAGTGTGGCAAGAAGCATGGCAATGTGCAGGCAGACATGGTGCTGGAGAGGAGCTGAGAGTCCTACATCTGGTTCAGCAGGCAGCAGGAAGAGAATGAGACACTGGGCTTGGCTTGAGCTTCTGAGACCTCAAAGCCTACCCTACTCCACAAGGCCACACCTCCCAATAGTGTCACTTCCTATGAGCCTACAGGTGCCATTTTCTTTCAAACCACTACATAACCTCATGACCAACAGCAACTTGGGGAGGAGAGGGTTTATTTGGCTTGCACTCCACATCATGATCTATATCACTGAGGGAAACCAGGAAAAAAACTCAAGACAGGAACCTAAAGGCAAGAAAGAACTGAAGCAGAGACCATGGAGGAATGCTGCTTACTGGCTTGCTCTCCATGGCTCTCTCAGCCTGCTTTATTTTACTACCTAAGACCACTTGCCCAGGGGTAGCACCAACCCCAGTGAGTGGGGCCCTCTCACATCAATCATTAATCAAAATATGTTCTACAGACTTGCCTACAAGAAATCTGATGTGGCTATTTTCTCAACTGAAACTTCCCTCTTCCTAGGTGACCCAACTTTGTTTTACACTGACAAAAAAAACCAACCAGCACAGTGATGCTACATCTATGCAAATCTCAGCAACACTTCTAATCCCAACATTCCGCTTAAGTGATACCCAACCTATACTAAGAAGCAAGGAATTGTGACAAAGGAAAACATAGGGTATCTAGCCTTAGGATGATCCATACAAATACATGCCAGTCTAAGCACGAATGATAAGGAATCAGTTAAGATAGATACGGGAGTATGGAGCCTTCGAGCCTTGGAGCTGCAGGAAACAGCACCTTTAAGGGCATGATGCAGGAAAGAGTTGGGTGTATTTGGATCTAAAAATAAGACCAGACAAATGTATGGAGACAGAAAGTAGATAAATGGTTGCCTTGGCAAATTGTGGGAATTGCTAATGGGTACAACCTGGAGGAATGATAAAATGTTCTAAAATGGGTTATAGTGATAATCAAAGAACTCTCTGAATTCTAAAAATCATTAAGTTATATGCTTTAATTGGATGCTCAGTGTGACATGTGAACTTGATAAAGTTGTTTTCTCAGTACCATCATACATGGAGCCTAATGAATGAATGTCGGGAGTCAGAGAATGAGATGAAGTTGGAAATTCTCAAGCAGGCCTATGAGTCCTGGTAACAAAGCTGAACTTGAGGAGCTGCCCAATCACATTGGCACTGTATGGATTTAGGGTGGGTTGGAAAGGCATGAGGGAAGGAGAGATACTAGCTAGGAAAGCATTACAATAATCCAGGTGAGATGTGATGACTGATGGAGCCCCGGTGGTAGGACAGGCATGGAGAAGAGCAGCGTCTCAGCTTATTTCCTGCTGCTGTGATCAAATGCTCTGACAAAGGCAACTTAAGGGTGAAAAGGTTTTTTGTAACAGATCCAAGTTACAGTCCATCACGGCAGGGAAGCCAAGGCATCCAGAGCTTGATGGAGTTAGTTCATCACATCCTTCTCCTGCTGGTGTTGTTGAGATGCCCACGAATCCCAATAGCTCTTGCTATGTCTTGCAAATGCTTGAAACATCTGAAGAAGCCTTCTTTTTTTCCCCCATAGTTGTTTTAGAAAAAGATATTGACTGGGGAAGGGGACACAAAAGAGGAATAAATAGGTGGCTGTATCTTTCCCCTTCCTTTCCCATCAGCTTGCCCATCGTCTCTCCTACAGTAACTACTGTATTTCTCTCCCAAAGCATCCTGAGATGCTAACTCCTGGCCTTTTCAAAGATTTTGTCACTGCAGGTGCACAATGACCATGGGCATGTGGTGACTCTAGGGACAAAGAACTCAGTACATTCTCAGTCTCCCCACCTCCATCACTGAGCCAACCTTGCCTATCTTTGGCTGCCTCCTCTGTTATCCATATGGCTCTAAGACCAAAAATACATCTTTCCTTAGGCCCAAAATACACCTGTCCATGTCCCTAGTCACACCTCCATCCCTGTTTCTCAACTGTCTCTTGACACAGTGGGGAGTATGGAGACTTTGGCAGCAGATGGGAGACTCCCTGCTCTTCTAACTGATGGGTTCTATTGACCAGGACTCTCTTCTGAACTTCAGTTTCACAAAGAACTACCGAAAACAAAGTCATACCTAAATATGAATGGATACAAAGCCAGGTGTCCTTCATTATTCGTTCAGTAATGTTACTGGCATCTTCTCTAGGTGACAGGGCTACTGTGGTGAGTTAAATGCATGAAGCTCTGCCCAATGGATATCGTATTCTTCCCTCTAACTTCTAAGAACATGTGGAACAGGGGGTGGTAAGACGGCTCAGTGAGTAGAGTGCTTGCCTGACTCCCTGAATTTGATCTCTAGAACCCACACAAAGGTGGCCAAAGAGAACCTACTCCAGAAAGTTGTCCTCTGACCTCCACATGCACTCTGGCAATCACAAACACTGATCACACGCAATGATTTTTTTTTACAAGTCTGGAAAATGTGATACAGCACATATGCAGAGAAGCCCACAGATCCTAAATATATATAATGAGTGTATGTGTGTGCATGTATATCAATGTAACCATCACCCAGGCAAATTCCCCAAGCCACACTATCAGTGCTATCCCCATCCACACCTGCCTCCAAATAGAGTTAACTTCTCTTCTGACTTCTGTCCCCAAAGACCAGGTTAGCCTCTTGAATTCCTACAAATGAAATCATATATACCCTTGTGAGTTTCTCTTTTGTATTTAGCATCTTTTACTAAAAAAAAAAAAAGTTTGTGAAAGTTTTCATACTGTTGCATGTGATGGTGGCTTCCCCCCCCCCCCCAGTATAAAAAAGAGAATATTTCTTTTTTGTGTTGGGAACTAAAACCAGGCCATTTCAAGTGAACTATACCCAAGATGACTGGATGTATAATATTTCATTAAATGAACACATTATCACTTATCTATTCATTTTACTTTTGACTAATAATGGATTGTTTCCTATTTAAGCTTTTGCAAATACAATTTGATATGGACATTTTTATGTACTTGTTCCTCCTATATATTTAAGAGTGTCATTCTTTGCAGTGTGGAAGCTTTGATAACTTTGGGACACACTGACATATGACTTTCCAAAGTAGCTCTAACAATTTACAAACCCATCAGGTTGAACATATCAAGATTCCATTTGCCCGTGGAGAGATGGACAGAATTAAAAACATGTTACTATAGCGTGTTAGAAGGCTATGTAAAAATAAAACTTGGAGGGAGAGGGTTAACTTTAAATAGTGAGTTTATACATGTATCTCTCTTTATACTTTCAAACCATTTTGTATTCAACATAGTCAGAAGTGATTTGACTATCATTTAAAAGAAAAAAATCTTTATTGAGTGTTTGCTGTGTACCAATAACTCCATCAGGGGGATACAGAAAAGTAAGCCAGCAGGCAAGCAGGGCTGTCAAATCAATGCCAAATCACCTCTTCTCAGGAAGTGCAGGCCTCACTTGCACAAGACGTGGTTATCATAGTTATTAGTACAGTCTCTGTTATTCATAGTTAAACCTAATCTTAATGGATACAGAGCTGTTTCGGTTTAGAATGGTTTTCTTGACAAATTAAAATTTGTCAATTTTAATACAATCAATACAAACCAATCATCAGGTGATTACCATCATGCATGATGGAAGGTGCTATGTCCATTCTTCCAATTGCATTTTAAATCACAAGAGTGATTTCACACTTTCAAACTCTATGAAGATATTAGAGTAAAGACTGACAAATTCTCTTTGAAATTCTTGCCCTCCCCCACTCTTTTCCACTTCTGGCTTCCAAAGCACACACTGTGAAATGTAAGCATCATCATCCTTGAGTCCCCATATAATGCACACACTTTCACTGAAAACATATGACCCTAATAGACATGTTTGCTGCAACTTTTTTTTTTGATGACTTTAATACTGTAGTACAAATTCTATCTGGACTGGGGGATATTTTTCAAACACTTTGAAGCATTTGATAAATATGGATAAACTATAATTATTTAACCAGTTGACCCCTACCCCTTCCTGAGATGAGTCTCACTATGCAGTCCAGACTGGTTTCCAACTCATCCCTTCAGCCTCAACTTTTCAAATGCTCAGATGACAAGCATGTGCCACACACCTACCACAGTTGCCTCCAGGTACACTCTTAGGTTGTTTCCAATTCTCAAATCATAAATTGCAGTAGGATAGGCCCATAGGGTCAAGGAAATTGGCTCAAACAAGTTGCCAAGGCATGCACATAATGTACTTCCTTATGAGTCAACCTAAAGTCTACCTGAGGGTCTAGCAACAGGAGCTGTCAGAGTTCCTAGTCACTGTCAGAATTCCTGATCATGCCCAGCCAATGAGGGATGACCACACAATGCTACCAGATTGGGACAGAGACTGGGTGCTGGGAGGAGTGTATATAAGGCCTTCCCCATTATTAAATAAATGAGTCTTCTGTTTTCCTTCAGCTGACTCCCGGTGTCTGTGCTGTTGATGCCATGCCTTCTCACCCCCTCCCCCAAGGGAGCCATTAGGATCCAGCAACATCTGGTGCCTGAACATGGGGCTTCTGTTACTTTGTGTCTCCCTCTCTTCACTCCCAGTGCCTGACAGAGCCCCCAAGATGGTGTGTTTCAGTGAGAAGGCCCCTCAGTGTTGTTTTCATTTTGTCCCTTTGGCAGGTAAGCATTGGGACCCCCATTTCTTTCCTTCATTTGTGTTGTCTGTCATGTTTGTCTTCCCATCCCATTAAGAAGGCACATTTTTTTTCTGTTTTGGCTCACCCAGCACCTCCACATAAGGATTGACCCCCCAGGAGGTGGAACCAAGGCTCAGCTCCCTAACACTGTCCCTCAACTGGAGAGACCATGTGGGCATACGGCTATAACCTAAAAATCCACAGAAGTCCCCTACTAAGCACAAGACATAAGGGTCCGATACAAACTTTCACCCCTGTTGACTATCATCTCCTCTCTGTTGTTTGCTTACTGTTTACCTCTAAAAGATGGATAATCTTTTCATCACCCCCACCACTTCCATGTTGGATATCTCTGTGATATCTGATGATGAAGAAACAGTTCGGGCCCCACGAAATCTGTCAAGGAGAACATAGCTGTCAGTTTGGGCCCCAAGATATCTGTAAAGGAGAAAGCAGCTGTCATTAAGTCATGTGCGGCTCTCACCACCACCATGGGCAATTTTGCCTCCGCTTTGATATTCTTGGGTTGATCTACCCCAGTACCTACCTGCCTCATGAGGTGGCTACTCTCTGCCAGTGCTAGGCATCTTACAACCCTCACAGCCTGTACCACTGTCAGTCCATAGTCCCATAGAAGTCTTCCCAGTCAATGTGGGCCCAAACTGACAGCTCAGCCGATGCTCAGTCCTGGATTCCCACCCCCACAACTGATCTCTCCCTTATCTGTAAGGCAGCCAATGAGTCAGGCTCAGATTCCCCCTACTTTCAGCAGGTCCTTGCTCAATGGTCCATGCAGTTACAAACTTATTTTGATTGGTATCATTTGCTCAAAGCTGTGTTGGAGCCTGCAGTCTATGATGATTGGGCAGAATCCCAGGCCCAGACGAACATCTTACTTAATGTCCTGGTGACCTATGACATGCTCACAGAGCACAGGGGATATGTCCATTCTGTGCACCAGATTGGCTTGAATGCCTATTTTCAACATGTCTCAGACCTGGCCCTCCAAGGCCCTCAGAGCCTGTATTCCCTGGGACCCATCAGCCTACTTTCAAAATCTTATCCAACAGCCCAGGGAGCTCTTCACTGACTTCCTGGCACACGTCAATGAGGCAGAAGAGCACAGAGTGGATGCAGGCCTCACTAGAGATATGTGGATTAAACAGCTGACTTGGGAGGGGCTCAATGCACAAACCCATAATGCAGTTGCAGCCATGCACAATGAGGACATACATAAATGGTACAGGCCACCAGAGATCTCTCCCCTGCACCAGTCCCATCGCTGCTCTTACCACCTCCCTAGACTCTCTCCTTGCTGATAGGTAGCATGCAAATGACACTCCCAAGGGTTCTCAGGTAGATAGAACTAGCTGGGGATGTGGCAAACCAGGCCATTTGCAGTGTGACTACCCCCAGGCAAAACCTAGGACCTGATGCTCCAGATGCAATAAGGGATTTCATTGGGCAAAGGATTGTAGGTCACAGCCTGTCAAAACACCAGCCCCTTTAAACTACGGGCAGGGTGTTCCTCAACCCCACCAGTAACAGGAGGCTCTGGTAATCAAAAAATCTATTGGACAATGCCCATTTTTCCACACTGCCCAATGCTGTCTATCTTGATGGACAAGCTGTCAAAGGCTTGGTTGACACAGGTGCAGACATCAACATTTTAACTGAGACTGAGGCACTTTGCCTCCCTCATTGGAAGTTTAAACCCAGCACTTTCATCAGTGGTATGGGAGGCCAACAAGATTCTAAGATGACCACTCGTCCAGTCCATTGGAAGGATCTTGATGGCAATCAAGGAGCCATTCACTCTATCATTTCCACTGTACCTAGGAACCTGTGAGGTAGAGATATTTCAGAGGATACGGGTATTGTCCTAACTGCAGATGACAGGGACTTTTTTGATGACATAGAGGTCCATGAAATGGTGGGTCTCATGGTCCATGATCCTGCACAAGATCTGCACCCCCAATTCTGAGGGCAACTGTCCCCATGAGATCCACCATGATCAAGCTCCCTAGCCCCATTCAAGAAGTATGGGTGGAACAGAGGCCTATAATTGAACCCAAGCTATCAAAGCTAAAGGAATTATTTACAGAACAGCTAAAGATGGGGCATATAGAACCAACCACAAGTAAACATAATACCCCCATATTTGTTATCCCTAAGAGATTGGGACGAACTGTCTCAGTTTTCATAACAGGGGGCTCAGCCCACCCTACAAGCACTGGGCATCTCTGCCAAAGAACATGCCCCTGCCCTTGGTGAGATGGAGAGATCCTATCTCCCTCCAATGGCAGCCCCCAGTCCCCCTGCTAACCCATGGGAGAGGGTATGCTTGTGTTCTTCCTCCGAGTGCCACTATTCTCATATGGGTCCCAGTAAGAGATGTATGCCTGGCTACAGATCAGCCTGCTTCCACCAAGGAGAAAATCACCCAGGATGGGTAATATATATACTCCCTTGTTCTCATTGCCTCTCCTAAAGCTGACACTTGTGGACTCTCACTTTTCCACATTTTGTATGACACCTTTTGAGATGAGGAATGTTAGTTTAGCAAGCTAGGAGCTAGATGAATGTATTAAGGGCTCATGGTCAGCTAAGTTTCTATATTATTCATTACAGCTAACACACAGAATTTTCCAATTAAATCAGACAAGAGCAGAGGTTATGGCTTTTGACAATTTTTTGAAAAAGTTTGGCATGATATAAAAAGGCTGTTTGATCCTTCCTGGATTCTCAATTATGTTTTGATTGGTGGACTGGTGCTTTTAATCTTTCTCCTTTTTAAATATCTCCTAAAGCACATTCAGCAACAACAGGCAGCCACTAAGCTGACTCTACAGGTGTTAATGGCTCTTAGACATCCAACTCATATCCCTCCACAGGAGGCTATGCATGCCTGCTTTCTGAAATTCAAAATGCTATTGCCCAATCCTCCCCACCCAGGGTGACTCCCTAGGGATAGACACTCTTTGAGGGCTGATAGTCAATGACGGGTAAGAGCTGTTTGGCAAGCCAACCTAAGACGGGCACAGTTCAGTTGCTGAGTGCCCCTGAGGTGGGGTCAACAAGGCCCCAACAAAGAACTCCAACTCCTGCTGAGTGCCCATATAATAAAATAAAAGAGTGGATATGTAGTAGGACAGGCCCAAAGGGTCAAGGAAACAAATTGCTCAAACAAATTGCCAAGGCAAGCACATAATTTACTTCCTTATGAGCCAACTTGGAGTCTGCCTGAGGGCCTAGCAACAAATGCTGTCAGAGTTCCTGGTTGCTGTTAGAGTTCCTGATTGTGCCCAGCCAATGAGGGATGACCACACACTGCCACCAGATTGGGACACAGACTAGGTGCTGGGAGGAAGGTGTATAAGGCCTTCCCCATTTTTGAATAATGAGTTTGCTGTGTTTTCCTTCAACTGACTCCTGGTGTCTGTGCTGTTGATACTGTGCCTTCTCACCCCCTCTCCCAAGGGAGCCATTAGAATCCAGCAACAATAAATGACAGTTTGAACAAGGCACCTGTGGTCATATAAGCTTACTAAGATGGACATTCAGAAGTGAGTCTATGGGGTCTGGACTTTCTGAAGAGGATGCATTTTTGAATGGTCAGCAGCTTCATAGCAATTCTTTATTTCTCCTTCAAAGAGCAGATACAGATGGCAGAACCCAGGATAAGATGGAGCTAGTGAGACAGCTTGGTGCCCATTTCAGCTTAAAGATCCTGGAAAGGCCATGATCTATGAACTGAGTGATATCCTGTGAGTCCAGGAAGGGATGGAGCCTGTGGCCACATCTGACTTTGTGTCCACTTGAGGAGAACACTCCCTGACTCCAGATGTTCCCGTCTCCCAACTTCCTGAGTTGTTCTTTGTGGCTAATTTCTCACTAGGCTGGGTTCAGGGAATTACCCCAGAGATAGTCATGCAGTTCTGCCCCTTGTTTTACAGTTGCTTGAACCATAATCTGATTTAAAAGAAAACAAACACAAAACCAGGGTCTTTTGATGTCACGCAGGCAGATGTAGCCCTATGCTACTCAGGATCTGATTGCCTTGGCCTCCCAAGTACAGGCATTACAGGCTTGTCCCACCATGTTGGGCTTATCATATCTCATGTTAACAGTTCAAATACCCTTGAGTGTTCATCTTAAGAGTGCCCCATAACTAGAATCAGTGCATAGCATTGCACTGGCTCACAATTTCCCGAGAACAACAAAAGAAAGCTCCTGGGGCCCATTTTGAACAGGAGACTGAATCTTTAAAGGCCAACTATTTTGGGAAGGAGGTCAGAGCTTCCTAAGCAAACAAGTTCTACTTCATCTCCATTTGCAGCCAACCATTTCCTTTCATTTCCCATCTATTTCTGGAGTCTTTGGAATAGGTCACATTCTTCTCAGAGTATGGTTGCTCAGCAGAAAGCAGTGACTTATTGACCAGGATCACTGTCTTCAAACTCAGGACCAGAAGTTCTTGACCTTTCTCTGGTCCATGGATGCATTTGGCAGCTTTCTGAAGCCCATAAACTTCTTCTCGGAATAATGTTTTTGAACATTTGTTATAAAAGATATGGCATGACAAGTGATGCAATATCCAAATAGAGTTATTAAAATAATAAAAAATGAATGTATGGTATAATAAATATGCTTTCTTGTCCACATTAAATAACAACATTTAGCAGTAGGCCTAACAGCTAGTGCTGTTTTGAAGAAGTAATAAGTGGAAATAGTATTTCAAGATATTTGCAGTGATCAAGGCCTGATATGAACATGTTTCTATAGATGCTAAGCCTGGGCTGCTACTCATACTCTTGTGCTCTGTTGCTCATTCCCATAAAGGAAGCTCAGAATTTGAGTTTGAATGCAATGAAGAGAAAAAGTGCCTTTTTTCCCATCTAGTTTTAAAGACCTTGGTCTATACTTTAAGAACCCTTGTTTGAAAACCAAGAGAGCCAGGCTTTGTGGCACTTGGGAGGTAGAGGAAGCAGGACAGAAGTTCAAGGTCATCCTAGACTGTGTGAGATCCTGTTTCAAAACAGCAGCAATCAAAAGATCAAGAATTAGAATCAGACTTCTCAAGAGCAATGTGAGAAGCAATCAGAGAGTAAGACAATGTCTGCAAACATTGAATAAAAGTTATTTCCAACCTGGAATTCTATGACCAAACATTTTGCAACAAGCAAATGGTTTATTGCATGACTGATTTGGGAATAGTTTTTACATAGTCATAGCCTTATATACAGCACACAAGCTAAACAAGACTTACAATATAACCATTTGGTGACCAGAAAGTCAGGAAACAAATATACTATCATTTATACTAATGTAATGCCAATAAAAATCATTCTAGACATTTGCCTGCACATTCTCTTGTCTATCTGCTGGATCTCTCATCTTGATTTTCCAGGGCGATCTTAATTCACAGTGGCATGAATTCTCCACTCCCCATGTCCAGAAATATACCACTCTTCCTTTACATTCCTCCTGAGTCCTCTCCTCTCCACACTGCTCTTCTGTACATTTGGGTGTGCCTGTCTGGATCTCTGCCCCTCCGGTCAGGCCTCTGGACTGTTGTGGGATGGATGATTCCAACACAGCAATGTCTTCACAGCTTCCACATGTTTGAATGCTTCCATGACATCCAGATAGAGCTGTCTGCCTAGTGTGGCATGGAAGACCTTCTGAGGTCTGGCCCCTCCCACATTAATGCCTCTGTCATGTGGTTTCCTCAGCAGTACTCTGGGACCCAACCAGAAGATGCAACTCTACTTCTTCACCTCAGGCAGCCTAACCCATTCCACCCTGTTTCCCATGGCAGTACCCATTTGGTCTTGACTAACCTTGTAAGGCTATTGAAGGGCCACCTTTCCCATGAAACTATTAGTAACCATCTGTATACCCAGCCCTTTCTTGTATGTACACACATGCACACACACTTCTAACAAGAAAAAAT
This sequence comes from Peromyscus californicus insignis, assembly GCF_007827085.1. Classification (NCBI taxonomy): domain Eukaryota; kingdom Metazoa; phylum Chordata; class Mammalia; order Rodentia; family Cricetidae; genus Peromyscus; species Peromyscus californicus. Next base: position 75,098,114 of record NW_026294413.1, on the reverse strand, counting down.
ATAAATATGATTTGGGTATTTTTTTCTTTATTGGGTCAAGTTTTTTATTTTCTAGAACCAAACATCTGACGTTTGATTTAATTTTCTGCTCCTGTCTTTCCCTCAATATTTCTTCTTAAAGGGGAGAGGGCTTAGTGGCTAATGTGCTTGTTGTTCAAGCATGAGGACCTGAGTTTGGATCTCCAGCAGGTATAAAAACCAGGCACAGTGATATGCATCTATAACCCCAGTGCTGGGGTGGAATGGAGAAGGATGAAAACAGGTAGATCCCAGGAGCTGCCTGGCCAGCTAAGCTAACCAAAACAGTAAGCCATTGGGCCAATGAAAGACCTTGCCTCAAAAAATAAGATGGAGAAGCAATCAAGGAAGTCATCCTACAGTGATGGCTGATCTTGGCTGTCCACTTAACTACATCTGGAATCAACAAAAAGACAACCAGCTTGGCATTCCTGTGAAGGATTTTCTTGATTGCATCATTTGAGGCGGGAAGATCCACCCTAAATCTATATTTTCTGAGGTCAGAAGACGCCCCTGTACTTGGGTCCTGCCTCCTGGTGACAGCCTACATGAAAGGATATGGAAGAAGAAAGCATTTGCTTTGGCCTGCTTGCCCTCACTCTGACTGGCAAGTTCATCTATCCTGTTGCTGAGGCATTCCTTCACTGGCATTAGCACCTACTTCTTTGGATTCCATCATAAACTGAAGACCAGCAGCTCTCTAGGAGTTCACTGGAACTCCAGCATCAGACTGAGACTGCTGAGACCTCCAGTCTTGTGGACTGAACAACTTCTACATCTTTACTGTCTCACTAGGAGATAGTCATTGTTGGACTACTCATACCACAGCCTGTAAACCACTCTAATAAATCTCATTATATATTGTACAATCTTACACACAACACACACACACACACACACACACACACACACACACACACACACACACACACATATATATTACTCCTCTAGAGAACCCTGACTAATACACCAACATTGACTTCTGGTCTTTATATGCAGAAGCACAAGTGAAACACACACACACACACACACACACACACACAAACACAAACACAGAGAGAGAGAGAGAGAGAGAGAGAGAGAGAGAGAGAGAGAGAGAGAGAGCTCTTCATCCTCACCTACTGCATTAATTTGCAAGCAGTGACTAGGCAGAACTGGTTTATCCATGTAGTTACTAGTGCTGTGGAATTTATACCCAAATGGTGTGCAGTGGGGGTCAGGTGGAGACAGGGGCAGTTTTCCAGAATTCTTCTAAATGCAGAAACAACTTTGACCTTTGTCTTTTATTCACTTCTGTAGTTAGAAGAATATTATTCAGTGGACTTACAAAGATGCTGATGAGTTTTTATGGTGGCATTTTGGGATCGTCTGGAAGCATCCCTGCACGTGTATTCTATCACCCATGCCTCTGGCCATTGGATTCCTATTTAGCTGTTAATTGGATGTAAAGCAGTTGAGCTGGAGCAACCACCTCTGAGAGCATTTGCCTTTCTTGTTAGGAAGACCTTCGTTATGACAGACTTGAGAATTGCTGCCAGGTACAAGACAAATGTGACGGTGCCACAGTCATTCATCAAATGAAGGGAGAGAGTGACCTTTGCCATCTATTAGGACAAGATGGAAAGCTTTGGCGTTAGCTCCTTGGAATGGTGAATCCACCCGTGTCTGTGCTTTCAGATGTAATCATGGCATTAGTAGGAGCCATTTGGCTGAACTGTCTGGTCCTCCAGAGATGATGTTTTATACAATAGAGTTGCCCATTCTAAAGCCTCTCCCTGGGGCCCTGTCCTATGAGACCCCCCATCCGGTGCCTGATACGCTTTGTTCGGACCAGGGTCATCTTCTATGAAACGGAAAAAAAAAATCTCCTCCTGGAGCTGGCTACCTTTAGTGAGCTCTCCCCTTCTTCCTGTTTCTGCAAACATAAAGCACACATTTCTTTGGCTAATTAGTATTCCACAAGAGAGCTTGGAGCTAAGGCAAGGAATCCAGAAAGTTTTGAATTTGTAGAAATGTTTTGGTTTGGATGTAGCCAAGGCAGTTTAAACATATCCTCTATGGGAAGCAAGGGAGAAGTGGGAAGCTGCTGTGAGGTCTTGAGAACTAATGGGCAGGCAACAAAAGATGGTCATAAAAGAAGAATGGGAGACGATTAGGGAAAAGAGAAGAGGACCGGGGGATGGATAGGATCAAAGTATGCTATGCGCATGTATGAAGTTGTCACAACCTATTTTTAAAATCTGTTTTCTTTCAAATTCTCACACCTCCCCCTCCCCCTGGGGTGTGTGTGTGTGTGTGTGTGTGTGTGTGTGTGTGTGTGTGTGTGTGTGCACATGAGTGCAGGTACCCGTGAACATCATGTGTGTGTGCACATGAGTGCAGGTGCCCGTGGACATCAGAGGCCAGAGGTGTTGAATCCCTCTGGAGCTGAAGCTACAACTTGTTGTGATCCACAGACAATGCTGGAAACTGAACTCCAATTCCCTGTAGGAGCAGTGTGTGCTCCTAACCACTGATCCATCTATCCAACCCCTAAACCCACATTTTATAATTAATATATACTAATTAAAAAGAATTCTGGTGAGAAGACTTGAGAACACCTAGTCTCTGCACATGGAGTTTTGGGCTAAGGATGTGGTCTCAACAAGAGTGGTCACAGAAAGGGGCCTTGTCACCTCGGATTCCTGTATCTCCATCTTTAAGCCATTTGCTTTATTCTCCTCCTGCCAACTTCTCTGAAATCCTAACCCCACCAAAAGAGCCAGTCACCTTAGAGATAAAACTAGTGCAGGCGAAAGCAGGTGTCCCTACTGGGTCAGATTATTGAATACTCTCAGACAAGGAAGAGTGCTAAGCCATAGACTAAAGCTCTGTGTGGCAAAGGTACCACTAGAAGCCTGTGCCAGGGAGAAAGTTTAAGAGCACCAGGTTCCAGGAGCCAGATCCAAGCACTAAGAGCTGTTTCTCAGAGCTGCCAAGCCAAAGGACTAAGAGAGAGGAGATTCTGGGTCACTAACCCAAAGTTTAGGAATATAGAGTCTTCCCTGGACAGACTCAGATCCTACAGAGCATGGGATTCAGTGGAGCTGGATGAGCAGCTGCTCTCTAGCTGTGCCTACCTGGCGTGTATATGTGCAGGACATTCGGGAGTCCACACTAGTCCTGTCTTCTATGGCAGAAAAATGCATCCCTCCATCCTTAGTGGAGCTAAGGCCCCTACCAGTGAGTGTCCTGAATCACACATTCCTCCATGGCGGTAGGAAACCACCATTCTTGCAGTGTTGATAAGTGACCCCCAAAGGTCCGTGTGTAAAAGGTTTGACTCCTGTGGTAGTCCTACCAGGAGGTGCTGTGGAGGTAATCTGAGATCATAAAGTTTTGGGGCCATGCCCCGACGGGATTCTTAAACTATCTTCTCCTCTGCCTGGCTCATGATATGAGTTGGTGTTCTCTGTCATGTGTTCTTGGCCATAAGAGGCCTAAAAGCATGGGCCCACTTAATCTTAAACTGGGAACTCGAGAACTATGGGTCAAAATAATGCCTTTTCTCTTTATAAGTTAACTACCTCGGGTTTTTACTATAGTGAAGAAATCTAACGAATATGGCCTTGCTCTAAATTTCCCTGTGCCCTAGCTGTCTTCAAGCTGTCTCTCTCTGTTGGATCTTCATAGCGTCCTGTAAACCCATTTTGTTTCCTCCAACCTCAGGGGAAAATTATTTCCCAAAGAAGGAGGAAGAGGAGGGGAAGCAGGTAGAGGAAAGGCAGGAGGAAGGAGAGGAGGTCATTGCCTAGAGCGGCTGCGACCCTTTAATACAGTTCCTCATGTTGTGGTGATCCCAACCATAATATTATTTCATTGCTAGTCTGTAACTGTAATTTTGCTACTGTGATGAATTGTAATGTAAATGTCTAATATGTAACACAGAGGGGTGGTGACTCACAGGTTGAGAACCACTGGTCTAGACAGTTCCAGCAACTGGGGTCAAAAGTTTATAATACAACAGTTAGCAGAAAGATGCTCACAGCTCCAGGAGACCATATTCTCCTTTGGTTAAGAAAGTGATTTACATCTCTCATCCATATGAATAACTTTCTCTTATTTCATTCATAGTCAAATGTGTTTTACAATTGCTTGTTTGGGGGATGTTACCTTCTGCTGCACCTGTCTGTGTAAAGGTACCACGTTGCACACTACAACAAGGTTCTGTGGTTAAACCCAGTGTCCCTGTCCCTCGTGTGATACTGTCAGCATTTATTATTATTATTTTTTTGGCATGACTTGGCCTGTGAATGGTATGGCCTATGATCTCATTACCTCTCATTTGCTAAAGAACATTGAGGTTCAAGAAACAAAGTTCAGGGGCTCCAGAGATGGCTCTCTAGTTAAGAGTGAGTATTGCTCTTGCAGGTGACCCAACGTGGGTTCTCATCACCAGTGTCACACTCACGATTTCCTGTAGCTCTAGCTTTAGGAGATCCAATGTTCTCTTCTGGCTTCCAGGGGCATCTGCACATTTGTGAGTGCACACGCATGCGCGTGCACACACACACACACACACACACACACACACACACACACAAATAAATTTTTTAAAAATAAAAGTTTTACTTGAGAAGCATTTGCTCTCATTTTGTTGCTTAGGTTTCTGGGACATGCTTGCTTCTAGAGAAGGGTGAAATAATCCAAGTGGGAGATTAAGTAAGAACTGATTACTAAAGAAATAGAATCTTGTAATTATGTAAATAGAAAAACCAAATCTCTCTCTCTCTCTCTCTCTCTCTCTCTCTCTCTCTCTCTCTCTCTCTCTCACACACACACACACACACACACACACACACACACACACATACACACACACACACACACAAAAAAAAAAAAACCAACTAAAGCACAAAACCAAGGATAAAGTGTGAAATATACATCAAATCCAACTGGAGTGCTTTACCAAATTTCACCTTCCAGCTGCAAGTTCCAAAGGAATCCAGAGTTTTAAAGTTTTGTGTCATCCTAGTTATTAATTCTCAAGGTTTCTTGACATTAATGCTAACATTCTACTGTCTTCAACATGAAAGTTGAGGCCATCGATACGCCCTGATTAGATTCCACCATCAAATGCTTGGAAAGTGAGGGCAAAGTTACACATTGACCAGTTTTACCCACCATGGTGAAGTCTATGACAGGAATGTGGACACGTGGAGAGTTTGTCCTTTCCCTTCATCCCATGTTCAAGGTCGACAGCACTGTAGCCCTCCTTCCTGTGGTCTGCTGTCCTTCACGTCATCAGGAAGGCAGTCAGTATTGGTGCCAATTATCCATCGTCCATTGCTGCTCGGGAATCTATCAAAACAGATTCACACTTTCACTCGTCATGATGGGGACTCTTGGGGACCGGAACTGTTGCTAACCTTGGCCTCCCTCATAGCCCTGAAGGAGCAACTGGCCTCAAGAACCTGGGAATGGCTGTGTGGAGAATGAGTCTGACAGGAGGAGCCTTTGGTACAAAGAGGAAGCTGAGCCTTTGTGATCAGCAGAGAGGAAGCTGAGCTAGGGAAAAGAGCACCCGGACCGTGAGTGTCCGGACCTCTGACCTCAGTGTGTGCTGTCCCTGTTACCTAAAGCAGAGCGGAAAGTTGATCAGATGGGATCATGGGAAAATTCCACTTGGTATCAGGTTGGAAGTGCACTGCTGGTTGCGCATTCTTGTATCTTCTGCAGGTGAATGAATGCAAAAGCAAAACAAAGAGAGTGAGTTGTGGATTCCGGGGGCCACGGGCCTTTTCCACCTCTGCTTTCCCAGCAGTAAGACAGGAGGGAGCTCTGGGCCTCTCGAATGGATGACACAATCTCCATTTCAAGTTTAGCAGTCTCGGCCCACGGATGGTTTGGCAAGGGAGTCCCAGCCGGTGCCGCTAGGGAAGTGGTAGACTGTTTTGTTCCTTACAAGTCTGAAGCAAAACATCCAAGAAAAATTTCCTCTCCTCTTCGTCTACAGATGGGATTCTTGTGTCTCTCTCCATCTGAATCCCTGGCCACCAGAGATAGACTGGGCTTTCGGGGGTGTTTATTCATATTCAGCCTCTATATTTTTGACTGAAACCTAATATCTTGACTTCAGTGTCTCCAGACGGCCATCACCAAACGTGGTTCTTTTGGGGGATGGGGGTAGGGAGGGGGCTGTTGTTTGATGGTTTGTCTTTTGGGTTTTTGAGACAGGGTTTCTCTGTATAGCATCCCTGGCTGTCCTGGGACTTAAGGTTTCATCTTACTGCCAGTTACTCAGGCCACAAATAGGAAGCTGGTTTTTGTTGTTGTTTGTTTGTTGTTGTTGTTTTTCTCTGTTGTGGAAGGTATTTGTGTGCCAATTTTCAGAAATAAATATTTTAAAACCGTCCATGGAACATTCTAGAAGGCACCTCAAGAGTGAGAAAGGCTTGTTGTCTAAGTCAGATTCATGTTAGCATCTGGCCTGTATTTAAATGATCACTTTAGAAGAGAAGTCTGTGGGAATTCGGCTAAAATATTTACTGCTGACGTAAAGATGAAAGAGAGACAGAAAGGAGATTTGATGTTAAAAATGAATTTAACATATTGTTGCCTTCTCCCTTTGGTGCAGGAGTAAGTAAAGTGAGGAGTGCACATCTATATCTATATATAATTTATCACACTTCTCATCCAGTCGTTAAAAATTCATCCAGTATTTATAGTCCATGTGGTCAGTGGACTTATTTATAACATGGCATATTTTCTAATTGTGTTGAAAGACATTTGCTCACTTTAATATTTAAAGGCTACTTACAAAACAACAACCCCGCCCCACTTTGTATTTTGGGCTTGAAGATCTCCCAAAACGTTATCAACATTAAACTTGAAAATCATCTTATAAACAAGTGTTTTCGTTCTTCCTGCATCAGGGAAACTAAATAAGAAAAATTAGGGCTCAAAGCCACAGGGCAGGAAGAACAGAATGCTGCTCTCTGTTTCTCTCAGCCGAGCCTCTACGCTTCCTGTCTCCTAAACTCCCGGCATAGCTGTTTTTCTAGACATGCCTGAGGAAAGCCGTGGAAGGGACAATGGTCTATTTCGCCTCACAGTCTGAGGGTCTGAGTGACTTCAGTTGCGGCAGCAGATGCACAGGACAGGTGTTCACACCGAGTCTTCGGCCAGGGAGCAGAGAGCAATGCATGGATGTTGGCATTCGTGTCTTTTTATCAGTTCCAATCACTAGTCCATGAGATGGTATCATCCACGCTCAGGCCGGGTCTTCCTACCTGTCAAATCTCTTTGGAAATGCCCTGCAGTGTGCCTCCTAGGTGACTGTAAATCCTAGTTGACAATCAAGATCAGTCACCGCATTGCCACAGCCTTTCCTTTTACTGTCCTGTCTAAATCCTCTCCTGTGGGTCTGCCATCCTCAAGCCCTCGCCAGTCACTTCATTTGTACAACGCCTTCATATTTACTCCCTTCCTTGAGCTACTCCATAACTTGGTATCAAATTCAAGACATGGTTGAATTAACTACTGAACAAGCCCCATCTGTCCTTTCTCTGTGCTACTCATTCCAGTTCCATCTATTCAGCCTCCCATAGGGAAAGAACACTGCTCCATGTGGTCTGGGCTAACCCAAACATGGCACTGGCCTTGTGAAGCCAATAGTAACTTAGAGCTGTGGTGTACATAATAAGTCCAGAAAGGGGGGGTCTGAGAGATGAGGGGCTTCCCAAGGAAGAACTAATTTTGACCAAGGGCAGATGGGTCTGAAAGGCTCTCTGGAGAAAGCAGACTGTGGACGAGCTTCCCGTAAAGGAAGGCAAACAGCCTTCAAGCTCATATTCAGCTAAACTGTAAGTGGCTCCTCCTTTAACAGTGTTTTTTGTATGGTATTGAGGATCAAATTGAGAGCGGGCACATTCTGCAGCTGACCTATACCCCAGCCCAGTGGACCAGCCAATCAGATCAGCCACAGCCTGAGCTAAAGGTGTGACTTTTTCATCCAGGGGAGATGGGGAACTTTGGCAGTGAGGGAAAGAACCCAGTGGGGAAAGTAAGTGAAAGGGAGAGACCAGGAATGGGCAGAGCTGAGAGAAGAGGGTGTGAGGAGGTTGTGGGGAGACAGAGAATGAGCACCAGGAACGGGAGGGGAGCTAAGCGCTCAGTCGCAAGAAAGCTCAGAGCATACATTCAGAACTTAGAAAGCTCACATTTCCAGAAGAAAACAACCAATCAACAAACCCAAGACACAGCGTTTCTACCACCGAGGCTGTAGCTCAGTTGGTAGAGTGCTTGCCTGCATAAACTAGGAGTGTTGGTGCATATCTATAATCCCAGATTCTGGAGTGGAGGCAGGAGGATCCGAAGTTCTAAGTCATCCTTAGCAACATGGCAAGGCCAGCCTGGGCTATCTTAAACACTTCCCCCCCAAACAAACTAACAAACAAACAAAATAGAGCATAGTTACCAGTACCCATGAGAAGAATGACAATAAATCCTGATGGACTAATTGTCACATTCCAGCTATTGCCCTAAAGCATCCAGCAAAGCTAAGAACATGTACTCAGAATTGGTGATGCCAACACACTTGACTCTGCAGATGTTGATCAGAATTAGGACACTGAACAGACCTTGTCCCGGGTAGTTAGGAGCCTATTCAGTCACCTCAAGTGAGAAACTTCAGGAGAATGGTTGGCGAGAATTCCAATTAAAAACAACAGTAAAGTTATTGAGCTTAGCATCTTTGCCAACAATTTTGGCAGCAAAGCTTGAGAAACAGGGCGGCAGCTTAAGAAGACAGGAAGAGATATTTGCAATGGAAGCACAATAGTGCTAGTCGTGTGGTTCAGTGACAACACCTGTAAGACCCTTTGTTTGATCCTCAGTATTACAAAAGAGATCTTTCTTATGGGAGGAGCTTCTTAAGCATTGCATTGAACACAAGCTTGAAATTCTGAGAGGAGATTCCTGTGAAGAAGAAGGGGAGAGAATGAGATTGGAAAGGCAACCCAAAGATTATCTTGGAAAGATGAGAGACCCCAACCTCCTACCCTTGAGAAAGGAGGAAGGCAGGACGGATGTGAATTGAGTCAATATGAAGCCAAGGGTGGAGGAGCGGAGAGGTTCATCTTAGGTGGTCCCCATCTCTCTACTCAGGCTTGCTGATGAAGGGGGCCCAGAACTCTGAGCACAGAAAGCAGAAGGACCATTGTGGGTCACATGCTTGGAAAAGCCGACTTAGTGAAAGTCGTAAATATCTCCTCAGAACGAGGAAGATAACTATTTGGAACATAGAATGCAGAAGGGAAAACCAGCCCTGGCAGAAGGTGAAATGGTAGCTGCAAAAGGAAGCCATCCCCAAAACAAAACAAGCAGACTCACATACCAGCAGTACCATGACTGCTCCCATTACCGATTCTTGGCTAAGAAAGCAGTAGACCAAATAGTTTGGCTATCACTATCTCAGGAAGACCTCTGATAAATTAAAAGCCACCTTGGCAGGAGGCAGGGCTCTAAATGTGCAGAGTGTAACAAAAGGTTCTTTGTGGCATAAATAAGGGTTTCAGGTAGGCGCTCCTGAGTGAGCTTAGGGAGAAGTACAAACACTGGCATTCGGTCAGAGAGAAAGTGCTGTGAAAAGAGCATGGCTGTGGAGCTCTGGAGGCCCAGAGGTGGAAGTCTGGACCCTCGCCTCATAGTCTGCTGCCTTTGGTAAGTTGCCCCATCTCTTGGACCTGTATTTGTAGAGTGGAGACAGGACTGTCTAGCATGGGAGCCTGGCAGAACTGGATGGCCTAACAAGTTTCTTTTTCTTTTTTCTTTATACTTGACTGAACGCTTTGAAAATCTCTAATTTTGAAGTGTGGAAGAAGATATATTTATGATATCCATCAAGGTCTGCAAACCTCCATCAGGGATTTAAGTCTGAATGTTAAAAAGTCATGGAAGCAGAGAAAGGAATTATCAATGGTCATTGTGGAAATTGCAATTGTGTAATTAATTAAATTAAATTAAATTGTGTAATTGTGGAAAAATGCAGGGCTGACCTGGAGTTCCATGGGGGTTCTTTTTGGTCCATTCTTTGCCACTTTTGTCTCTATAGTATGCTCCCCTGAATATTGGAGTTGAGGTTGACAGAGAGGCAGCATCACCTGGCTGAAGGAAGAAGCTGGCCCTCCTGAAACCAAGATGATGGGAGGTCTGGGGCTTCCCTCCTCATGTAGTCACAGAATCAGGCATGCAAACTCTCTAACCTGGGCATATGGACTCTTCTTAGAATGACAGGCTGGATTGAGCAAGGTGGCTCAGCAGGTAAAGGTGATTGCAGCCAAGCCTGATGACCTGAGTTCAAGCCCCACGATCCACACGGTAGAAGGAGTGAACCAATTCCCTCAAATTGTCCTTTGACCTCAGCACATACTATGCAACCCTCCCACCCCCACCATACACATGCACATACAATATAAATAAATGTAAAAGAAAGAAAGGTAGGCTTAGTTTCAAGGTAGAAGTAAGATCCATTCTATAGAGTTTCCTAAATTAGGCACAAAACTAACAACAGTCTATAATCCCAGCACTTGGGAGACTGAGGCAGGACATCACAAATTCAAGGCCCTGTTTGAGGCAGGGGGGACCAAGAGCAGCAAGGAACTCATAATATTTAGCTATCTCACACAGGCCTTGGTAGGTTTCCCAGTCACAAGACTCATAACGTTGACATTCTTTGGCTTCACAGGAACGCTGGAAGCTCCTTGTTTGTGTTAAGTTCACACACAGCACTTCACCAAAAAATGGAAGTGATGAGAAGAGAATGGTCAACAAGGTCTTTCGCTCTGCTTGTGCCTGGCCCAGCCTCTACCTCATCTCCTGCCACTGAGAGCCAGGCCAGTCGCCCTGTGCTGCCATGCCACTCAAGGACATATGCCCTAGGATTCTCCCCAACTCCTTCTCCTGCACCTTCAAGCTCTCTGCAAGATTCATCAACTTATCAACATGCTGTTGCCACTTTCATCTTAAAAATCACCCCCTCTGGAGCAGAAAGATTTTCAGAGTAAGAAGACCAGGAGGAATGCTGGGTAATTGTGTCTTCTGAACAGGCCAGAGGAGTTTCATCCATGTGCTCTCAACAGCTATGGTTGTGTGCACAAGCCCTGTGCAAGACCACATCAGCCAACAGCCTGGTTATGGAGGGGGACGTCCTCACAAGGCCCCACTCCGAGTTGAAGAGCCACAGGCAGTTGATGGCTACTGAGGGAGGGAGAGCCAGTTTCCCTCTGGGAAAAGAACCTCAATAGGTTGCCCAAGCAGCCAGTCCCACACCCGTGAGCACATGGGCAGCACTAATTGGACCCAGTTGGATATATGTCACAATAATAATTATAGATGAAGAGGGCATGGGTTTGAGGAGATGGAGAGGGACATGGGAGGAGTTGGAGAGGAGGAGGGAATGGTGGATATGATGAAAATACACTGTTCTCATGGATGAGATGCCTAAAAATAGCTAGCTAGCTAGATGATAGATGATTGATAGATAGGTAGATAGATAGATAGATAGATAGATAGATAAACAGATAGATAGATAGATAGATAGATGATAGATAGATCTTTGCTGTTCTTCCAACATGCCTGGAGTCCACTTGTGCCTCTGTACCTTTTCGTTTGCCACTCTCTCTGCCCAGACTGGCTGCTCTCTCAGGTTTCATGATGTCTAGAGGTCTCACTTCCTTGGTTATTCAAATGTAACCAGCTTGAAAAAAAAAAGCCTGTCCTACGTCCTTGCAACATTTCTTTCCTTCTCCTTAACATTTATCACTATGTATTTTACTTTCTTGTTTATTTATTCTCTTTGTCAATAGAATGGAGGTTCCCAAGGGCAGAATAATATTCTCTGGCCCTTGCAAAACTTTATTCTAGAACCTAGACCATTACTTGGCACAAACTATTTGTTGGATGGTTGGATGAATGAGTTTATTAATTCAATGTATTTGGACAGCTGAAGACATTGTCACCTTACTTCTCCAAAAGGTATTTGGAGGGAAAGGTGGTAGAAATCTACTATTTAAACTTACTCCAGACTTGGGGAATGTACCTCCCAGCCGTGACTTTACCCACTGTGAGCAAGAATGAGATGGTCGGGAGTAGCATTTGTTCAGCTGAGTGCTGATGGCAGCTCCAGCCAGAGAGTGACCCACGGCCAGGGAAGTGCTAACTCCGTGACTTTAGAACTAGTAACTAGTGTGACCAAGCAAGAGACCATGGCAGAGTGGAATTACTCCTCAATGATTTCTATCAGAGGCATAGGGTAACACACCCGACAGTGAGGAAAACACTTATGAAAAAGTATTATGGACTTGCTTATGATTATGGTTATAGCTATGGCTGTGGTAGATGGATGGGAACATCTGCTCTGTCATGTTTGTGACCGAGTGACATTACACAGGCTCAGAGACCTGAACTCAATTAGGGCTAGTGTCCCTTTTATACAAATGAAACATGACCTGAAGGGCCTCTGTTTCTAGAGGAGGGCAGGGGGCTTCTAGCACCCAGGTCTAGGAGATTTATAAACAATGAATTTGTAACATCTGAATTTACAAAGACCTTCCAGGAAGCTCTCACCCCAAATATTCATTAAATGGTTATCTCTATGATATTGATTAAGTTTTTTGACTGTTTGGAAATAAATGTCCACATCTGGAATCTATGTTTCCCTTGCCCTTCTCTCTGTCTCTGTCTGTCTGTCTCTGTCTCTGAGACAGGGTCTCATTCTGGTCTCAAACTGGAGGCACTCTTGCTACTTCAACCTCCTAAGTGTTAGACTGACAGGAGGAGCCAACACTACTTGCTCCTTATATTCATTTGATATAACGTCACTTTCCCCTTCAAAATAAAAGGATTTATCCCACATACTTCATAATTTGATTATGAGAATAAATTGCAATACTTCTGAAAGTTTTGATTAACAAATATATTCTTACTATTCTCTGCTAGGGTTCTCACCCACACACACACCCTTCTCTCTTCTCCTTCCTCCCTTCTCTCCTTTATTTCAAGGCAGGGTCTCATGTAGCTCAGGTTAGCCTGAAACTCCCTATTTAGCCAAAGATGACCTTGAACTCCTTCTTCAACCTTCCAAGGGCTAGGATTACAAGGGTGTGCCATCACTCCCAGTGGTAAGATGTTACTGTGCCCAAAAATATCATAAAATTTCAATGAAGGCAAATTTAACTATTTTAATACATAAAACACATAGATAATTACCATATGAGTTTTTCTAAAGCAACCTTTCTCTAAAAATCTCTTCCCATTATGACTGTTGGGCTAGGTATGATAGATGAGATAATTCCAATCAGATTAAGAAACTTGAATAGAAACTGAAGAGTTCGAAAGATGTTAGCTTCAAGCTGAAATCACTAGAGTTGAGTGGCTTTTCTGTAGATCCTTTATACCAGGTTTGTTTTCCAGCCTTGTATAATCATAAGGTGTCTTCTGGCAGCTTCCAAGATCGTCTCCTTCCCGGTTAGACTATGGCTGGAATCATGAAAGCCTTTGTCCCTCCTGTATTAGGAACAACCCAACAGGTTGCATACAAGTCTGCTGAACCAGCTCTTGTGAACAAAGGAAATATAATATGTTCTTTGACTTAGCCCTGTTCTATCTGTTAGCTTTAAATGCAAAAGGGATAGATCCTCACAATCCTTGGCCCATGGAAAAGGAGGCAGGATATTTGAGTTACCAGTGAAGAACCTGGCCCTTGGTCGAGGTGGCTTATGGTTTGGGATGCCTCTCCCCCAAGAACCTCTTTCCCAAGAATGAAGTGGAAACCAGAGGGAGGATTAAAAGTTTTTTTGTTTTGTTTTCCCAACATTTGGAAAGTCTCAAATCTTTCTTTTCTTTTCTTTTACTGAAAATAGATTTTTTTCATACAATATAGTCTGATTATGGTTTTCCCCTTCCCCCACTCCTCCCAGTTCCTCCCCCTCCCATCTGAACCTACGCCTTTTCTGTCTCTTGTTAGAAAACAAACAGGCATCTAAGGAATAACAATAAAATAAGATTTAAAAAACCATAAGAGAACAAAACAAACAAATAAATAGAAGAAAAAGCTATACACACACACAAAAAAAAATGCATATAGACACAGAGACACACACATTTGCACACACAGGAATCCCATAAAACCAAACAAAAAACCCAGAAGCAATAATATGTATGATCAGAGAGCTTTTCATGAAGCAGAAGTGGGAAGAGAGACCTTTGGAGAGTCAATGTGCACACTGGAGAGACTAAGAACAGGTGATGGTAGCTGTCCTTTGGGTGAACGTGAAAACTGTGTTCTTCCCAGAATAACAGTAGTCTTGGGCATGAAAACCATGCTGTACTTCCTAGAACCAACTGGGGCAGAAATAATAACATTCTATTACTGTTAGTTTTAATTTTGCAGTCAGCTACAGGATATTCTGTGTGGAACTGATGACTGCTTTAGGCCAGGAAGACACAACTAATTGCAGTTACTGTTATCAGTTTAGCTTTTAGCTTATGAGTAGTTTGGGGACAAAACTGCTTTTCCGGTCTATTTATTTTTAATTTAAAGTTTTACTGTATTTAGGATGGGTGTGTGCGCACACACACACACGTGCACACACACCCACACAGACACCCATGCCACACACGGTGTGGATATGGAGGGCAGAAGACAATTTCCAGCAGTCAGTTCTCTCCTTCCACCATGTGGGTTTGAGGGATAAAACTCAGTTCACCAAGCTTGACAGCAAGAGTCCTTGACCCGCTGAGCTGTTTGTAGGCTTTGGGCTTGCTTTCAAGGAATGACAGATTGAGAGGATGGCCTGCTGGCGCACTGACATTGGTAGGTGTTAGAATACCTTTTTGAGAATCTGCACGATCTCCTTGCCTGCCCCAACACGTGCATACATTTCACAAGAAAAACACAGTCATCAGCTCTCACCATTGCTGCTAGTAGCATCTCTGGTTGCCAAGAAAGCAACGCGTCCTTTTTACAAGGCAAATAAGCAAGCTGCTGGGAGACCAGAGCGCATTAACTGGTGTTAATAGAAAGCTTTGAGTTTACAGAAGGAAGCCAACCCCCCCTCAAGAGCTGGTGCGGCTGGCAGTGCTTTTCTTGTTCTTGATTTCAGGGAAGGTTGACTGGAACAGATCAGTCACGCCACTGACAACTAGGAGAAGGGCTGCATGTCGTGAGCATCCAACATCTTCTGAGGCACCACAGAGAAGCATCATTCACAGAGTTCAGGGAGAACCCAGTCCTTCCTCCAAGAGCAAATTAAACACAATTTTGTGGGCTTGGTGGTTAGCTGCCAACAAGAAGACTGATCTCTGAATTAATAGTTCGTGACAGAATGACTCCAGAGTTCTTGGCAAAGAACAGAGTTTCCAATATGAGCACTCCGTATGGTGAGCAAGGCACATGTGCTCCATGGTCCAGATTTACTGGTAGTATTTGCATAAAGGATTAGAGCTGTGATTCAATTCAATGCCAAAGTTTCCCAAGATGGAGGAGATGGTAGCTCCTCAGCATGAATATGGTAATGTAGCTAGTGTCACTAGGAACCCTGTGAATGGATTAACTATGGAGGATGAGCCTCCAGTGTGACAGGTTTGCACATGAGGTTACATTCTGCTGTGAATATGAATATCCCTCGGTGGTATCTGAGAGCTGAATCTTATAAAGAAAACTCTGCCACGCAGAGATTCGGTTAAGCTGTCAGGCCACTGAATGAGTGGTCTCTTGCAATTTGTTTATACCTCTACTGAGCTCAACATTTCAATAAAGAAGGGGAAATTTCAACTGCCAGAGGGAGATGGGAAAAGGTTACGAAGTCTACTGTGGTAGCCTTCATCTTACCTTTATTTTTCTAAAGATAGAGGAGAAAGCACATTAATTAAGATACCTATACTAGTCCTTTGTTAGTTAGCCAAATTCATGCCTTTCTTCTAATAATTACTGCCGAGAATTGGGGATCAATGTCTGCGGTGGCAAAAACAATTCTGACTTCTTATGTTCTTTGCTACTTTCATTGTGATGCCTTTTGATTTAATGAGACAGTAAGCCAATCCCTTGTGTGAACACAAGACTAAGGAATGGAAAAAGGAAAAAAAATCTATAAGGTTTGAAGTTTGCTTTTTTTTTGTTGCCAACTATTTTCCTGTTTAAATGGTTTTGATTTTTTTGGTTTGAGTGACTGTTAAATTTTGTTCCATGATATCTGTCAACAGAACTACTAACAGCAAAGTTAACAACGGCATACCAGAAGCCACAGTTCCAGCCAGTTCTGGTGCTTCCGTGGTCAGAACCAGCTGCTGTCCATGGAGGCTCATCTCTGGCAGTGCCTATACACAAAGTGGTGGGAAGAAATTGCTGCACCGATGCAGTGTGGCAGCCTTTATTTATTTATAACAAGATTGGCAAATATAACCAAGCTTTCCCCGCCTCTGGAGAGACAGACATGCAGCATCTATCAAAGACAGGTGGGTAAGTGTCATGATGAAATGTGCTGATGCTGGGGACAGATGCAGCGACCTAAGCCTCCTAGCAGCTTTGTGAGTGTAGGCGGGGGTACCAAATCTCTGGTCTAGTTTTGTCTCCAATACAAGGGTAGTGCCAGTGTCTAATTCTGTAGTGCCTTGATAATTAAATAAAGCTAAGGTATGGCTATATTGTGTACCCTAATAAAATTTACCTGAAGATCAGAGGACAGAACAAGCCTCTAGATTAAACATAGAGGCCAGGCAGTGGTGGAACACACCTTTAATCCATAGAGGCCAGGCAGTGGTGGCACATCTGGATCTCTGTGAGTTCAAAGCCACTCTGGACTACATGAGATTGACTCAGTCTAGAAGAGAAACAGAGCCAGGCAGTAGTGGCATACACCTTTAATCACAGTAATTGGGAATCACATGCCTTTAATCCCAGCACTTGAGATCTCATGCTTTTGTTTAGGAAGCACACAGGCCTTTAATCCCAGGAAGTGATGGGTGGGCAGAGAAAGGTATATCAGGCGTGAGGAGGCAGGAACCAGAAGCCTTTTCAGCTGAGGAAGCTCATTCGGCTAGAGGCCTATCAGCTGAGCTTTTCAAGTTGAGGGGCCCTAGAGGTAAGATGTGACAATGGCTTGTTCCTTTGCAAACGGATCTTTCAGCATTTATACCAATATCTGGTCTGGGATTTTTATAAAAAGACCATTTAGATTTTGAGTTACACTAAGGGCATAAAGTTCTGAGTTTCAAGCTCCTAATTAGTGATCAATAAATATTGACTATTATTATTATTATCTTTACCTGAAATATTTGCTTTTGTGCTTACAAATTGAAAGCTGTAAAGGCGGAACAAATCTACAGGAATGTTCTCAGAGGATTATCTCCATGTATCCAGAGACACAAGCAACTTCTCTTATCCCCACAAATAGGGAATCTTAGAAACCCAAAGTCTTTATGCTGAGTGTAAGAGCACTCAGAGATTTGAAATTGGGAAGTAACCCAAGGCTTTCTCTGGATCACCTCAGTGGGACACTTAGTTTTATGTTGAATATGTTGTTGTAGAAAAAGCTTCTCAAAGGTGCTGGGCAAGCTGTGAAGACAAAGAAGGAGTGTACAGTTTCCCCAAACATCACCCAGAAACACAATGCACACTCTCACACACTGTCGGAAACAGAACTGAATTTCTTCTCTGACCGGCACAGCTAGCTCTTTGTAAGCCTTGCCTGCTGAATTTGCCTGGAATGTTCCCATTCACCGCAGTGCATTTCAGAGTGGGAAGGAGGAAGGTGTGAAAATAAGAGAGTTCTGTCTTTGTTGCCTGGACTGAGCCAGGCATATGCTAAGGACCACTGGAAGCAGCCAGGGGCTTTCATGGCCTAAATGAGACCCTAGAAAGACCCTGGGAGCTACTGATCATCTGTCATTGCCAGGGACAGGGACAGAGAGGAGGCAAGGTTCCCAGGCAGCTGCTGCGGCTACATGGGGTTATTTTTGCCGGGCACAAACAAAGGTCAATAACACATCTTTCCCCCATATGGTGTCAAACCACACACACTTGGGAAAAACGTGTGTCCCTATTTTAAAAGAAAAAAATTTTTGTTTCCTTTCTGTGTAAAAAAATGTTTAGTAGGGAAAATAGGTTGCAAGACCAAAGAATATATATTTGTATTGCTTTGGCTGATGACCTATGAGAAATTGGAATTTCCTTTGTTGAAATTAAAGTAGAAATAAGGGAACCTCAAACTGGTTTCTGGAGTCTTTTGTCACCTGACACACGGGACATCTCTGTCAGGGTGACCACTACCGTATGATTGATAGGTGGCCATTGTTATGTTCTGGGCTCAGGTGGTGCATGGCTGGTCACTGAGGCTTTGGTCTCGAAATGGAATAAGAAGGCTATTTAACAGTGTGGCATGTTGCTGATGAGGGACAAATGTGGCCACTTTTATGTGCAAGGATACTGACGCCATTTTTTTCTCCAGATAAGGATAACAGAACTCTAAGGAAAGGCACAGTAGGGGACTCCCATTTTTTCCTCTCAGGAGGTGTTCCACACGGATCTATTTTTTTTTTCCTCTTTCATCGTTGAGGTTATTTGCTACTGCTGTTGATGGCGTCATGAATATTTCTCATGTTACTGTTGTCCTGAGGCGTATTAGAGCCAAGGAGAGCCCCCAATCTGAGAAGGCCACTCTCTGCTTTTCTTATAAAATGAACTCCACAGTAAACAGAAAACTCCGACTTGCATATCTCCGCATAGTGGAGCAGCTTCCCTGTCCACCACCTGCCTCTGCTCATCTTTGACCAGGAACAGAAACCAGACCTCCAAAGGCTGACTTATTGGAGGGCTTATTTTCTTGCAGAAAACAAAACAAAACAAAACATTGGGACAGCCAACTTAACCTTTGCATTAGTTTCTGAACCAGGCAATTCACTTTTTCTTGTCTCTGTGCGCTTGCTCACTGTTTTTGTCAGGCAAAAACAGCACACTGGTTCTGTTTTAACCTTATTTACCTAAATTTAAAATTAAATTCAAATTTACCTAAAGCTAAAACCTAGGGAAAAAAAGTAAGTGAAAAGAAAAATAAGTGCTAAAGAAAAAAAAGATAATGAATACAAAAATGAATGCAGCATGTGGCTTTTCTCAGGTTCCACATCTGGATTCCTAAAGTAACTAAGCAGACCCAGGACCTTTCTCATCTGTCCTCCTGGCTCAAGTTTTGCACAGAGCCAAGCCTACTCCATTTCTGCTGTATCTTAAGCTCTTCCAGGATTTCTGTGGAACCTTCCATGCATGATCCTCTTACCTGGATGCTTCTTTTAACTCCTGGAAACTCATTTCCAGCAGCATATTTAAAAATACAGGCAGAACGCAAATGTCTTGCATCACTTGCAACAGACAGGCATTTCTGTGTTAATGACGTCTTTAGGATCTCATCGCTATGAGAGGGATTTCTGCCTCTGTATCCATCCACTCGGTAGCCCCGAAAGAGTGCTCTGCAGGAACATTTGCTGTTGGGTCCACCTTAGAGTTTACAGAGATTAATAATCATAAAATTGACTCTATAGGCCCCTAGTAATGAAATTGACCATATCCAATTTTGACAGGTCCAAGACCTCCCCAAGAAACTGCAAATTAGCAGTGAGAAGGTAGTGTTCCTGGTGATGGGAAGCCCAAGCTGCAGTGTGGCAGAACTGGGTGGGTTAATATTGTCACACTAGGTGAAAGGTCAGCCTGAACATGAACTGTGCAGAGAGTTTTAGGCCTGGCGGAGGGTTTGCAGCTCCTAAAGAACTGAATTTATAACAGGATGTTTGCTTGTTATACACGAGTTAACAAGCACAAAGAGAAAAAGGAAGTAATGAAGGCTGTTACCCCCTTTTTGATGAAGAAACAACAGTCCCCCAAACATTAGTAATAGTAGTAGCAGAAACATAAATGTTTACTGAGTAATGGCTAGATTCCTACACAGTAAGCCACACATTTAATATACACTGTTTTATGATTTCTCCCTAGAAGTCGAATAGGACACACTGTTATTATTGCCCCCATTGTGCTACCGCAGACAATAAAATGATCAAGTAATGGACGTCAGAGTGGAGCCTCCACCAGGTCCAAAGCTGCTGCCATCTTCTCTGTAGTCACCAGCTGGGAGGCGGGGCAACGTGGCCCGGAAGGCTTCCCTTCTCGGACAGTCCCTTAAGCAATATTGCCAACTCCCAACTTCCTGGGAGACTTTCTTTTTGAAACAAGGTCCAGTGTCTCCTAGGCTGACTTTGAACTCCCTATGTACCCAAGGATATCTCCCACTTCTACCTGCTGAGTGCTGTGATTAGTCTTGTAGGAATGGTCCACCATACCTGGTGATGAACCCAGGGCTTTGTGCGAGCCAGCTGAGCCTCACCCCGACCCGACCCTGTTAACACATCACTTAAATCCCTCACCCTGTTCATTCAAGCTCTTAGCTACCATTTCCCCGGGTGCAATTAGAAGTTTCATCACTATGAGCCCTTTCCCCTCAAAGAACGCAGAAGCAAAGGAAAACAGAACTGCCGCCCCCTCCTCCACTCCTTTGGTTAACATCTTCAGGCTCCCATCCGCCCCCCGGGGTGGGGGTAGGGCTTCACATTGAAACTGTAGGGGCACCTTCTTGGCTGACACAGGTAATCTGCCGTGCCCAAAAGTTGGGCCCATGTGCGGTCTGAAGCCGAAATGCTAAGGTACAAAGCCCTGAGGGGAGACGCGGTGAGTCCTGTCTCCCTTCTCAAGCCGTCAATCTCCCTCACGGTGCTGCAGCGTGGCATTTAAAACCCAGCTGAGGAAAGATTGTACATGCATTTTCTCAAGCTCGAGCTGCACCTGCAGGGGCGTGGGGGCATGAGGGGCATGGGGGGGGGTTGGGGTAACGGGGTGGGGGTCGGCGGGCAGGGGGATGTCCCCCTTTGCCAAGGGTTTGAGGGCGAATTAAAGACTGACTTCTGCAAAGCCCTGGTTTTCCTCTTCCTCCCCACTCCCCATCCTGTTGACCATTTCTTCGTGGCTTTATTCTCGACAATGCCACTTTTAAATTGAACATGTGCTTCACAATAACAAAAGCTAAAGAGTAGTGTGTGTCCTCGATTGATTTTCAATTTCTTTTCAAGGAAAAAGAAAAAGATTAGCTCAGAAGAAGGGCAATCAAAAATAGAGTGTTCTGCCTCCCTTTCTCCTGCAGACACATGGGGCTTGGTTTGGCTTTTTGTCATTTTCTTTTTGGAGCCTTAGCACATATTTTGAGCTGTCTTCCCCCAGGCTACCCGTTGGGCTTAGCATCCTGGGTTTGGCCAGGATCCAACTGCCTCTTGTTTATGTGATACATTATTAGAAAAACAAAAGGAGTTTTTCATCATGAACACTTGAATAATGTGCCATATTACTGTGCTGTTCTGCATCTCCGTCTTCCTCCCCTACTCCATTAACTTTCAGGGCAGCTTGGATAGCAAAGGCTAAGCAGTCACACTAAATGAAGCTTCTTCAAGTCGGGAGATCATAGAGTAGAACAGATAAATGGCTTCCTCTATCTTTAATTGGCCACCTTATCAGGTTAAGAAGTCTGATAAAATGGGAGATTTGTACTTCTAGCTCATGGAAAATGGCATTATCTTTTTTTCTTCCTCTAGACATGTCACAGATCATCTAAATTTGAATATGTGAGACATAAGAATCCGGAGTTACGTTCTCTGGCTTATTTCTGTAGCAACTGGAATACAGTGTTATCTACAGGGGAGCTACTCAATACATGTGTGTCAGCTTCAGCACAGATGCTGGAAGGCCTGGGCGATACCAAAGAGATGGGGAAGAGAATGATGTGTGCAAGAAGAGTCTAACGGGTTATTGCTGATGCTTGTGCACAAAAAGAAACTAACAGGTTATTGATGCTTGAGCGGCCTGATGATGCCTCAGCAGATCGCCAGAATACAGGTCCACCCCAGCTTCTGATTTCTACAGAACTTTTAAGGGAGAATCCCAATCAATGTACCAGAAAGAGAATGTTTCTGAAACACATTAGATTATATAACCAGAAGTGTAATTGCCTTTGAAAATGAAAGAATGGGGGAACTGCAATCTAAATTTGATATCATTTAATTTAAAACTATGCTTAAGCACAAATGACCATAATGGAATTAACAGAACCAAGGCAGTGTTTGCTCACAGGGGCTTGGACTTGGAAGGAGATGGTCTGAACAGAAGAGAATGTTCACGGAGGAGACTTCAGAAGTCCATGTTCACGGTCTGTAGTCCTTTGGCAGCCTTGAAGCCTTGGCATCTACCTGCTCTTTTCTCAGCCTGCAATGCTACACAAGCAAGGCTTATGGCCTCTAGCTCTGGAGGCCAAGTGACATCGAGGGAAGCAGAAGGAACATGGAAAGGGTTTTACCAATTAAATCTGCCCTGAGGACCATAGGCTCCACTTTCAAAAGGGAGTCAACAATGCTAACTGCTTAGGAAATGGAAATGGCATAACTGTTGGAGATTCAGCTCAGTGCCACAGACAAGATACTGAACATTTTCCGGCTCAGGTTCTTCAGCTGTTGAACTGACATCAGGTGTCGGCTGCTGTCCTCCTTGGGAAGAGTCTTTGGAACAGGGTGGGTGAAGTTCATCATCCCTAGTCCCCTGGGATTGTGGTACCTGGGGTTGCTGGATGCTCATTACCTAAGGATGCCACAGCCAATGGTCACAAATCGTGGATTAGAACATCAGAAATGTATGATTCTAAAGCGGTAAGTTTAGAACCGAGGTATTGGCAAAGCCAGCTCCCCCTAACCTCTCCTGGAGCAGACGGAAGTCTTTGCTTCTTTCAGCTCTGGTGGCCCTGGGAGTCTCTTAGTTTGTGACTACATAATATTCATTATTTTAAATAATAGTGAATAAGCAGTGGACATTCAGTTTCAGTCTAAGCAGGGTTCCAGGTTCTGGTAGCATTTCTTTCATTTTCATGGGAATCATACAAGGCAGAGATACAATTCTCTCTACTTCTAGGATGAAGAATGGAGTGATTCAAGACTTCATATGACTCCCCCAGGCTATGATACGGTAGGCTGACGGTCAGGACAAATCCAGGTGTCTCTAACTGTGAGGCCCAAGCCTCCTGTGAGCCACCACCCTGCCGGGTTTGTACAGGGGAGGGGAGGGGAGAGGGAGCCAGAAGAGAACAGCTTCTTATCAGGAAGAAGGGGAAGGGCTCAGTGCCCTAAGAAGAGAGACCGTGTGACAAATAAATGACCTGCCATTGCTCAGTCCCCCCCCGCTTCCTATATCCTCTCATGTCAGCATAGCCTCTCTCACATGCTGATGGACAGGCTAGATCTGCCTGCCTGGGAGAAAGCAGGGGAAGCTGAGAGTGGAAGGTTTCAGGACAGCTTTTACTAGAAGTTCTGGCTTCTACACACACACACACACACACACACACACACACACACACACACACACACGGCATATGGTCGTTCTCAGAAGAGCTTTCTATGAGAAATGGGATTTCACCTCTTTATTTAAGGCAGACTCAACCCTGCCTTTGGGTGTCTTCATACACCTACAAGCTCTCCAATTCCCAAACCAAATGACTGGCCTCTCCTCAGTGTGATTGTGGTTCTTGTGAGGAGTCATGTCTATGTGGTCACGTGACAAGGAGCTTTCCTTCACCTTCACAAGTTGCAGTAAAGAATTCTATATCCGAGACCACTGGCTACTAAAGACACTCCCCAGTTATTGAATACATCTGCTCAAATATCCCTAAGTTATTTCTATTTCAGTTAGGAAACACCAGAGAGACTTTTGTTACCCCAGTTACAAAAGAGGAAATTCTTGGGAGTTCTAGATCAAGAAAAATAATTGTATATGTGTCAGAGGAGGAAAATAATGAAACACTTTTTGACATGTAGTATATAAACACTCATTCCAGGCCCTGCCCCTGAACTCACAGGAGAAAATTTCAATTTAAAATGTCTGTTCTTCAAGTTATTGCTACGAAAAATCATGAACTTTTCTGTTCAAATAAAATTTTTGTGTGCATGTTAACTTTGAAAACGATAATAATGGGCTATTCTTGAAAGGGCATAAGTTAGTCACTGCTGCTACATAAATATCCTCAAATAGTCCAGCTGCCCAGAGTGACTGGAATCTAGGGGCTGCGTGCCCCATGTCCCCAGCACCAGTGCCGAGGAGTCTTGAAGATTTGGACGACTAACCAGGCACCTCCATGTCACCTGTGAGATCTGGCTTCTTCCCAACACAGCTGGGCTTCCCAGCTCACGGTGGAACTAAATCATGTCTTATCAACCATGAAATCACTTTCATCAGAGTCTTGGCCAAACTAGTCAAGAGTCCACTGGACAGAAGGTAGGGGAAGTACCTGTCGATGGAGAACGGACAGCTCCACACTGTAGAATAAAGAACACCTGAGGTGGGAGTTACTATTGAAGTCCTCTTTCAGAAAATGCAGTCACCATAGGAGAGATACTTTTTTTGTTTTGTTTTGTTTTGTTTTGTTTTGTTTTGTTTTGTTTTGTTTTTTTCGAGACAGGGTTTCTCCGTGTAGCTTTGCGCCTTTCCTGGAACTCACTTGGTAGCCCAGGCTGGCCTCGAACTCACAGCGATCTGCCTGGCTCTGCCTCCTGAGTGCTGGGATTAAAGGCGTGTGCCACCACCGCCCGGCGAGATACTTTTTTTAATGCCAAAATGGTTTGCCATGTACTTTATTCAAGATGTGAGGAAAACACTTCACCTGAACAAGCTATTTGATGGGGCGTCCATTGTACCTAGTATACAGGTGACAGTAACAACGACAGCTGCTGAATTTCACAGTGTTCACTGTGTGCCAAATGCTATTCAAGTGCCTTGACCATGTCAGTCAGTCCATAGAGGCTGACATAAACAGAAATTAAGAAACCAGCCCAAAGTTCCATAACTGGAAAATAGTCACTGCAAGCTGTAGGCTGAGAGAATTCCAGTCTGTTTGCTGTGTGCTCTAATCATCTTGCCATATTGCCTCTCCAATCCAAAGGAAGAAACAGACAAAACATAAAAGCATGAAAAGCAAACTATGAAATGACATTCAGTTTTAGGCCATATGCCAGGTACTATGGTCCACACATGACTTCTGTTAGTTCTCTCAATAACCCTTGAGGTAGTTTGCTATGGGATGGTCTGTATGTCAAATGTGTTGCTGATTGGTCAATAAATAAATCACTGATTGGCCCGTGGCCAGGCAGGAAGTATAGGCGGGACAAGGAGGAGAATAGAGCTGGGAAGTGGAAGGCTGAGTGAGAGAGACACTGCCAGCCGCCATGATGAGAAACAGCATGTGAAGATGCCGGTAAGCCACGAGCCATGTGGCAAGATATAGATTAATAGAAATGGATTAATTTAAGCTGTAAGAACAGTTAGCAAGAAGCCTGCCACGGCCATACAGTTTGTAACCAATATAAGTCTCTGTGTTTACTTGATCGGGTTTGAGCGGCTTGGGACTGGCGGGTGAGAGAGATTTGCCCTGACTGTGGGCCAGGCAGAAAAACTCTAGCAACAGTAGTTATTAGGACTGCCATGTCAGGGAAAAGAGAATCAAGGTTCGAAGATGTGAAGTAGCCTGTCCCAACTCAGAGACGTGGGGAGTGATCCTGAGATTCAAAGACAAAGCCTCTAACTTTAGCTCACCAGTTCTCCTCATGGCTCCTCCGTTTCCAGCCACAGGGCTTTCGTCGGGCTCCACCTGAATCTTCGCTGAGATAATGCTCTAAAGACTCTTGTTTATTGATGATACAACATTTGGGGAGGTATCTGGATGACTCAGAGTAGCTTGAATCCCTCAATTAAAAACCTCATAATTGATTGAGGCTTCAGGGACTACTTACCTTACATTTATGTTTGTCTCTGTAAATTCCTGTTGGACTTGAACTATGGCTTTTATCTTAGGTAATACACCTGACTGCTGGCAGGATTTTCCTCCTTCTTTCTAAGAATATACCTTATTGAATACCTGACCTTTTAAGGATTTAGCTTCTCCCCTCCTAGACCAATAAGGAAGCAGTCTATGCTCTGAAAATCAGGTCCTCAGCTCTAATTTGATAGGCACATGGCCATTATGATCATGGGGCACTTCAGCAGAGCTACACTGCAAGACATTTCCTGAGTATGTTTTTGATCTTGTGTGCTTCACTTTTGAATGTCTCTAATCTCAGCCGTAGTTGGGGTTTTGATGGATTCTGAGAAAGTTCCTTGAGTTGCTATGGAAGAAAGAGGCATTTTGATTTGCAAATATAAAGATACGTTATATATTCTGGTGAGTCAGAGATATATCTCTTTGCAGAATATACAGTCTATTCTGATGTGGTATCTATCTTAGTTCACTTTCTAGTACAACCATTTTTTGATGAAGAGAAATCTTTTTCAGAGTCTATTGATTTGTTCAGAATTGTCTCAGAAACTTGTTCATAGGACTTTGTTTTCAGTTGGTATCCATTTTCAATGAAAGTTAAGGGAAAGAGGGACTGACGGGAACCCATGAGCACTCAATGGGCTACAGTAAATAGCACAGTGGTTGTGATTTATTGGCAACCTGACTTGTAATTCACCGGATGTACTTGAGGGATCTTGAGCTGTTGGCGGTGTCTCGCTCCTACAGTAGATGCTCTCAGTATAACTTGCTGAGTGGTTACAGTGACTGAACCATCCAACTCATTGGGTAAACTTGTCTGCTGTTGTACCTGTTGGCAGAAGCTGCTCACGAAATCCATTCCAGACAAGACTGCTATTCACTGCAAATGCTTACAAAATGCATGCTTTGGTACTTGCCTTCAGTTTCCTATGGAGAATGCCAGGAGGAGTGGAAGCCATCTCTTTGTGTCTTTTGACACACCACCAAAAGCAGTCTTCATCCAGATTAAACATATACACAAAATTAACCTTCGTCTTATTACCCACTCAAGCCAGTAGAGGAGACTGTATTGTCTGAGTTGGAAAGGACCCTCTGCTTCTCATGATGCAGCGGGGGACTTGGGGAACTCAAGCATCTTTGGACAGATAATTTCTCCTAGTCTTTCTTACTATATTGTCTTTATTTCTTTTTTTTATATTCGCTGTAGTTTCCCATGGAAACAAGGTTCACCTATGGACCTTCACTGTCTGTTTCCCTGTAACTTCAGCTATATATAATTTTGGGATGCTCTAGAGTCAATTTTTTTTTTCAAGACAGGGTTTCTCTGTGTAGTTTTGGTGCCTGTCCTAGATCTCCTTTGTAGACCAGGCTGGCCCTGAACTCAAAGATCCGCCTGGCTCTGCCTCCTGAGTGCTGGGATTAAAGGCATGTGCCACCTCCGCCCAGCTAGAGTCAATTTTAATGCAGATTGAAGATCTATTATCCAAGACATTTAGACAGGAAGTGTTTGGATTTCAGATTTGGGGAGATTTTGAAATATTTGCATACAAACTGTGAGCAGCCTTAGGGAGTAAATCAAAGTGTAAACATAAAACTCATCATTATTTTAATATTATATATACTATATATGCATAGCATGATATTGGTTTAAATATTAAGGCAACTCCATGTAGTTAAAAGGGAGGTTTATTTTGTGGGGTAACTCACAAGTGAAGGGATAGATAACAGGGTCTGGGAAAGGTGAAGCACAGTCCAGCGGTGTTCTCTGGAGAACTCTGCTCAGTCTACCTCAGCGTCCAGGATCCAGGAACCAAGAACAAAGAGAACCTGACCATCCGGGTCTCGGGTCTTCAGGGGTCCTCTCTCAGCTCCGCCTTGTAGGTGTGACAGTTACCGAAGCCTCAATGGGGGTGGTACTTCCAGGTCAAAGCTGGAACGCCTACCCACTACAGCATGAAGATAATCTTATGTAATATTTTAGTATATAAAAATTTTATATAATAATGGGTTTCATTATGAAATTTTCATACTTGGGCATTAATTATTTTGATCATATTCATCCCATTATCCTCTCCTTTCCCACTTCCAATAAACTCCTTCTTCTCAACCAATCAACCAGTCCCTATTTCTTTTCTTGTCTGTGTGTGTATGTGTGTGTGTGTGTGTGTGTGTGTGTGAGAGAGAGAGAGAGAGACAGAGAGACAGAGAGACAGAGAGACAGAGAGATTGGAGTCATTTGGAGGAGCACAGAGAAGGGATTTTTACAAGCACACAGGCACCTATCAGTGCCTACTACACCACTGAAGGTGTTGAATAGTCCTGCTTGTGTCACAGACGGAATTATTCAAATATGAAATTGCTGAAAGCACGAGTCAGTCTTTTCAAAGTCGTTAGCAAGCAAAGTTCTGAAGAAGAGAATGTGGGCAAAAGGAAATGATGACTCTATCTAACAAAGGGAATCTTTACAAAATACCATGGAAATTTAACTTGGGAAGGAGTATGATACTTTGGATTTCTTGATTATGAGACCATTTAAAATAAAAATCATGAGAATAAGTTTCAATGTTTGTACCTAATGTTATTTCACTATTTTACTGCTGAAATATATATTTCTCCCCAACTTGCTAGTTTTCTCTTCAAGTTATCTTTAGAGGGTGAATTTTGAACTTTGACCTTGAAGGTCCTATATTGAAAGCCAAATAGCTGAGTTAAAATGAGGCTGAAGAGAGCTGATCCCATATTAGGGAGGAAGGTGGAGCAGCTAGGGATGCTTCTAAAGCTCAGACAGCTAAAAGGGACTGTGAATAATCTTGAGGCTTTCTTTGATAATTCACTAATAATCTCTCTTCAAAATAATACATGAATTTATTGAATCATGAACTCTGGAAAATATGCATCATCTTATATTTGAATGATTAAAACAAGAATGACCAGGAAGGGATGCAAATTTAAATTTTCTAAATTGTTATGGCCGAATTTTAATTCAATGTTCAAAGCGGATGTTGATATCCTGTCGCCAAAGATCTTGCTTCACTTTGCTCCCAATATCTTATCTAGACATGTTTATAGCACCTGCTGGGCTACACAATAGGTCCAGGTGAGGTAATTTCAGTGACACACACACACACACACACACACACACACACACACACACACACACACACTCATACACACACATGCACAGAGACAGAGACAGGTAGAGACACACATAGAGAAAGAACCAGAGCTTATGGTTGGCAGCCTGGTTTTCTATCTCTTGAGTCTCCCTCACCAAGCTGATGACTGGAACAGAACAGACAGGCACCAAAGCTAGTCTGTAGCTCCTTACCTGATGCTCAGAAAACATCTGTTGAGTCATTTAGATTCTCTCTTAAGAATGTAAACTAGTAAGTGCACAGAGAAGGAATTCAAGAAGCATTGTTAGGAGCAAAAGCTGAAGCATATATGCCACAGGCAGACTGGATTTCCAGTGAACTCTGCAAAAGCCAGAGAGAAGAAAACAGGAGTCAAGAGAGGAAATACACACCTAGAGAAGGAGAGAAGAAGCGACAGTTCAGCCCCAGAGCCCCAGAGGAGAGCCGGGCAGCCTACCAAATGGTCTCAGCTCTTTCTTATAATCCAGGTAGAGACTTGAGCAGAAACCCCCTTTCCTAGAAGTGTCGCTAATGAATTTCTCTGTCTCTTGTTATTTGAAAGAACCTAACGTCAATGTCTTGTCCAGAGTTCATGTAAAAGGGCTCAGGGCTGCCATCTTCCTTTTGGCGATGGAACTTGATAATTTGATGTTCGGGATACTGACACTGATCCTTCCAATAATGAAATTTGAGAAAATTTGGCAAGGCATTTGCATGTTGGCCTGCTTTCCTGGAACAAATTTGTCTCTTTTCCTCCCCCATACTAATGTAAGCCAACCTAGTAGCTCAGTGACAGAGGACAGGATCCCCAAGAGAGGACTTCAGAGCTATCAAAAGCAGTGTGGGATGTGGGAGGGTGCTTATAGTCCTTGAACAAGCAAAAGGTTGGGCCTATGATTGCTGGCCTCTATCAGGAGAGAAACAGCTGTCATATGTGATCTCGAAGAGTGGTGGACATTTCATCTGGCTTCAAGATCGTAAAGCTCCTACTGGATAGTCATCTATCACAGTTTATGATTCACCCTCATAGTACCTTGAGAACGGACATCATCAGCCCTGTGGTTTTTGTCTCTTTGGGGCAGGAAGGCACCTAAGTTAAGGTCCTCCTGCTAGAAACATATTGTTACTGAAACTGTTGATCCTGACAGACCTGACATCACTAATAGGCATAAAGTAAAAATAGAAAAAATAACTGTCTTAGTTACTTTCCCATTGCTGTGATGAAATACTCTGACCAAGGCAACTTAAATGAAACAGTTGATTTTTGCTAACGGTTCCAAAGGGACAACGTCAATCATGGTGAGGAAGACATGACAGCAGGCAGCAAAGCATGGTGTCAAGAGCTCGTTGTCACACTGTGTCCACTCTCAGGAAGCAGATGGGGGTGGGGAAAATGCATGCTGCCACTCACCTCTATTTCTTCATTTATGTATTTCAGGATCCCGGCCACGAAAAGGATCCAAAGTGGGTGAGTCTTCTCCGCACACACACAACTAAAATCTGCACCCCACACCCTCCAGCCATACCCAGAGGCCCTAGCTCCAGGTGATTCTAGATTTGGCCAAGTTGACAACATTAACTAGCACAGTAGTTAAAGGGTAACGTAGCATACTTTTAAAACGCATGGATCTGGAACCAAATACTGTGTCTCTAATTCTCACCTCTGCCCCTTTCCAAGCTCTCTAAGCCCTAATTTCTTTACCTCTATCTTGAGGGTGGTGATGAAGGTCTCTACTTCACTCAGTTATTGTGAAAATTAGATATAGTATCTGTGTGAAGTCTGTCAGTCATTCCTGGCACAGGATAGACACACTGTTATTGTTACGATCATCTGCCACAGGACAAGAAGACAGACGGACTTGCAGAACATAGCTGGTCAGCCACAGGCTGGAAGGAATTCAAGGTCTCTTCGATACTGGTTCTTGCTTTTCTTCTTCTTCTTTTTGCTTTAATAGTTCACAGCGCAGCTGAGCTTTGCCCTTCTCATACTTCCGAAGGAGGTGTAAGGCCACTAGACTTCATCCTCTCTGATGGCTGCAGATCTAAAGAGTGAA
Source organism: Peromyscus californicus insignis (assembly GCF_007827085.1). Taxonomy (NCBI): domain Eukaryota; kingdom Metazoa; phylum Chordata; class Mammalia; order Rodentia; family Cricetidae; genus Peromyscus; species Peromyscus californicus. The sequence goes on along the minus strand of NW_026294413.1, from coordinate 75,066,992 downwards.
AACCAAAGCTTTACTGCCAAGGTCATGTCCTTTGCTGACTTAGCTTTCCATGTCACTGCAAAGCCCTGGTTCTGTTGTCATTCTCTTCTCAGGAACATGCCTTTTCTCTCAGGTATGTGCAAAAGAAGGACCATGTGCCACCTCCCCAAGCAGTGTATGCCCTCTGTGTGCTCCAGAGCATCCTACAAAACAACCCAAGGTTCAGTGCGGAGACTGGCACAGAGGCGCGTTGAGTCTCTGACCGTCGTATTTGCTCCTGCTTCACACACCTTCTGCTGGACTGCTTTCCCTCAGAGTCAAGTCATTCACATGTGCTTCAGCTCTTTGGTGGCTTAACCTACTATCACACCTTCTGCTCAAGCCACATTCTTCTCACCACTTTTATCTCTCACCTAGCACTAACTAAAACTCCATCCACACTTTAAACATCTGTTTTCACTCCCAAACTCTCCAACTTCTCTTTGTTGGAATCAGTCAATTAGAAGATTTTTTTCCTCAGTCAGTCAATTAGAAGATTTTTTTTCCCTCCCAGTCATATACACACTTCTCTAAAGATTGCTCCCATCCAATCATGGTTGGACCTAATAACCTTGTCCCTCAACCCCAGATATTGTGACCAAAAATGGGCTCCTGGCTTAAGCTAAACTGAGCTAATCACAGCCTCTACCCCTAAAATTTGGCATGGGAGTTGAAAGAGACCATGCATATTTTATTTATAATGGCCTTTTATAAGGACATTGTCTTAATTAGAGTTTCTATTGCTGTGATAAACACCATGACCAAAAGCAACTCAGACAGGAAAGGCTTTATTTTAGCTTACAACTCTCAGGGTACATTCTATCCCTGAGGGAAGTCAGGTCAGGAACTCAAGGCAGGAAGCTGGAGGCAGGATTGAAGCAGAGGCCATGGAGGGATGTTGTTTCCTTGCTTGCTAAGCCTGCTTACAGCCCTGAGGACCACTAGCCCATGGGTAGCACCGCCTACAGTAAGCTGGGCCCTCCCACATCAATCTTCAATCAAGATAATGCTCTGCAACATTATTCACAAGTCAAGCTGGTGGAGGAATTTTCTCAATTGAGGTTCCCTCTTCCCAAATGACTCTAGCTGAGTTGAGTTGATATAACAGTAGCGAGCACAGTCCTATAACCTTAGGATCAACACGGTAAAGCCGTCCTCCTCCGGGAGGCAGAGACCACGTAACCTTGGTTTCTGGTCCTGTCACTGCGGAAGCCCAACTGGACTTCTTGCCCTTGTTTTCCCTGAACTACAAACAAACCCTTGTTTCAGGTTATCAGCTCTATTTAAGGTTAGCAATGTGAATTTCAGACATTTGTGATGAAAAACCTGTAAATAAGAAAACAGTAAGTAGAAAGATAGGATAGCTTATCTTAATCCATCTAGATTAACACAAGAGGCTACAGGTCATACAAAAGGTTAGCATATAAATATATATTCCTGAGGCTGAGTGTAATCAGCAGTAGATTACCTTCCTAGAATGTGGGAGGCCCTGGGATCAATCCTCAGCACCAGAAAAAAAATTCTATGAACATATAACAAATAAATAATAACCCACCCACAAATTGTGCTGAGCTCATCTGGGCATCTCATACAGTTGGAGTCCTATGAGAGTCACAGAAGGACCCACTCACATGGTGAGCGGTTGGGACTGGCTGGTTGGGGCTCTCAATTTTTTCCTTTACAGAGCCAGCCCAAACTTCCTCACATCATCGTGGAAACACTCCAAGAGGATAGGTCCCAGCACACAGATACCTAAAAGCAGATACCGATTGATGTGGCCATGGAACACTGTCTTATAACTAAGGAACTGCATTTTTAACTTCATTTACATCAGATTCATTTTTATTTAAATAAAAAGGAACAGAGGCTACATATTATTGAGACTATTTAACAGTCCTATTAAAAAGCAGTGATTGACAGAGTGGTATAGAAGCGAGACAATACTACATACTGTGTATAATTGACATACTATTGCCCCAAAGCATGTTCAAAATAAGTGGATGGAGAGAGATAAGCCAGATAAATAGCAGGCTTAGAAGGCTGGGTAAATATTTAAATATCACATAAAAAAAGACTGCAAAAATAAGTTCAGTATCCTTGATGACAGATTAAAAAGTGAGAATTTCTAATAACAAAAAAAGGATAACTCATCAGGAAGACAGAGCAGTTAAAACGTATATACTTAATAATAGAACCTATGAAGAAACTTGTCAAAACTGAAAAGGAAACAGCCAATTTGTAGCTAGAGTACACTTTCAGCAACTGAGAATAACTAGACAAAAATTAACTTCAAAATTCCAGCACTGTCAAAATCAATTGGCAAGTATGGAACCCTACACAAACGATTTCAGAATTCAATGGTTAACATTCTTTCCCAATGCACGTGATACAGAACAGCTCACGCAGCTTCATATAACAAGTGTCTACACACAGACACAGGGCCAAAGTAATACAAATTCATTTTCTCAAATTACAAGTCAAGATATCCTTAGTATGATATGGAGGAGCTCATTAGAAAATATTTTAAATAAAACAATAACAAAATAGGTCGGAATTTAGTGGCCCAGATAAAGCTGGGACAGGAGCGAGGGAACCACTTTCAACAGTTGACTTAGAAAAGTCAATAGCCTGCATTTTTTTTCTGCCACTGGACTGGAAGAGCCAACGAAACACAAAGGAGACACACAGAAACCATACGGGATCTGGGGAGATGGCTCAGTGGGTAAAGGGCTTGCTACACAAGCTTGAGGATCTGAGTTTGCATCTCCAAAACCTGTGTGAAGAACCAGGTGTGGGGGCAGTGCCTGGACCTAGAGCGCTGGGAACAGGGGTGGAGACATAGATCTTTCCTTCTCCTTTCTTTTTTGTCTTCTAGGTTACTTTGGGTCTGGTTGTTTTTTTTTTTTTTTTTCTTTTTGACTCTATGTACTGTTGCTTGTTTCTTCTACATCCATGAGATTTCCTCATTGCTATCTCGGCCTCACTGACATCTTATTTAGCCTTTGCCTATTGCTCAATCCCAATGTCAAGGCTACAAGTTTTAGATGTCATTCTGGCAGCATCCTACTTCTGGGTACCAATATTTCACCTCTGTGGCTCCCGGCCCTGACCTTGAATTTTGTGTCTCAGCCTTTTGGAAAACTGCCATCGTATGAATAAACCTGGCTAGTGCCCTAGATGTTGAAATATCATGTGTATAGAGACTATGCTGGGAGACAGCAGAGAGCCCAGGCATGGAGGCCTTCCAGCCAAGGCCCTGGAAATGTGAGTGACAGAAAATGGGACCATCCTGCTCTCAGCTGACTAGCACCCAACTGCAAATGCGTGAGCTGGCTAAAAGGTTGGGGGCAGAAGGAGTACCCACCTGAGTGTAGTCCACATCCCCACCCTGCAGATATATGCTTAGGTGGGCTTTGTTTTAAGCCACTACATTTTGGAATCTTAAATTCTATGATGATAGATACTTGATATAAATATTATCCTCAAAAGTTGTTTAGTTAAAATCTCCAATTATAAACTAAAAATATGCTCAAGTCATTTCAACTTGACATCCATATGATTTTATTGTAAAGAGATTATTCTAAGAAATTTCTCTATTGAATACGATATATGTAGAACCGATCATATGGCAAGTCCGTGATATATGCAGAAAAAGAGTATACAATTTTAACTGCCTAGGTGAAGAGAAAGGGTAAGTGATGATATTTTACAGGTTTAATTTTTTTATTTTGAATTATGAGCATATGTTTGTGTTGGATGGTATGTGCACATGTGAATGCAGATGGTGTTGGAACCCCTGGAACTGGAATTACAGGTAGTTGTGAGCTGCTAGAAGTGGATTCTGAAAACTGAAACCCTCTGAAAGAACAGGAAGCACTCTTAACCTCTGAACCATCTCTCTAGCTCTGGCAAGTGATATTTCTAAAGGAACATTTCTGTTTGGTTTGGTATCGTTTGGGATTCTTTTCTGGTTTAAACATCTGTTGGTCTGGATGCAGCTAACAAGACGTTGAGCATCTGCTCAGATGTTCCTCAATTGGTAGAAATTTGTTTTGCTTTGTTTGTTTTTTTTTCTCATAGTAAGTGTCTCTTAGTCTTGGAGCTCAGTCAGTTCTGTTTTGGCTGTTGTATATTTGTGGATTCCTTTTGGTTAACAGCAGATCTTCCTGGTATACTGACCACAGCCAACCATAAGCCAATGACTATTCATAGCAAGAGGGGAAAGGTCCCATTCTCAAGTAACTGACCAGTGAGCAAGCAAAGAGAAAGGTTAATAGGAACAAAATTGAAAAAAGCAGGTGAATATCTTGTGACTTAACAATTAGATTTTGTGGCATTCAAGTGTTTAATTCTCCCATGATGGCCATTACACAACCACCTTAACTTAAGCACTTTCAAGAGGAATGTGAAATGTCATCTCATCTTATAATTTACCTTCAGGGAGCAGTTATAACTTCCACTTGTTATCTAGTGCTCATTCTTACTTTAATTGTTGACCATGGGGGTTAGTTCCATCTGTGTTGAGCTGTGTCAATGTGCCCTTGGACTGTTTCTTTGAGTGGGCATGTGACAAAGGAGACGAGGTCATGCAGATGTCTGTGTTAATTTTGCAGATGTCTGTGTTGATTTTGCAGCTGAACACACCCAGTCCCTTCACATGTGCAGTCATAACAGCTGAACTTAAAAGATTATGGAAAAGTTAAGATAAAATGAGTATGGCCAGCATGACTTAAGGTCAAGTGATACTCACGGACTCTGAACTCTAACCTCAAAATTTAGCCCTGGTTTCCTCACAGAAGCCGAGCACATAGTGCCTCCTTGTAATCATACTGTTGGAGAGCACTTCACAGTTTTGAAAGCATTCTCATGTGGGCTCGTTTCTTATTTGATTCTGAAATTGGAGTTGCCACAACTGGGACATTTGACATTTCACAGGAAAGCCACACATCTGGTGGGCTCTGCCAGCCATAGTAAACGAAATTATATCCCAAATGCAAATCACCTCCAACACGTGAGCTTTGGGGCTCCTGCAGAACACTGTCTTACTGGTCACTGTGCCTCCAACATAATAGACAATATTGGTCAGGTTTGCTCTTCCAGGATGGAGTGTAGCAAGTGTGTGAAGCTCTCAGCACACACTGGCATGTTTTATAAGCATTCCCACATATTCTTTCCTACAATGTTGCCCTTATAATTTTATCCAATGACTGTACTATACATGGTTCAGTTACAGTGCATTAACCTGTTTGATTTTCTCAAAACCTTGTAAGATAAATAGACAGAGACTGAATAGTCTCACTTCACAGATGGGACAGTTGAGTGAGGCATAAGAAGATTGTTATAGAATTGAGGTCTCTGAATCCTGTCAATCCTTTCTCCATTTGCCTTTTCATGCCTCAGTTTACCTCTTTCCTTGCATTCCTCTCCCAGTGGTGCATGGGAGTAGGGGATCCTCTTTCAATGCCACCTCATTGTTATAAGTTTGTTTTCTTATTTTGGTAATTCTAGCTTTGGGCTAAAAAATGTAAAAATGAATTCCTCTAAAGGTCATTTATTAGATAGCTTTGAAAATACATATCTTGAGTCCAACAAAGCATCCTGTGATCTTTCATGACATCTGAGCAGGCATACTTGTTCATTGACTTTTTATTACTTCAACAACTATACCAAACTCTAGTGGTTCCCATTATCAAAAAGAAACAGGTCAAATTTTCACATCAATGCCCCATAGGCTCTGCCTCCTTACCTACTTTCCCCCTTCATCCTAAACCCCTCTGCACACTCTACACTATAACCACAGCCCGGGGTTCTTTCTGTTTTTAATATGACTCATTCCTAGCCAGGGCCATTTACATGTGTGGGGTTTGCTTCATGAAACACCACCAGCCCCATTGGACCTTGTAGGGGTGGCAACTTGGCATCATTTATCTGCTCGAAGTCGTCCTTGAAGAATCTCCCACGTCATCTTGCTAAGTGAGAAACACTAGGTACACAATAATGCATATAGCATACTACCATTCTGTATATTTTCTTAAGTATTATTTACATAAAAACATACATAGACTATTGCAAGAAAAATATGTAAGAGATTAATCATGATAGTGGCCACCAGGGAAAACTGTAGGATATAATTGAGACTAGAGGGCTAGAGAGATGGCTCAGTGGTTAAGGGCACCAACTGCTCTTCTGGAGGACCTGGGTTCAATTTCCAGCATCCATATGACAGCTCACAACTGTCTGCAATTCCACTTCCTGGGGACCTGACACCCAATGGCAAAACACCAATGCACACAAAATATATTGTAAAGAGAGAGAAAGAGAGAGAGAGAGAGAGAGAGAGAGAGAGAGAGAGAGAGAGATTAGATATTTTCTCTCTTTTGTAATATTTGAGTTGTTTATTTTTCACTACTACTTATTGAAAGATTTAACATCTTTTTCAAAGAATTACACAAAAGGATTCATTAGATTGTCTGAAACAAATAAATTGGAAGTAAAAAGGGAATACATAGTTGATATTTCACTTAAAGTCAAGAATTCAATCGCATAGAACCTAGTGAGGCAGGTCCTGATTAAAGGCAATGTATCTAATATTTTCTTGACTACAAGCGCAGTATAACCAAGCCAGTTGACAGAGTTCAATGCATCTATCCAATAGCAGAATACATGTTCTTCTCAAGCACACAAAACATTCTCCATGACAGATCAAGTAAGGTCACAAAGCACGCTCTAGCAAACTTAAGGAGATTGACATTATACCAGTTATAGACCTCGGCTACAACAGGATGAAGGTACAAATTAATCTCAGAAGGTAAATTTAAAAATTCACAAATATATAGAAATCAAACAGCGTATTCTTGAACAATCAGTGGGACAAGAAAAAAAGGAAAAACAGAAAAATACTGTGAAATAAGTAGAAAAGGAAATATAATATTCAAAATTCATTGGATACAGAAGTAGAAATGGAGTGAATAAATGTAGTCATGGATGCCTACTTTAAAAACAGGAGCTTCTCAGTGCTGCAGAGATGGCTCAGTGGTTAAAAGCACTTGCTGTTCTTCCAGAGGGCCCAAGTTCAGGTCCCTGCACCTACCACCACTTGTAACTGTAATCCTAAGGGATCAGATACCTCCTCACAAACCCCCTTCTGCCCAACGGCATGCACCCACATACATACACACAAGCATGTATATAAAAATAAAACTTTTTAAAGTTAAGAAAAGAGGCTTCTCAAGTTAGCAATCTGACTGTATGTTTCATAGAAATAGAAGAGGAAGAAAGATGAACCCCAAGATTAGCAGGAGGAATGAAGTGATAACATCAGAGAACCACATAGGAAAAAAATAGAAACAAACAAACCAAAGAAATAAACTAAGCATTAGTGGTTTTGAAAAAAAAATCATGAAATTGATGAACTGTTAGAGTAATTAAGACAAAAATACGCAAATAAATAAAATCAAAAATTGAAAGAGATATTGTAACAGATGTTACATATACATATACATAGAGGTATAAAGAATTATGAGACTTGGAAGAATTATACATCAAAAATTAGAATGTGTAGAAAAGTGCAGCCGAAGTCCTACAAACATGATCTAGAGCAGTCCTTCTCAAACCATGGCATGCTACCACTTTTGGAGTCAAATGACCCTTTCACAAGAGTCGCATATCAGATGTCCTGCATATCAGATATTTACATTATGATTCATAACAGTAGCAAAATTACAGTTATGAAGTAGCAACGAAAATAACTTTATGGTTGGGGGTCAGCACAGCATGAGGAGCTGTATTAAAGGGTCACAGCATTAGGAAGGTTGACAGCCACTGCCCTTGAGACTGAGTCACTATGATACAAGGGGTCTAAATAGATTGAAAAGGACTAAGGAGATTGAATGAACAGTCAAAAATTTCCTAACAAAGAATAGAAGTTTTCACCAGTGAATTGTATCAAATAACTAGAGAGTAGATGTCAATTCTTCTTAAATTACTTCCAAAAAATTAAAGAGGAAAGAACACTTCCAAATTTATTTTCTGAGGCAAGTATTCTTATGCCAAATCTAGAAAAGTGCCACAAGCTACAAGAACTACAGATCTATATCATTGTCCCATCACACAGTCTCTCCCTGTTGCAGATCCTGTTACTGCCATGGCATCTACCAAGAGTTCCTCAACAAAGCCAGGTAGAACCTCGTGCCTCTTGAGCCCCCAAAAGTTATGAGAAAACACACATACATCCTTTGTTTTTACAAATTACCCAGCCTCAAATATTTTGTTACATCAACTGAAAACTGAAAAAAAAAATATAATGCCTATGTGCTCAGTTAATCTTATAAGTGTATCAAGCCTGTACAATAAGAAAAAGTCTTGTCAACAATGGAATGGGACAAGGAAAAGTTGGAAATACAAATGAAAGAAATTGGACCCTACCAATTTACGATGGAATATACTTCAAAATACAACAAAATCGTAGCAAGCTGAATTTAACAGCACATTAATGGGATCATCCATCATGACCAAGTGGATTCATTCATAAGATGCATGGATAGTTCAATGTCTGAAATGTAGTATACCACAGAACACTGTACAAAAACCACACGGTCAACATAACCTGAAACTGAAAGCCCCTTCTCTAAGATGGGAGAAAAGCATGCGTGTCTACACTTGCCTCTTTAATTAAACACAGAACTGGAAATCTTCAGAACAATTAGGCAAGAAAGACAAATAAAAGGTATTAAAATTAGAAAGAAGGGTAGTAAAATTATCTGTGTTCTACAGCAGATTTGAAGACTCCACAAAAACACAACTAATAAACGAATCCAATAAAGTTGCAGGATGCACACCTCCCTAGCATGTCAAAACACTAAGAATAAGCAATGCAGGCCAAGTGTGAGCCTTTAATCCCAGCACTGGAGAGGCAGAAGCTGGAGGATCTCTGTGAGTCTGAGGCCAGCCTGGTCTATAGAGTTCCAGGACAGCTAGGGATACACAAAGAAACCCTGACTCAAAAACTAAAACCCAAAACAAAACAAAATAAACAGACAAAAAAAAAATCCATGCTAAAAGGATTTTTTAAAATTATATTGTGTGTGTGTGTGTGTGTGTGTGTGTGTGTGTGTGTGTGTGTGTGTGTAGATTTGGGAATCAGTTCTTTCCTTTCACCTTGTGGCTCCTGCATTTTGAATACAGGTCTCTATAGTTGTTTTGTTTGTTTTTTGTTTTTTGTTTTTGTTTTTGTTTTTACTCTTTTGGCTCTTTGGGGGCCCACTTCCTAGCTCCCAAATAAATACACTGAGGCTTATTCTTTCTTATAAATGCCCAACCTTAGCTTGGCTTATTTATAGCCAGATTTTCTTAAATTATCCCTTATACCTTTTGCCTCTGGGCTTTTATCTTTTTGTATTCTGTATTCTTTCTTTCCTTCTTACTCTGTAGCTAGTTGTGTAGCTGACCCCTGGAGTCCTCCTCTCTGTCTCCTTTTCCTTGCCCTTCTTTCATCTCTTTTTCTCCATTTATTTTTCTCTGCCTGCCAGACTGGCCTATTCTTTCTCCTGCCTTGCTATTGGCCATTCAGCTCTTTATTAGACCATCAGGTGTTTTAGACAGGCAGAGTAACACAGCTTCACAGAGTTAAACAAATGCAACATAAAAGAATGCAACACATCATTAAACAAATATTCCACAGCATCAACAAATGTAACACATCTTAAACTAATATTCCACAACAGGTCACAGTGGCAAATTCCAAAAGATCCAAGTTCGGGTCCCAGCACCCATTTTCTGGTACCCTGATGGGCCCTTTCACTGGTCCCAGAAAAGAAACTTAAAAATCCTACTTATTATAGTATCAAGAAAAATAAAACACTTAGGAACAAACATAGCCAATGAGTCAAAACTCTTGTAGACTGTTAACTTGCTAGAAGAAACTGACAAATGAATGTTCATGGATTGGAGACGTATTAGCCTGCTTGTATTAGCCAGAAGCTGCAAATTCGATGCAATGCCAACCAAAACAATCAATGGCACTCTTGCAGGATTAGAAAATAATGAGCTAAAATTTTGTGTTGAGCCACAAACATTGATGACTTGCCAAAAATGATCTTGAGAAACAATTAAGATGGATGTCTTAGAATTCCTGGCCTCGAAATCAAGTCAAAGCTGAATGAATCAAGACAAGTATGGGAGCAATATAAAATATACAGATTAAGCAGGCATGGCAGGATGTGCCTGTAAATGCAAGCATTTGGGAGCCAGGAACACGTTTGAGGTCAGCCTGGGATATAGAGACAGACTCTGCTTAAACAACTAAGGACAGGCTGGAGAAACGGCTCAGCAGCTAAGAGCCTTTGCTGCTCTGCCAGAGAACCAGAGTTCAGGTTTCCAGCACTCACATTGAGTAGCTCACAAATATCTGTAACTCCAGCTCCAGTGGGGGTCTGATGCCCTCTTCTTGCCTCTGAGGGCACTGCAAACATATGTGCAAACACACACACACACACAACACACTCACAGTCACAAATAAAGGAAATCTTATAAAAAGAAATAACAACAAAAATAACACACAGACCAACAAATGAACTCACGAGCTGTGGGTGTGTATGGCTCACATGGGCCGTCTGAAGTGTTCAAGTGTGGGAAGTGTGGTCTCCAGTGGGGAACCTTTGGTGGTGGAGCCTAGAGGGAGGTAATTAGGTCATGGGAAATGTTGCCCTCTGAATTGATTAATGCTGGTTGTCATGGTTTAGATTTTAAGTGTCCCTAAAGGCTCCTGTGCTAAAGGTTTGGCTTCGAGTCTGGGTATTAATGAGAGGCAGTAGAATCTTTAGAAAGGCAGAGTCTGGTAAAACAAAGGTCACTGGGTTATGCCCTTGAAGGGGAGTTTGGGACCGTAGCCCCCCAACCTCCTTTGTTTCTCAGTTACCATCATGGGGATAGACTTACCCCTGTTATGATCCTTTGCTTCACTACAAGGCCCCAGAGCAACAGATCATGGATTAAAACCTCTGCAACTGTGAACCAATGCAAACATTTCTTCCTTTGAAGTTACTCCTCTCCAGTGTTTTGGTTACAGCCTTGTAAGCTGGCTCATACATTGACATCGCAGAGTGTATTCGTTCTAAGAGGGAATATGTTAGAGAATAATTAAAACCGGATGTTTCCTATTGTCTGGCTTCCTGCCTCATAGTGTGATATCTGCCTCTGACATATGCTCCTGTCATTGTGTCATGATGTCATCTACCAGGAAACTCTCACTATAGCCAAGCAAAACCTGCTTCTGCATCGGATCTTTGGAACAATGAGCAAAATCTCTTTCTTTTCTTTCTCCTCCTCCTCTTCCTCCTCCTCCTCCTCCTCCTCCTCCTCCTCCTCCTCCTCCTCCTGTATTTCCTCTCTCCTTCTACCCTTCATCTCCCCCTTCTCTCCTCTCTCCAAATTGCCCAGCCTCAGATATTTTATAATAGCAACTGAAACCACAAGAATATATAATACATATGGTCACCTAATTTTTGGCAAGTGTGCCAAGGCAAGCAAAAGCCAAGGATTGTTTTAACAAATGGCATCGGAACAACTTGAAATCCACACACAAAGAAATGATATTGGATCTTCATCTTACACCACTTACAAAACCAACTAGAAATGGACAAAAGATTTAAACGTAAGACCTCTAACAGAATGTCTAGGCATGTAACCCAGAGACAGTAATGGAATACCTGCCTAGCATGTGCAAAACTCTGCGTTTTATTTCTCACATGTAAAACATGCCAGGGCTCAGTTGCATACACCTTTAATCCCAGTATTTTGGAGGCAGAGGATCTCTGTGAGTTCAAGGCCAGTCAGGGATATAAAATAAGACCCTGTTTCAAAAAACAAACAAAAGAATGCCAAGACCTCAAATCCTTAAATTGTGGGAACGGGAAGGACATGGACAGGAAAGAGTTGGAGGTGTCCATCTGGCCAGTGTCTTAGCTATGGCACAGGTACAGACAACAAAGTCACCATGGCAGGTGGAGCTGCATCAGAATGAAGGACTCTCGGCCAGCCAACCAGCCATCAAGCTTCTGAGAGAAAATGTTTGCAAATGACTTATCTGGAAAGGGGTTAATATCTAAAATAGATAAAGAATGCCTATCCTCCCAAATCAAACAACACACAGCCCGGCCAACCCAGTCAGGTCACCAGACTGAAAAATGGGCAAAATTGAAGTGGACATTTATTCAAATTTGACCACGTACAAACCTACAGCTGACAACAGATGTTAATACATCAACAGATACAGCAAAAACGATGCCTCGGATCAGTGAACTGCCAATCAAAATCACGATGCGAATCACGTCATGCCTGTTAGGACCACCTCACCAAGTAAAAGAAAACCAAACAGAAAGTCACTGCTGGTGAGAATGGGGAGAGATGGGAACATTTGTATAATGCTAGTAGGAAGATAAAATGACATGGCTTCTGTTGAACATAGAATGGGGGCTCCTCAAAACAAACAAAACATTCCAAAACTGTCACATGTGGCAAGAAACCTACATCTATTTATTAAAGAGTCGAACTCAAGATCTCTGCAAGTTATTTGCACTACCCTGTTCATTGCAGCATTATCTACAGTGTCCATCGGTTTTCCATCTTCAGTGTCCGTCAAAGAGGAATGGATAAAGAAAATAGGATATTCAGCCCCAGACAAGGAAATCTTACCACATTCTGCAATATGGATGCATCTCGAGACCATTATGATACAAACAGTAAACAAGCCATGGAAGGGAAAGTACTGTGTGATTCACTTACAGGAGGTATCAAAGCCAAAAGTAGAAAAGAGGCTGTGGAGGGAGGGAAGAGAAGGGAAGAAAGCTGCTGCCCAACGGGTGTGAAAATCCAGCCATGCACGATGCGAAGGTTCCGGGAAACCTGTGGTAGAACACCACTTATAATCCACAACACAGTAATGTAGTGTGTGCTTGAGATGTACGAAGGCAGGCCTCACATTGTGTTTTTTGTTACACAATGAAAGTAAAAATGAACACATTTCAGAATAGTAATCACAGAAGTGCAAATAAAAAAAGGATCACCTGTCAAGCCAGTGATGACTGAAAAACGCTGCCGAGCATTCCTGTAGGCTCTCATTTACTTTGAGTTGCTGTGTAAATTGGCAGGCCCTGATCGTTTCAAAAAACACTTCGGAAGTATACATCAAAAGGTCTTTAAAATGTTTACACCCTTTGATATAGTAATTATTTGTAGAAATCCATTTGCGCAAAATTGTAACAGATGCAAATATCTTTATAAGAGTGAAAACTTTTAAAAATATTCCATAAAGGAGGAATGATTAATAAATGTTGATACTTTTGATCAAATCCCCTAAATTATCATGAGGGTTTAGTTTAAAAAAAAAGCACTCAGAATATAATATTAAATGGGGAAAAGTAGGACAACAAATTCTGTAAGGGGGAATATGTGGAATCAAAACATGCACACACACACACACACACACACACACACACACACACACACACACAGTGGGGGAGGGCCTGAACTTGGGGTAAAAATGCTTGCTACCACGCCTGGTGATCTGAAGCTTACGTGTGTGCACATTTCCCTCCCTCAGGTAGATAAAGATGTAAAGATAAGTTTGAAAAAGGAAAACACATCATGATAAATAGGGTTATTTCCAATCAAGTTTATAGGCGATTTTTAAAAATGAGTTTCAAAAATTCCCTTTCCTCACATTTTCCAAGTGCTTGGCAAGGGACTCACATTACTCTCTCAGTCAGAAACAAACAGCAACATGACGCCTATAGTGGAAGACATGGTTTAAAAGTCAAATGTCTGACGTTTCACACACATGAAATCAACTTGTCCAAATATGTATTTTCGAAACAGAATACTTGTTCCTTAGTCTTTGTAAATATAGATATGGTGTGATCAAAAGTTAAGACTCTCCATTCTAGAAATATGGTGATGTATATGGTTGGTTTAATTTCAAGTATGTCAAAATAAATATAACCTTTTGACTAAAGCTTTTACTTTGAAAGTAGAAGAGGTAGATCTACCAGAGAGAGACATCAAGAGAAGCATTGAGTTACTGTAGAAACTATGGCCTCTGGAGTGGGTTTGAGGGCCATACATGACAGACAGCAGGGAGGGTAGAGAAGGGGCTGAGGGGATAGCAAGGACAGCCAACCCCACCCTGGCTCTCAGTGGATTGGCAGATGGCACAGCCAGATTGTCCCACCAGCCTGGAGCTAGTAAAACAATTACATTCAGGAGGGGATAAATTCCTGCTACAATCAGATTCCTGGTGTTAGCTGGGATGGTGGTGGTTATATTCTTACTTGCATAAGCTGTAAGCAGGTACCTGATGAGAACAGAAGATGGGAACAGGGAGATCACAAGTTGGCTTTTTTAGGGCCCCAGACCATTGCCTCTAAGAAAGTCAAGTCCACCACTACCTCCCAGCTCCACTGTTTGATCCCATTTCAGAAGTATTCACTTATTATCATTCATATATGCTTCCTTAAAATCAGCAAAAGCAAATTTTGGGGCTTTGGGAACCACCTAGAAAGTGGACATAGTTTCAGTGGGCCCACACTGTGTACAAAGGGCAGCCAACCAGTCAAACAATATCATGCATGCAAATCCAAAAAAGTTTGGGTGCATTTCTGACCGTTCATTGTTGGGAGGTTAAGCATAATCAGGACTGGGGACTTGAAATGTGTGATTTTCATACCGAAGAGTGAGCTGTCATTGTCACGTGGCAATAATTAGGAAGAGATGAGTGTCTGATACTCTCTTGAGAGGGCACAGGCCACCAATGTCCCCACTGGGTCCATTTGCTCATTTGGATTCCCACACTTGCAATCCTTATGCATGTATTCCTGCTGGTGGTCAACAGACTGATTCTGGAAGCTTGCAAGGCTTACAGTGATTGACAGAAGTGGTCTACTTACTAGCCCTGGGCTGCCTAAGATCAAAGCCTCCACTGATACAAAACTCAGAGAGCACAACACTACCTGTAAGTAACTTTCATAAAGACAGACCCGATTAAATGCTGCGGACATGTGGGTGAAATGCTGTGGTCATGCTGGGCGAGAAGAGAAAGCTGCCCTTGTGGAGGGCAGAGGTGTCTGGGCAGCTGATGGCAATGGAGGAGTGCCTCTGACAATGCTTGGGACAGCTTCTGGGAACCCCAGCCTAGTGTTTGGACCTTAGTAGGAGGTTAATAAATATTTGTTTCCGTCCTCCGACCAGCAGATGCAGAGCGCAGCAAGGAAGAAATGGAGCCAGAACAGTGTAATGCAAGCACAAAGGCACAGCATGCCAAGAGAGAAGCGGGTAATTGTAGCCTAGAGATCAGTAGCAGCAAGAGACTAGATCTGGAGAAGTTCGGATGACAGAGCTAGGTACTGTAATTAGGGAGATGGTAACTGCGCCTGATTCAAAGGGTCCTTGACAGTCGCATGTCTGTAGAGTAAGTAGGACCAGAGAGTAAAGAAAGCTACACTAATCATGCAGAAATCTACCAACACCGCATGAAGAGAGTTCAACTCTCTAATGAAGGGTTGCTGGTTAAACCTTTCACGCAGAGGAAATGGCAGAGGATATGTACAATAATCTGGATAGCTGTCCTTAGTATAAGAATAGAATTTCTGTACTTAGCCGAAATAAGGTAATTGTTTAATAAAGTTTATTTTAGGCTCATCAATAGTGTGCCTTTTGTTACTCTGGAGTAATTTATTTCTAAAGCCTCAATTAAAAGAAGAAAAAGCCAGTTACTAAGTGAAGGAAAATTACAGAAAGCATGACACTACAGTAATAGCCTGTCAGAGAGTGATACATACACAGTGTGGAACAGAAGAATGGAAAGCTACCCATGCAATTATTTCTTTTATAGCTCTTTACTTAGAGTCATAGCCTAAATGCGTGTGTGTGTGTGTGTGTGTGTGTGTGTGTGTGTGTGTGTGTACACTAGCTGTTTATACATCGAGTAGCTTTTGCAGTATTTATTTCTTTAAATATTTAACAGTCTGGAAAGGCAGTGACAGGCAGTAATATGCAGCGTCTCTAGCATGTTGCAAGGGCTTAATAAATGCTAGAATAATAAATTCCTCTCTGATGAAAAACAGCAGTCAGTAAAACTATCACAGTCTACACTCTTTTAAAGATATAGTAACGTAAAAAAACAAAATACAAATGGTGCTTTGATTAAACCATGGTAATAAAGAAACATTTGTATTCATTAAAAAAAAAAAAAGTCCACCTAGGTAATTCCTTTGTAAATTCCCTAGGGGATTGAAAGAAGGGACAGTGACGCAAATGAGGGATTTAAAATAACGTCTAACTTTTCACTTTCCTTTTTTCTTTCTTCCTCCTTCCTTCTCTCATTCTTTCTTCTTTGCGCCTTTCTTTCTGTCTCTTGCAGTGGTGGGGAGCTCCTGGTGCCTCCCCAACCCCTCACCCCCACCCCATCCCCTCACTAAGGGACAGATTCCTTCAGTTTTCAAGCCACCCTCGAGGGCTTGGCTTTGGAAGCAGAGCCCCTCCAGGTCGGTGTGAGCAGGGCCACGGCGAGCAAAACGCCTGGCTTCCCCCGGGGGCCGGGCCGAGAGCCCCGGGCGGGCGCGCGGTTGAGGCCCGGGGACCCCGCGCTCCAACTTTCCGGTGGAAGTGAGGAGAAAAACAGAGCTGCCCCTTTAAGGGCTTCCCTTCCCCTTTACTCTATGTTTACATAACACGGGGCGCTCGCGGGCGGCGGGGGTTGGCGGGCGAGCAGGCGGGCGAGCGGGCGGGCGGGGGCCGCGGGAGCGCGGCGGCGCGGGCGGCGGCGCGGCCGTCCCACCTGCCCGGCCCGCTCGGCCCCCCGGCGGCGCGCGCTCCTCCTCCCGCGGGGCTCCGGTTGGCCGCTCGCATTCCGTGCCGGGTCCGGCTGGCAGCGGCCGCGGAGCGCGGAGCTCCGGGGAAGCCGGCGGGCGACGCGCTTCGCCACGACGGAGCAGCCGCGGGACTGGCCGCCCCGCGCCCCGTTCGCAGCCGTGCCGTTCCCCGGCGCTCTCACCCCGTTCTCGGGATGGGAGTGTAGCGGCGGCGCGGACTCGGCGGGGATCGCGGTGGAGGCGGCTGCGGCGGCCGAACGCGGCTCCATGTTTTCCCCCGGCCAGGAGGAGCCCAGCGCCCCCAACAAGGAGCCGGTGAAATACGGGGAGCTGGTGGTCCTGGGGTAAGTTGGGGCCGTGGGCGTCGGGGCGTCGCGGCGTCGCGGAGGGATGCGCTCCCTCGGGCCCGGGTCCCCGGGGCGCTTGTGGCCGCGGCCCGGAGGGTGCTCCGGTACCGCGCGGGGTCGCTCGGTGCAGCCGGGAGCTGGCGGCCGTTGGGGACCTCTGGTTCCCGGGGACCACGAGCGCCGAGCCCCGGCCCTTGAGCCCAAAGCGCGTTCCGCGGGGGCTGCGCATTGTTCCGGTCTGTGACCCGGGCGGCCCGACTGGCCTCCGCTTTTCTGCGCCCGGAGTGAACCGGGCCGAGGGCCTGGACCGGGTCCTGGTTTTCTCAGGTCCCCTCACCCACGGTTCCCGGATCCCCCGGGTCTCCGCACCTCTCAGGCTCCCCCCGCACCCCTTGGTCTCCGTACCCTCGGGCCCGGCCTTGCCGATGCCCTCCCGGCGGCGGTAGGGAGCTCGCCAGCTTGCCCGCCTCGACTCCCACTCCGCTGGTGAAACCACATTTTGAAGATAGTAATTATCTACAATCGTTAAACGGCAGCAATTAGAGACTTCATCTACTTCCTGAGTTTCCTTGTGACATTTCTATTGTTTACCCGTAATAAGCCTGGAGGGAGGCTTCGCAGGATTAAAGCAGGGGAAAGTGGGCAATGAAAAGCGAGTGCGAGGGGGAGGCGGAAAGTGCAGGAAACTCGGGGCTGGAGCAACTTGGATTTAGTGCTGCAGGGAAGGATTGTTTTCCCTTTGGATGTGCCAGCTCCAGGGAACCCGCGCTTTTGTCTTCCCGTTGAAGGATCTGTATTCAGACCGTCACCGACGCTGATGGGTGGGCTTAGGCACTCGAGGAGCCCTCCCTAAGCGGAGACACTGGGAACTTGGAGAAACGTGTTTTGCTAACTACCTTGAAGTAAGTGCCGACTTAAAAATAATTTTTAAAAAGACTTAAGCTTCTAGAGTTAACTCGTCTACAGTTTCCTAGTGTTCGTCGGGTTGTTGCTAGCATTTTAAGTGGGGTAGTACTGGAAATATCATTGCTTATTTGGAAGCTCAGCAGATGAGCGCCTTCCGCACCTGCATGGGAATTGTATGCACTTAAGAGACTGTCAGAGTTCGCTGGGACAGGGGAGGAGTAAGAGGGGGGGAAGCCACAGTTTAGTCTGTCTTATGTAACTTCAGCCCAGCCTAATTTTGTGGAGTTTGGTTTTGTTTATGTGGCTAGCTTCAGAGTATGCTTAACACTGTGAATTTGACACAGAAGATTAACTTAGGCCAGAGCCATTTCATTATTTCCTTTTGAGGCAATCTGCTGAGATGTTTCAGAGCAGCGTAGAATGAGTCTGGAGAGATTTTGAGTTCATAGCCCAAAGTGTAGGGCGCTCCAAAGCCGGGGAAAGAATTTATACTCTGAACTGTTTAGTGTCTACGTAAATGTGTTGCCTGTATCACCTGCTCTGTCCTTTACTAGTGCTTTTCCTGGAGCCGGGATGGTGCACTGGTTTCTTACCTAATAGTTGGAGGCAGGCAGAACATTCATCAGTGTACCTACTACATGCCAACGACTAACATGGGCATTGGGTATGTACAGTAGTGGATGGAACACTTCCATTTTAGTGTCGACCATGGCATAAGTAGAAAGAAACATGAGTAAGTGGGTAGGTCATGATTTCAGGTGTTGCCCCCTCTCCCCAGAAGCTGGTTAACAGTGGAACAGGGCAGCTTATAGGTGGGTGTTGCTTCTTGCTGGGTTAGGGAAGGTCTTTAAGGGGGAAAAATGGGGGTAGCAGATGCTGGTTTGGATTGTGTATTCCTGAATCGTGCCTGCCTTCCGTGTCTGTCTGTCTGTCTGTCTGTCTCTCTCATTTCTGACTCTTGTAATACTGAGCATACTAAAGAGTGCATGTGAAAGAGAGAGCTAGTTAGATTTTAATGAAGCCTTATGTTTCACCCACTGGACTTTAGAGAATGCCTTCTTTTTAGAAATAACAAGTGCATTTAAATAAAAACTGCGATCACTTTGCATGCCTGGTCCTTTGGGACATGAATATCGGTGAAGAGAGACTGGCTAGGGAATTTTCTTGATGAAATTGTTCTCGAGGGTAAACATGCTCAGCATTTGATAATGATAGAGTTTTTTGTGTAAATTCGAAGTACAGTGTTCTTATTTTAACTGCTATATGATTGTCCTCTGCTGTGTTCTGAATCCTGTGGTAAAATGTTACTAGGAAATTTGGAGATCAAACTGAAAAGTTGATTTAGGCCTAGATCTACATGCCGATGCTTGTGATTCTTGTCATAGATTGTACAATGTGAGAGAACGCCACCTAGGATTGTAGTGGGGCTATCACTTTCTGTTCAGAATAGTGGAATTTAAGTTCTTTGATAATTCTAACCAGTTACCATCTCATAGTCATAAATCTTTGTGTGTCCACTACTTACCTGAAGGTGGAGAAGTGACTGGCCTAACTCTTTGCTCTTTTTAGCTGGGATTTTTAGACTTGGCTGTCACTTTAAAGTTGACAGTGGTTTGGGATTTAAGAGCCAGTCAGTGTAGTGGGGCCCTGATTAAAGTCTTGTTCTCTGACCCACTGGCTTTGCGGTTTTGATGTAGTGCCTTCCTCTCTGTTTCTTTAGCAGTGTCGAAACAGTCTCAAGAAGCCTTTCTGGCGTACACTCTCTTGTTCTGTTTGTTGGCTCAAATGTGGAACATACATAGTTAAATTCTAAATAGCTTGACATTTGTTGGTTTTGTGAGTCTTAAGGTGATAGTGCTAGAATTCACATGGGCACATATCCAGTGTCATACTAGCAGAAAGACAGTTAGTGCTAGGCTAGGGGGAGGGTTCAATGAATAATGAAAAGGCATGTGACTGCATCTGTAACCCCAGCACGGTGACATGTGGATCCCAGGGGCTCCCAAACTGGCCAGTCCAGCCCAAATGGCCAGCTTCAAATTCAGTGAGAGATTGTGTCTCAAAAATTAAAGTGGAGAGTGACAGAGGAAAACACCTTACGTTGGCCTCTGGCCTCTGCAAGTGTGTGTACACATTTAGGCATGTGTGCATGTGCATATACCCACATGCGATGTACAGAAGACCAGTGATAGGATTGCCTTTTATCAAATAGTTAGGCACAAAACAGACTGTTAAAGGTTGCAGCACTGTGCAGATTTGACTAATTGGTGTTTTGTGTACGAGATGGTGCAGATTTGGTAAAATTTGCTGTTCCAGGTTCCAGAAAGGCAAAGGTGGGGCTGCTGAGATGGCCCAGGAGGTGTGAGTGCATGCCATCAGGCCTGGCAAACGAGGGTGACCCAGGGTCACCTAGTAGGTCGAGGGGCCCTACTGGCATTTTGTCCCCTGACCTCCATCACACCTGCATGGCAACACACACGTGCCTCCTGAGCTGTGCCCCAAAGAAGTCAGTGTAATTACGTTTTTAGAAAAAAATCATGTTTTGTGGCTAAGCGTCCTGAAAGGAATAGAAGGAAGAGGCTCCTGAGAGCAGGGAGGCTCCTGTGGGGGCCTCTGTCTGTCTCTGTTTGCATGACTCCCCGCTGGTGGGCTGACTCTAGCTGAGCTGCCAGGGCCTCAGAGCCCCCCTCTGAATTCATTTTGAAGCATGCAGTTCTCCTGCTGACTAATGGCCCATCATGTTCTGGGGCTAAAAATATATTGCTCACTCTCTCGGTTTCCCTCACCTCACAGTCAGGTGGGTGATGCATTTTGTAAGGCTTGAGTTTTGATTCGATGCGTCACAAAATATGTTTTTGTTTTTCAGCACTCTCAGCCAAGGGTTCTAAATCAAGGGTCCACAAATGGAATTCAGAGAGCCCACAACTGGGATTTGGAAAAAAAAAAACTCTTTATCTTTACAAATTCTCCACCCCAAATCTTAGCATTTCACTCAGGAGAATAGGCAATAGGAAGACTTGCCGCCTGTTTGTTACTTAGTATCTTGATACAGGTACAGATGCAGGCAAGTTATAGTGGTACGCATGGGAAATCCTAGGGAGTTGGTGGTCGTCTTTGGCTACATAATGGCATAGTAAGTTCAAGGCCAGCTTGTGCTATATGAGGACCTTTTCTCTCTCTCTCTCTCTCTCTCTCTCTCTCTCTCTCTCTATATATATATATATATATATATATATATATATATATATATATACACACACACACACACATATATACATATACATATGTATATATATATATATTTATATATAGTTCAGGGGTGGGCTGAGACCATGGCTCAGTGGTACAGCTACCGCCTAGCATGTGCACGGCCCGGCAGTCCACCTCTAGCACTTCAAAACAGGCTCTTAGAAGGGCCTGTGATTGTTTTCCAGTCTAAAGCTATTTTGATAACTAAGTAATAATTCCATTACTAATCCATTGTATTTTATTTTATCCACTGAAAACCATTCTTTTGGGCCGGGTGGTGGTGGTGGACTTGCCTTTAATCCCAGAACTCCAGGAGGCAGAGACATGTGGATCTCTGTGAGTTTGAGGCCAGACTGTTCTACAGAGTGAGTTCCAGGACAGCCAGGGAGGACACAGAAAAACCCTGTCTCAAAAACCCAAACCCAAGAAGAAAAAAACAAAACAAAAAACAGTCTTTTTAATTTTTTTTTTCCCCTGAGCGGGCCTCAGTAGGCTTCAGCAGACTGCTAAAGAGTCCTTGGCACAGAGAAAGAGGTTTCAGAAGCCCTTGCGGTGGAGGCTTGTCATTCGCTGTTACTGGAAATGAGGTCCACAGGGCAGGTGCCTGCTGTGCCCTTGGATCGGCAGTTGTTCTGTGAGAGGAGACAGACGGCCCTACTGCTTGACCACGTTATGGACTTTATTTATTTATTTATTTATTTATTTATTTATTTATTTATTTATTTATTTTGTTTTTTGAGACAGGATTTCTCTGTGTAGTTTTTTTTGCACCTTTCCTGGAACTCACTCTGTAGTCCAGGCTGGCCTCGAACTCACAGAGATCCTCCTGCCTCTGCCTCCCAAGTGCTGGGATTAAAGGCGTTCTTTAGTTTTTAAAGCTCTCACCTGTGTATGTGTTTTCTCTGTCATGCTCTTTGGACTCGCCTTCACTGCCTCTCTCTGGAAGTAAGAAGCAAACTTACATCATAACTTATGTATACTTTCCCTTTTTAAAAATTTTTTCACTCTAATTTGAGCCCAAAAATGTCAAGCATTTGTATTTTATAGACTAAAAGATCTTTGAATGTTTAAAAATAAACAAATAGAATCTTTGCTGCCACTCAGCATGTGGAGTGATGTGGAGAGCTGTAGCCGGTCTGTTTGTGGGTGGGTGCCTCCTTCTGCAGGCTGTTATGGTTATGGTTATGTTTGGGTTGCTGTGTTTTCCCTTACTAACTTTAGCCTTGTTTGGTGTGTGTGGCTGTCTGTGTGGCTTTAGGGTTGCCAGTATGGCTTTTTTGGATTTGTTTCTTTTCTTTTCTTTTCTTTTTTTTTTTTTTTTTTTGAGACAGGGTTTCTCTGTGTAGCTTTGCGGTTTTCCTGGAACTCACTCTGTAGCCCGGGCTGGCCTCAAATACACAGAGATATGCCTGTCTCTGCCTCCCGAGTGCTGGGATTAAAGGTGTGTGCTACCACTACCCGGCTAAAATCTTTTTTTCTTTTTGTTTTTTTGTTTTTCGAGACAGGGTTTCTCTGTGTAGCTTTGCGCCTTTCCTGGATCTCGCTCTGTAGACCAGGCTGACCTCAAACTCACAGAGATCCGCCTGGCTCTGCCTCCTGAGTGCTGGGATTAAAGGCGTGTGCCACCGCCACCCTGGATTTGTTTCTTTAACATGCCAAGACTGAAAACTTTATTAGGACTTTTTATTTGGGGTGTATTTCCTTCTTCGATCATTATTTCAAGATACTTTGTATAAATAAAATAAGACTAGACTGATTCAGGGACCAGTGACTTTACAATATTTATTTATCCAAAAGATTAAACACAGACAAAAATGAAACAAAACAAGACATTCAGTTCATTTGAGGGAGAATGATACTGTCACCTTGGGGCTGTGTATGGGGTTGTGACCTCTCTGAAGTGATGATGTGGGGTTGTAGCTTGTCTTTTAAATGAACTTAACAGCAGCACATGGGTCATTGGCATGGGAGGAAAAATATCCGTGAAAAGGAATTGCTAATGCCCATGGTTTAATTAAAGGGTTCTCCTGGGCAGTGCAGAGACCTGCTTCATAAAAGGAAAACGAAGGTTAAATGATTGACTTACAAGTTCTAATTGTCATCTTCTGGAAAACAAATGACAAACCCAGCACGTGCTTGGTCTGTCTTAGTTTTGTCCAGATCAGCTCTTCTGAGCTGCTCTCAGCCGCCTCCTGTGTGGTGACGAGTCTGGAGGTATGTGGCTGGTGATTTATGACAAGCAATAAAGGGTGCATCTTCCAAATGATTCAGTGATGTCTCTTTAATGATGCCATGTTTTCACCCACATGCATTGTGATGTTTCCTCAAGTGGGAGAGGAGGGGTAGAGTCCCATCAGGCAAGCTAGGGATTTATTCGTTCAACAAATATTTATTGGGTGTCTACCCTTCCAGCCCCAGGGACTATAGCTAGAAAATAAGGCAGGCAGGATTCCTACCCTGGTGATTTGCTAGATATTCTTGTCACATCCCTATAGTGACCAGCTATCACTGATTCAAAGTTCACTTATTCCCCAGATGTTTGCGTATCTACAAATAATGGTAGATGCTGTGCTTGGTACTCAGATGCACAAGATAGACTTAGTCCTTGCTGCAGAGCTTCCAGCATAATCAGGACGAGCAAAAGGCTGGGATGCATGCTGGTGTGTAGCGGACCCTCTGTCTTCTGCTAGAATGAGAAAGAGTGGCCTAGAGAGAGGCAAGAGAATACAGAGTATGCCCATTATTCGGGGCAGAGGAGGAGAGCGCTGTGCATCGTTCCTTCAAGAATACAGTTGACCAGAATAATAAAGTGAGAGTGAGGTGGGAAAGGAGCTGGGCTGTGAGAGGGCTATGCATTGTTGGAAGAGTTTGAACTCTTTGGGTGTTGGAAGTCGACTGCAGGGTCAGAATAGAAAGGCTGTGGACAAGCCTTCAACCAAGAGGGCATAGTGGTGACAGAGGAGGAAACTGAGGTAGATTCCACCAAGGCAGAGAGAATGGACTGTGAGCCGGAGAGCAGTGATCTGGCTTTCCAGACCCTGCTTCCTGTCATTGGGACTTTAGTTTCATCCCTGCCTTGTATGAAGGATCAGTTTGTTCGCTGACAACGATCTTACTGGCCAAGGCCCGCCCTAGTCCTGGGCCACTGTTGCGAATAGGAATAGGCACCTTCTCTGCCTACCATCATGTTCACTTTTGAGGGGCAGAGGTGGCCAGCATGCAGGCAGGCAGGAAGCAGAATTTCAGAGAGTGAGTGGGTGTGCTTGAGGAGTGGGAGCAGGGTAGGGTGCTAGGGCTAAATGGTGCTGAGACTCCTTTTGGGTAGAATACTGCAGGACACGCTGTTGAGAAAACAGTCCTCTTTTCAGGGCACCAATGTTCAGTTTTTCATCGACGTGTCTTTATTTCTTTTCCTTGTTAATGCACATTCTGTTGTTACAGCCAGAAGGTATTTGGGTATTCTGTCAATTAAGGCGGCAAAGCAGTTTCCCAAAGGGAAAACAAAGGGACAGGTATGAAGACCGATACTTACTGCAAGCATGTGGCAGTCCGAGGTGACAAGGTGATACCTGTATGGACCCAGTATGCCAGAGTGGTGCTTGAATTCCACCAGCATTCATGGAAACTTCATTCACTTCCCTTGATCTACCCTTCAGGGCAGGGACCGGTGATATCCACCAGCTGTGGGGTGCTGGGCACATCCCTTCTTGGGGAGCAACAGATACTCATGGAGTGTCTGTCTCCCCGAGAAACGAGACTTCACAGACATCAGCTCTTTCAGTTTCAACTCTTATTTGTTTTTCTTTTCATGAGTTCCCTAACAGTCATTTTGTCACCTGCACAGAGTTCCTCGCAGGGAGGCAGGCCATCTGTTCCGACTCTGCCAGCTGCTCTGAGCTGCATTGCAGCGCCATGGTGGTGTTGAAAGGCTGTGGTCATTAATGCAAGTTAAGGACGGCTGGAAATACTGTGGCATCCCAGCGTCTTGGATGGCACCCTAATGCATATGCCTCAGGAGCATTTCAGCTGCAGGGTTAAGTCTTGGACTGAGGTTTTCTTCCCAGCCACCCACGAGACGTTTCTCACTCACTTAACTCTACTTGTTCCTTGCTTTTTCAGCTCACGTGAAATCTGTTTTTAGGATAAGAAATCATTACTCCAAGCTTTCTGCTTCCATTCTAATTAGTAATGGTCTAACGGAATTTTACCTCAGTGGGCGGTTGCTGTGTTCAGCTTCTAGGTTTTAGGTAGGAAAATGAGCTCTTAACTATCATAGCAAGCTCCTCAGAGGAGATCTCTTCCCTTCCTTTTTCTCCCTTTCCCACCCTCCCCACCCCTCCCCACCCTTCCATATCCCTCTCTGGACTTCTCTTGTTCCTAGACTGTGTAATAGGAATCGTCACCACACCACCTCCTGCTCTGTGTAATTAGGTTTTCCTGGGACACTTGACTGATGAATTACCTTGAGGAATGGTTCTTTCTTCAGAAGTACTGTAGACACAGAAGTTTGCTTTCACCCAGAGTCCAGAAAAGTCTGCAGACTAGTCCTCTACTTCTCAAGATGTTTTCCCATGCCGCATCTGTTTTCACTCAATATGTTCAGGGCTTCACCTTTAGGCATTCCTAGAAAGAGTTGTACTGGCGTGCTGCTGAGGTGGCGCTGAGGCCATTTCCCCGTGTGGTCGTAAGACTGGCTGGAGATCAGAGAGGGAAGTCAGGTGTCTGGCATCACCTCTGCTCCATTCATGGAGTCAGAGTGCCCCCTGCCCTGCCTGGGTGTGCTGGACCTCGCTGCTGGTGGAAGGGACATGGCCCAGCTTCTGTGTATTGCCTTAATGGCTGCTGTAGCCTCTGCCCTTCACCCCCCACTGGAGCCATCATATCAGAGTACTGTAGACAAGGTGACAGCAGAAACTTAACTTTTTGTAGTTACGGAGGCCAGAAGTTTGTCCTAAGGCCTCTGTCCTTGGCTAACCTGCTCCCATCTTCTCTGGCTTCCTTACCTTACTCACCTGTCTGGACGACTTTAATTACTTCTCTTAAGGCCCATCTCCAAATACGGTTACATCCTAGGGCTTTCTGGGAGTTAGTGCTTCAACATGGATTTTATGGAAGTACCGTTTTACACCAGAATGTTTCCTTGGAGGATGGCCGCCATGTCAAGAAGCTTGACCACTTCCCTGGAGAGAGATGCTGGTATATGAGAGCTTTAACCGAAGGGGAGGGAAAAGGCTTGCTAGACCCTGTCCATCATGGCCAGTACAGCTAAGGCTGTGGACCCACAAGGGAGACTGTCATAGCTCCTTGGGCCCATTAAGCTGCCAGTTGGTATCATCCAGAATCACATGAAGTCTCTTTCCACCCTCCTCTGCCCAAATGAAAGAACTGTGAGCAGATGGGGGTGGGGTAGGGAGTGGATGTTGTGTTCTGGGAGGCTTGTTATGCACCCATACACTACATTTGCATTTAGCTCACTTGTCAGATCTGACACTGATAGGAAGTAAATTCATGGGGCTTTTGTTGAGTTATTTTTCTTTCCTTTAGGTTATTGATTATTTTAATTAGTATAATCACAGTATTTTGGATGAGTTATTCTAAACATTAAGTAGTGTAGGGTTTGAGAATCTTAGCTAACGAAAGCATCTGTGGAATAATAGCTTTATCGAATGTTACCTTCGAGGTTCCTTGCATAATCTCCATCTTCCTGGGTACCACCTCCTGAGCCGTGCTGAGAACAGGCAGCTGACCACTAACCCGCCTGAACTGAGAACAGTACTTCTGGAGACTTCCACATGAGCAGCTTTCACCCAGGACAGCTTAGTTCATGACAGAGAATTTCAGGCTTTTAAAGGTCACCTGATGTGAACTAACAGCGAGCAGAGACTTGAGAAGGGGAAGGAACCCTACCAGCATCCTGTAGGTACAGGGTTCCCACTAGAACAGAAGAAACATCTTAGCATTGCATTTGGGGGCAAGTGTCAGTGTGGAAAGCTCACGTGCCTCTCTGAGACTTGGGGAAGTAAGAATGTAGAACAGTGTAAACCACCAAGGACTCACCCAAAGGCCACCGAGAACTGTTCTGGCTAACAGGCAGAAGGTGGCTGTGCTGCTGTGTGCCTTGGAGGGAGGCTAGCTTGTTTTCTACAGAGAAGCCAAATGTGACACCAGCCATGAAACAAACCCTTTCCTGTGCTATATCGGGCACAGGGGAGCTGCAGACATGGAAGCCACCCGTGCTGGCCCTGAACATGTCCCATAGAAAGGAAAACAAACCAAGCCAAACCAGTGACACCAGCACAAAGAACAAGGTCTTCTAGTAGGTAGCTGAGAGAAATGCAATTTCTAAGATTTACCCAAATGTTCTCTACTTCTCATCAACTAAGTGTTAAGTGGAACTTTCAAATGCTGTGTTTTTAAGTTTCTAGCATTTTACAGTTTTGTAGTGTTAAAGTTTAAAACTGCAGTAACAGTTCAAGGCCAGCCTGGGCTACAGAGTGAGTTCCAGGAAAGGCGCAAAGCTACACAGAGAAAACCTGTCTTAAAAAAACCAAAACGAACAAACAAATAAACAAAAAACCCCGAAAAACAAAAAAACAAAAACCTGCAGTAACATTTGGGACCACATATAAAATTACATGTGTTCTACTAGGAATTATTTCATGAAAACAAGATTCAGCGAACATACCAAAACCGAGCCAAGTGACCCCTCGGTTTGTGCTGGTGACCCTCTTTTGGTGGTTTGGTCATGCCAGTTTCAGTTAGAGCTCAGGAGTGCTGGGATCCAGGCACAGAGGAGCAGCACTCACAGGGACGTCATGTGCCGGGTTTGTTAGGCATCTTATGTTTTATGTTTCTGTTCCAGGATTGCATTTTATTATTTGGGCAGTGAGGTCCAAGCTTGGTGACTTGTCCAGGCTTCCCTGGTGGCAGAGCCTGGCTGGGAGGTCACTGTGGATGGCTCAGAAGTCTGATTCCTCCCACTCGGCAAAGGAGGGAGAACATGTTACTGGGGACGTTGGAAGGATTTCTTGGGGCAGCCTTTGAGCAGTTTTGAGGGGAGACTTTGATTCTTCTGGAACTGTAACACAGAAGCCACAGGGACGTTGGAACCTTGAGCCTGAAGCGCTTGGGGAAGGAGACGGCGTTGGGAAGTGTGGCTAGCGTGGTATCAGGAAGTCAGGAGGCTCTTCCGTTAGGGGCCTGGGAATGATCCTAGTCCTTGTTTAATTGGACCTTGTAGCCTACTGGCAGAAAAGGACTTTGAGCAAATTAAACCTAGCTAGATGCTGCCGAGTGTGAGGGTAGACATGGGGGCAAAGCTCGCTTTTGTGTGAGGGAGCGGTTCTCCAGCTGCACTTCAGCGGAAGTGGAAAGGTGTGTAGGAGGTAGTGGGGTGTGGGCGAGTGGGTTCGTGAGGTGAGAACCTGGTTCATGAAGTGCAGGGAGAGCCTGGGGAGTGCTTGGCAGTCAAACAGGGGCTGGAGAGCTGGAGATCCCTGGAAAGGCAGAGGCTCTGGCCAGGGACGCCCTGCTGAGAGTGGGTCAGTGAGCTTTCCTGGGAGTCCTCAGGATGCAGTTCCTCTCCCCTGCCCCTTCCTTTCCTGCTGAGGGACGGTCACTCCGAGTGGGTGTAGCACCAGGTGGCAGTGGCATTTGTGGAGCAGTGTGGAGTGCTGTCACTCCCTCGCATGTTTTTATTTTTGAAACACGAGCTACAAGTGATGAACATTTTGAGATTGAACCCCACTGGCCAAGTAGTCAGGGATCTGATAACATTTTCCCTTTCCACACTGTCCTTCCCCCACCCCCTCCAGCCTGGCATTCCAGCAAACCCAGGTCACCGTGTTCCTGTGAGTGTCTCCTGGGGTGGGAGGAAGTGGGATGACCCCATTCCCCTTTCCTTGTCTTAGGAGGCCCAATGGTCTTTCTCATAGAAAGGAAGCTGCTGGCTGCCGTCTTTAGGCCATTGCTGTGGTAGTTGAAAGCAGGCTGTTCCCCCTACTTTAGAGTCCCCCCCCCCCACTACTCCACTGGCTTTTGCTAAGCCTCACAAGGAGTGTGCACAGGACCTGGCCTCTTGCTCCAGACCAGCCCCTCTGGCATTTGTGAGAGTCCTGCCTGCCCCGCCCAGCCCTGCTCCTCTCCCCATCTCTGGTCTTCAGGGTGTACCACTCACTCCCTGTGAACTGAAGGGGCAGCGATGCTGTGAGAACCTGAGTTTGAAGTCTCTGTTAAGGAGAAAGCATCCGGTGCTAAGCTTTTCCTTTTTCTCTGGTTTCATCTTGCTGGGTTGTAGGGGTTCTGGGGCTGGAACCCAGAGCTTCCTGCATGCGGGGCGTATGTTCTTTCATCGGAGCTATGGTCCCCAGCCCGAGCTCAGTTAGGCCTGTGTCTCCACAACAGTTGTCAAATGTGCTCCTACTTACCCTGTTCAGCAGCGGCTTTATAGCCTTTAACTGACTCGGCCAGGTTAACCTGCACTGGATTGTTTCATTAAGCACCCAACACAAGACTTCATACCTTTAAGGAAGTTAGCAGCAGTAAAAGTGTTTTCTTGTGTTTACAGCTTAGATTATCTTCTTTACTAAAAAAGTTTGCTTTGTTCCTGGTTGTCTTGGTTAGGTTTCTATTGTTGTGAAGGGACACCATGACCATGGTAGCTCTTATAAAGGAAAACATTTAATTGGGGTGGCTTATTTCAGAGGTTCAGTCCATTATCAGCATGGTAGGACATGGCGGCATGCAGGCAGACATGGTGCTGGAGAAGGAGCTGAGAGTTCTACATCTTGATCCAGAGGAAAACAGGAAGTGAACTGAGATACTGGGCATGGCTTGAGCTGCCTCCACAGTGACATACTTCCTCCAACCAGGACATACCTACACCAACAAAGCTATATCTCCTAATAGTGCTATTCCCTATGAGGTTATGGGGACCATACTGGTGCGTGCGTGCGTGCGTGTTTGAGACTGGGTTTCTCTGTGTAACAGGTTTGGCTGTCCTGGAACTCACTTTGTAGACCAGGCTGGCCTCAAACTCACAGAGCTCCCCTGCCTCTGCCTCCTCAGTGTTGGGACTAAAGGCGTGTGCCACCACGCCTGACCTGGTCCACCTTAAAACACTAAATACATGATTTTTACTCTTTTCTTCTTCACCTGGATGTGTTACAATTGAATTGATGGTTCAAGGAAAATATGCCTTGATCACCTAGAGCAGCGGTACTCAACGTGTGGGTTTTGACCCCTTTGGGGGTTGCATACTAGATATCCTACATATCAGATATGTACATTGAGATTCATAACAGTAGCAAAATTACGGTTACGAAGTAGCAATAAGATAATTTTATGGTTGGGGGTCAGCATAAGACAAAGACCTGTGTTAAAGGGTCACAGCGTTAGTAAGGTTGAGAACCACCACTCTAGAGTGATTGCTAATTCACCTCTCAGGCTTCCAAGGGGATCTGCCTAGTGACAGTTTAACCTTCCGACTGTAGCACACAGCCTGGAAGTCCTGTTTCCCTTTCTGTTGATGGGCTATTTAGAGCAGCGTTTTTATTAGGTTGGTAGCTTAAGGAAGAAGCTTCAGTGACACCTTCCTTCCTCAGAACAGACTGGCGTTCGCCTGCATCTCCCGGTCGCTGCCTTTGGAGTTTTCTTTCCTGTCTCTCCTCCTATTGTTGATGAAAGGAAAAGACAACTGCTGTCCTCTCAGTACAGCCTGTCCAGGAATGGCGCTCCTTCAGCTCATAGGGAGCACAGGCCAGCAGCAGGCTGGGAAATGCTTGCTCGCTTATACTGAGTGTTAAACTGGCCCAGATTCCAGCCTTAAGGCTTTGATGAAACTCAGTGACTTAGAGTCTGGGAAAGCTTTATAGTGTGTGGGGTCACTCTTCTGTAACATGCTTGATGAGGTACCTATGGGCACCCTGGGGTTCTCAAAAACATTCTTAGTAAAAAGGCATCCTAAGATGTCAGCTGGTAAAATGCCAGGGAGCAAATATTGCATCTTGATAAGCACGGTTAGATGTTATGTGGGGTGAAAACTGAGACCTGGGAATGCTTCAGGGAAGTAATTCAATCAACCTGGATGGTGATAATGCAATAAACTACCCAGAGTGAGACTCAAGTATTTACTCATCAGAATGCCCTTCAGTTGAATTACTGTCTCACAGCAGGTGGCAGCTCAGATAATACTGTTTTAAATATTAAAAGACATCACAAGTTGTCCGTCACCCTCCCCACCCCCGCCACCAGATGAGAGAGAAAAAAAAATCTTCATCACGTTAGTCATTTTTATCCCCCGCCACCACCTGACTTTCAAAGTTCATGCTTTGAGTTTTTGCTTGGGAATCCCATCTGGGGGAGCAGAGCATAAACTGCCCCGGAGGAGTTGAGAGCAAAGTGTTCTATGATAGGCAGACCGGAAAGGACCATAGACCCTTCCCACCATGAGGGGCTTATTAAAGGACCCAAGTTCCTACCATGTGCTCAAGCATAGCCATTCTAGAGGAGGTGATACCAGTTTTTTCCACTGAGTAAACCAAATGTATAAAGCTGGGGCATTGCGTGTATGTACAGCCACCAAAGGATTCTGAAGTTCAGGAATTTAAGCACGAGTCGCATGATTAAACTCATGCATTTCAGCTTCTGGAAGTTTGTGTGACGGTGTTCCATAAGACTGAAGACACGGCATTGGGCCTGTGACCCTGTCAGGAAGAATTTCCATTCAAGATCAGAAGCAGGTAAAGTTTGGTTATAATTTGCAGTGCTGAAGACTTCCTTCTGGATCAGCAGGGGTGTAGGGAAAGCGGGTAGAGGCAATGGAGGTTTCTGGAAGTCCTGCTGGAGCTGACTCTGCTGTTAACACTTTCCTGGGAGTTCCTCCTCAGGGCCCATGGCATGGGTCAAAGGATGCCTGCCACCTTTCTTCCTGTTATCTCCTTTCAGACCTATGTGGACAATAGAGTGCTTCATCCCGTGAGAGAGGAGCTTTCTTGTAGGCCTTTAAGCTCAGTCTGCGTGAACCTCTGAGCTTTTTTATTCACAGGACTACTACCACTTTATGGTAAGTGACTAGTCATCCCTTCTTCAGTTCTCTTTGGGAAGTTGAGTTTTTAACCTGCAGTTTCTCTTAGGTTACATTAATTCTCTTCAAGTTGTGTGTCCTGGATTCTTACAACTTTCAGAGAGTAACACTAATCACGTTAGCTTTCCTTCCCTGAGAAAACTGTAAACGGAAAGTGTTTTTTAAGGCAGACCATTTACACTCTGGCAACATGGCCTTACCCTGAAGAGCTGTATTAACAAGTCTATATGAAGAGTTTATTTGAAAGACAATGCTCATTTTAGTATTTTTGCAATTCACTATCTAGTTATGCTTCATCTACAAACATTTTATATGCTTCGCTTTACACAGCATATGTGCTCCTTTAAAAACTATTTGTCGACTGATCTGCTCATTTAGAGAATGATTCATGCTAAAAATCTCAAATAAATCAAATATAGCTGTTCTTCATCAAAGTAGGTCTGCGTTAATCTGCCACTTAACACAAACACTCCTTTTTTGGAGGATGAGGAAGGACAGGAATTCTCCTGTCATTTCTAAGGTCCTGCCCTCATAATATCCATGAGAGGAGAATCAAACAGACCAGAACATTTCAGAAGGAGCAGCATGTGTGTGAGGGGTGTGTGTGGCTTCTGAAAATGAGTCTCTCTAGGCAGAGGAGAAGACACCTCCAGGCCAGTAACATGCATAGAACAGGCAAGCTCAGAGCAACTATCCCTGCCTTCGGGGCCTTCCCTCCAGAGTCTCTGAAATGGGTCCGGAACTTTGTCCCCCTGTCTTTTCATCTTCCACGTCTCTGCACAGGGTTCCTTTTTACCTGCTTGCAATTCAGGCTCTCTGCCTGCCCCATCCTGCTTACCTTAGGATGCAGCTTCCCGCAGGGTACCACAGCCTGCCCACATTTTCCCCTCCTCCCACAGCAGGGATTGTCTAGTGAGGCATCTGTGCCTAAGTGTCCCCTCAGCTGCTCTGTGTCCCAGCACCTGGCGGAGTACCTACCACAGCAAGCATGGGCAGAAAGAGTAAAGAAACACTCTGCTGGATAGGAAAAGGCCTCTCTCCTTGGTGCCTTGTTCTGGTTTTAAAAATATAACATGTTCCCTAAAGTAGATATTTATTTCTTCTAAAATTATTCTGTCTGTGTCTCCTGAGGTGAAGCAGGTTGTAAAGTTGTCAGGGCACAGATGTGGGGTGCTCGGTGACAACCGAATGTCCCTGAGATGAAGTGGTCACAGATTTAAATTTTTTCTTAAGTTTAACAAAGACAAGGCATTAAAATGGATGAACACAGGCTTATGGCAGCAGCTTTGGACTTTCTTAGTATGTGGTATTGAAAACTCCCCAGAAATATCAACAACCACAGCTATATTTTGACAGTGACAGAGCTTTGGTTTTACTTAAAATTAGTTGTTCCGACGTCTTATCTTTCACTCTGAAGTCACAGAGAAATATTCTTTCCATTATTTTTCCCTGATGCTTATCACAGCTGGCTTTGTGTGCCGGCTGGCTGGGCTGAGCTGAGCTGTGTGAGTTCACCCCTGCTTTCTCCTCTTTGCATTTGCTGCCTGGGAAGGCTGTGTGTGTGGATGGTGTTAACCCTCAACCAGTTCTGGTGTGGGCCCTACAGACACCCTACTGTGTGCTGACCTAGCCCAGTTATCCCATGTTGAACGTGGCTCATTGTAGCTTTGAAGCAAGACAGCTGGGGTACCCTGGAAGCCAACTGGAGTTTACATTGTTCTCGCTATCAGAAGGAACCAGAGACCTTATCATTGCACTGTTTGCTGGAGAGAGTTGTGGCTAGCAGGGGATCACAAGCCATCTCTCTTCTCTGTCTTTCATCCTTCCCCTCCACTGCTGCCTAGCTTCGCACTCAGCCTTTCCTTTGTGGAATTCTCAGATGAATATTCATCCCCTTTTCCCATTCCCACTCTTTTCTGTCGGGGCCGTGGTAAATAATGAAATGTCTAAAATTCAGATGATTCATGAGGTTCATAAGAAATAAAAGGACAATGTGCTGATTTAAAGGAGTTTCTTGTGTATTGGCCAGCAGTGTAATTGAATAAATCACCGTGAATTCAGGACCTTGTTCTTAGTACACCCCACCACTGTATTCTAAGGAGGAAACAGACACAGACCAGGCTCTGTGAGCACGGCGATCCTCATGACTTCCCAGTGCAGAAGGGAACGGCCCACTGCTCAGTATGTCCACAGATCTTTGGGAGAAAGCTGCAGTCCAAATGATTTGTGAGCTGTGGTTTTTATAAAGTGACTTAATGAAACTGCTCATTTGGTCTCAATTGGATTACAAGTAGCTGTCTTATGGTGACTATCTGGCTGATAAGTTTTGCCTAATGATAGACACATACTATCAATAAAAAGAAAATGACCAGAAAATTATAGCACTCTGAGAATGGTACCCTTGCCAGGCATGGCGCTCGTCTTTAATCCCAGCGCTTGGGAGGCAGAGGCAGGCGGTTCTCTGCCTGTTCCAGGACAGCCTGGTCTACAGAGTAGGTTCCAGGATAGCCAGGGCTGTTACATAGAGAAACCCTGTCTCAAAAACCAAAACCAAAACATAACCCCAAAGAATGGTAGCTGCAAGATTTGGGTGGGGGTGTAGGTGTCCAGTGAGTAAATTTATTACTGAATCGCTAAAAGGAGATTTCTCCAAGAGGTGACATTTGATTTTCTGTTACAAATGTATTAGCTACACATGGCAACAATTATTAAATTGAAAACAGCCTTTATACCCCTGATAAAATATATTTCAAGATCTAGAATGCTTATTTCTTCTGGACCAAAGTAACTGGATTTTAACAAAGATGTAAGACCTACAATGTAATCTGGGGAAGATTTTGCCCACTAAGGAAACAGAACCGAGTGGTCAGCTGCCTCTGTTTGGCCAGCATGCCTCAGGAAGATGTGCTCATGTACCTTTGTGGATGCTGACGGTGAGCTGGTTACTGAGCAGAGGTCACTGTAGAAGAAGTTTCTTTTTTTCTAAGCTATAGTTGATCTTTTTTTCAAAAAAACTGGCATCTATCTGAGTCGTTGGTGGGCATGGCTTGCTTCATTGATCTTTCTGTAGAACTGAATAACTGAAATTAAAAGAGCTGGAAAACAGGGACCTAAGGGAGTACTCTGAAAGTTCTTCTCAAACACATGTTCCTGGTAAAGTTAGACATTAGAATTCACGCATTAAGAGTGCCTCGACCTTCTAAACAATGGTTGAAGTGATCAGGAGATTTCGGGGTTCCTGCCCAAGGATTCCACACAAGTAGGTTGGTTCTTCAGTGCCCCTCAGCAGGGTTGGTGGCTTATTAAGGCCAGGGTGTCTTTTGTCATGCCCAGAGTGTCTGGATTTAGACAGTATGGCAACCAGATAAACATGTTAGCCTACCCATCTGTGGAGCATATAATTTAGAAGCATCCCTGATAGCTAATTACATTTATCACCTTCAAAATGGCAGTTTCTTGCAATGCTTTGGGCCAGTGAAAATGAGATTAAATCCTGGTTTCAGCCTAGGAGAATTGGGACCAGAAAGCCAAGCTGGAGCTGTCATCTGTGGTCTGTCCTTCTCTGGGGCTGCTCATTTAGAAGAAATGCCTTTGTTGAAATAAGAATAAAAACAATAATTGACTACATCAGTCTCCTGACCTTGGTAATTGTTACATCCGCTGATGTAATTTATTAGTGTGATTTATGGAGTGCCAAGGGTTTTAATTAATGAATAAAGCACAGATTTATGTGGGCTCATGCCAGTGTCTCACTCTTAGGCTGATGTGTGTCTTTTTCACTTCCCCGCCCCCTTCTACTTCTCTCTTCCTCTCTTGTATCTTTTTCTTCCCTCTCTTCCTCTCCTCCTGCCCGTCCCCCTCCCCTTCTCCCTCTGTTCTTCTTTCTCTCCCCTCTCCCTTCTCGAACCTCCTCCACTTCCCTGTCTTATGTCTCCTGTGCTTCTCTGACAGCTTTCTTTTGAGGTAGGTAGACCTGGTTGCTTTATCTTTTGCAGCTTTTAAGAGTCGTATGTGTACGTCTCCGTGGAACATCTCCTTGAAGCCAGGCTTCCTTGGCGATGGCTCCTCCTGGAGTGTCTCCTCTCGCCTCGGTTTGTTTGGGTGCTAGCAGTTTTCACTCACCAGGTTGGTTTCTTTAACTCACTGCACTGGAGGAAACAGCATCAGGGTTGCAGGGGTTGGAAACGGGTTTCATGATGTCTCGGAAAGTGTTTATGCCTTAGCATCAACGTAAGAATCCTGTAGTAGCTCTCCTCCCCCCATATTAGAAGGGAGATTTTCTCTGTGGGAACTTGAGGAATTTCTTCCATAATCATTGGAACAAACAGCAGGAAAAACAGAACTTTTTGGACCACGTAACGTGTAATCATGTAATGACTGAGTCTGGATAAAGGGAGTAAAGAAAGCCAAGCTTCCTAGATTTAGTGGGTCATCTGGTGCCTTTCTGCCACCGGGGTAGATCCGAGCAAGACAGCCGTCCCCACCCTGGTTCCTTGTCACCTGGAAGACACTGCTGATTGGATTGTCTTAGGCTGGATTCTTCTGCAGACACTCTGCTTGCTCACATATAAGGAAGAGGATAGGAGAGGGGCTTTGTTCATGTTTCCTTCCTTTGAAGGTATTTAGCAGTACAGTTCATATGTGGAAAAAGGGCCACTCACATCGATGTGTGAGCTTCGAACATTATTGTATGTGGTGATGCATTGTGTACCCTAATAAATTTATCTGGGGATCAGAGGACAATGCCAGCCACTAGATTAGACATAGAGGCCAGGTAGTGGTGACACACACCCTTAATCCTATCACTCAGGAGGCAGAGATCCATCTGGATCTCTGTGAGTTCAAGGTCACACTGGAAACAGAGCCAGGCAGGGGTGGCACTCACCTTTAATCCCAGTGCTGGAAAGCACATACGCCTTTAATCCAGAGAAGTGATGTCAGGGCAGAGAAAGGTATATAAAGCACAAGGAAACAGGAACTAAGCAACAGTTCAACTGAGACCCTCAAGGGTGAGAACTCAGAGGATTTGTGGAAACAGGATCAGCTGAGGAGTTGATGAGGTTGTCTGTGGCTTGTTCTGCTTCTCTGATCTTTCAGCTTTCACCCCAATATCTGGCTCCAGGTTGTTTTTTTTTTTAATTAATAAGACCGTTTAACAATTCGTGTTACAATCGTACATCGTTTAAAAGGCAAAATTGTGCATGATCCAGTTTGAGGCCTTGGGTTGATGGTTTGAAATCCCCATCTTAAACCGTTCAGCATTTGTCTGTCTTGCTTCAGGGAGTTGAACCAGGTTGATCTTTGCAGAAAAGTTCAGAAATTGTTACTTTGTTGGGGAGTTTTCAGTTTGCAATGAGGCAGGCGCACCAGCTCTGGATTCTTGGTCTGCTGGTATTTCTGCCTGTAGTGTTAGGGCAGCAGGATGGGCACCAGGAGGTGACTTCCCTTGATGCCTTAGGGGGCTGCCTTTGCTTAGACACCCACTGGAGGAAACCTTACCGTGCAGAGTGCACAGATGAGCATGTGCTCCGCACAGCATCGCTCAGCACAGCATCGCTCTGCTCAGTTGCTTTCTCCAAGAAAGAAAACATGTTCCTTGTGTTCTTTTCCCCTCCCAAACTGACAAGTACTTGTCATTTTGTATTTTCTGTAATGTCTGCAATAAAGGCTGAGTGGCAGCTGCCACCCAGGGACGTTGCGTAATCGGGACTTGTTCAGTTTGAGTTCATGAAGTTCTGAATTTGGAATCTTTATAAAACATCCTCTTTTGGCACACTTTAAAGTCGGGCTTTCCTGGTCGGGATATGTGAGTAATGATGGGGTATTTAAATAGTAAAGGTTTGATCTGCCAAGCTAATCCTTGCAGACTTTCTGTTTCTCTCTGTAACCGGTTTGTGGTTTAAATGAAGGAGCAAATTGTTTTAGGTCTGCTGTCGGTCTCCTACTGCCTGCTCATTCATTCAGCTGGCTGTCCTCCACACAGCTCCTGTGTTGTTGGCATGTTTGTTTCCTCAGGTGCCTTCCACTGCCCACCTTTCACTCCTCCTGCTGACAGAGTTGATGAGCATGTGGGAAAACAGGGCTGGTCTGTGATCTCAGCCAGCAGGGGAGCTGGAAAGAGGGATTTTCAGAAGGAAGGCTGCACTGTTGTGGGGACAGCTGGGTGGAGGTGGAGCCTTTGGGAAAGCCATAGGATCTTTAATTATCTAACCCAGCACCAGGCCCTGGCCTAAACCTAACTGATAGGGCGGTCCATACCCTGTGGCTTTCCTTGGTTTGCTCTGGCTGGGGGTGGAGAAGGGAGCCAGGAAGGGAAGGAAGACAGATGGGCCAGGGAAAGGGAAGTCCAGGGTGGGAGATGTGAGGCCGGGCCGGGCCGGGCCGGGCCGTGGGGCTGCTGAGCCCAGTGAGAGGGATTTAGAAGGCTGGGTAGTCTCGCAGTTTGTCCTAGACTGGTTATGAAGCTGTATAGAACTTCATTGGCATGCGTGTTCCGTCTGCAGTTGCTTCTTTTCTAAGCAGAATATCCAGCAGTTCCGTGTGTCAGTCATTCTCGAGCTGACCCCGGAAGTCCTGTGTGTTACTCCTTCTTATCATTGTTTACCTTCCTTCTTCTCTCCTCCTCATTGGTACATTTTAATTTTAGTTCACTTTGCTTGTTTTTAAATCTTAGAGCGAGTTTTATATATGGGGACTCTTTTTTAAAAAGTTGTATTTTTTTTCCTTTTATTGAAATAGATTGTTTTCCCCCCTCACATAATTTATCCTGGTTGGGGTTTCCTTTTCCTCTAGTCTTCCCAATTCCTCCCCACCTCCCCTCCCATCTGGATCCACTCCTTTTTTCATTGGAAAACAGACTTCTAAGGGATAATGATAACATCCACTAAAATGTAATAAGGTAAAACAAAAACTAGCACGTTGGAATTGGACAGAACAAACCAACAAAAGGAAAAGAGCCCAAGAGCAGGCACAAGAAGCCGAGACCCACCCATCCACACACTTGGGAGTCCCGTAAAACCACTAAAGTAGAAGCCATGATATGTACGCAGAGGACCTGGTGCCTACCCGTGCAGGCCCTGTGCACGCTGCCTCGGTCTCTGTGAGTTCATATGAGTTTTGCTCATGTTGATTTAGAGGGCCTTGCTTTCTTGGTGTCCTCCATCCCCTCTGGCTGTTAACTCTTTCTGCCTCTTCTTCCCCAGAGTTCCCTGAACCCTGAGGGGAGGGATTTGATGGAGATGTCCTCCTGTTTAGGGTTAAGGGTTGCAGGGTTCCTCACGCTCTACATATTGTGTGGCTGTGGGTCTCTGTATTCTTTTCCCATCTGCTGCAGGATGAAGCTTCCTTAGAGTGACTTACAAGCCAAGTGCAGAGGGCCTTTTCATGCTGACTACCCTTTGTGCTTTGGCTTGCCCCTCACTCTGTCTTTTTTTGGGTGGTGGCTGTTCTTCCCTGTCACAAAAGTATATTTAAAGCTAATTTCCTAAATACACGATTCCAGTACCCAGTGAGATGCTGCTGAAAAAGCTGGAGCCACAAGTCCTGACACTAGCCTTGCACGCCACTCCCATGTGAAGTGCGCTCACAGGTAAAATCCCATTCCTTTCTTGAGAACCTTAGTACAGACTGACTTTACTAAAGGAAGAGGCAGATTCTGGTATTTGAGACACACTGTTGGTGTAGGGCATTCCATTGCTCCTGAAATTGACCTCCATCGGAAATTAATGGCTGCCTTTCCTCCCTCCCACAAGAGACGTGCTGATTATGACCAGACTGTGCACCATGCCTTCAGCAGGCCTAATTCAGAGCTAAGCTCCTCACGTGAGTGAGGTTTGTAATTTTATAGAGCTGATACGTTCTTTCCGTGGATGCCCATGGATATTGCGATGAATGATTTTTAAACCCGCTCTTTCCAAAACAGAGTTTATTCTCCACTCATAGTTATTTACTTAAAATACTCAACA
Source organism: Peromyscus californicus insignis (assembly GCF_007827085.1). NCBI lineage: Eukaryota > Metazoa > Chordata > Mammalia > Rodentia > Cricetidae > Peromyscus > Peromyscus californicus. The sequence goes on along the minus strand of NW_026294413.1, from coordinate 75,026,563 downwards.
AATAGCACCAAAGCCGCTTCAAGTGAAACTCAGCGGAATGGTCACACACTAATATAAACTTCAGAGATAGCAAAAGCAGCAGTAAATACAGCAGCAGTGGTGCTTTCCGTTTGCTTTGCGGTGGGACCTGAAAGGGAAAGTGTATGGATCTAGCAAACCTTTGAAACTGACTTCTGAATTGTTTCCAGGGCGATAGTTGGTCTCTCCTGGTGGGACTCCAGCGCGATAAGACGGTGATGAGACTTAAGATTACTTTTAGTTTTCACCTAAGGGGCGAGAATGCTTTAGTTTGAAATTCCGATTAATTGGCACTTGAAGGAAAATGGACGGTGCAAGAGCTCTCATGGTACGAGATGAGCTGATGGGGTTGACTCGGTACCAGAGACCCAAAAGCACATAGGGAAGGCCAGGGAAGATTCTGGAGTCTGCTGGCCAGACCAGAGCACTAGGGTGCAGCCTCTGAGTATTGATTTCTGCCGTTTTCCCAGGCTCTTTATTGTCAGTTGACCTACTAACCCAAAGAGAGGATGAGGTCAGTGATGAACTGGCTCGGTTATAAGCATTACAGCTTGGATGGAAAGGTATCCTGGCAGCCGGGAGCCATGGAATACCACAAAGTCACACCGCACAACAAACCTCACACAAGAGATTTATTGGGAAGGAAAAAAAAAGAGGGTGGCTGCCTCCGCCCTGGTGGGAAACAGCGGCAAAATGAACAGGGTACAGGGCTTATATAGAGCTTCTTGGGAAGGGGGTGGAACTTTTAAGGGTGGAGCTTTCCAGGGTAGAGATTGGTGGTATTTCAAGTCCAGAGATTGGGTGGGGGGCAGGGTCCAGCAGTTAGGGCAGTTAGAGTGTTGTGTGGGTGGGACCTGGCAGTTGGAGGTCCTGGGGGGAGGGGCTTAAACTTGGAACACAGGCTCAGGGCAGCAGGCAGGCCGAAGTTGTGTTGTCCCAGGCTGATTGCAGTGAGTCTTGGCTTCAGCGGAGATGAAGTATAACTTGATCATTTGATTCATAATGAAGACGCTTAACACTCTTCAGGCATTATTCCCTCCACTGAGTTTGTGAGTGGGAAAATGAAGCGTAGGAAGATGTCGCCAGACCAGAGTCTGGTTGGTGCCTGTTGGGCCTTGGTGGCTCTTCCTCAGGATGGGTTGGAGGACTGCTGAGACAGGATTGGCTGGCACATGCATGGCTGGTGGGCAAATCATCACCTGCTCTTCTTTGCCTGCTGTACTCTTTCCGAAGCAGAACTCCCCAGTGTTCAGGAGCAGATTTGTTTCATGGACCATATCTCAAATCATTCCAAGGAACACATTTTGTAGCATCGCTGAAAGGCATTGGCAGAGCTTAAGCAGATGCATTCACCTGGACAGTGTAGCACACTGTTAGCAGAGTCCCAGTCCTTTCCAGTCATGGAGCATTCTTTTGTAAGCACTGATCTTTAAAAGTGCTCTTTCTTTGAAGGAACCTTTGAAGAAATAGTTGTGAGCTCATGAGCAGAACTTCAGACGTTGACATTCATCAGTGAGTTGGGTTACCCTTTAAAGTCAAATACCCAGAATTGTAGTTCAGTTGGTAGAATGTTTGCTTAGAATGCACGAAGCCCTTGGTGCCATTTCTGGTATCACATAAAACCAGGCATGGTGGTGACACATGCCTGTAATCCCAGCACTTGGGAGCTGGAGGCAAGATCAAGTTCAGAGTCATCTTTGGCTACGTAATGAGTTCCAGGCCAACCTGGGATACACGAGACATCGTCTTTCTAAATAAGGAAATAACTGTTGATCAAATATGTAAACAACAGATGTGTTATTTATTTATAAATACCGGGAAAGTCGGGCCACACAGCATCCTGCATGCTGTTACCTTTAACATTTTGGTGCTGTCCACTGTACTGTGTGAGAACGTGGGCTTTCAGCAGGACATTCCTGCTCCTGCTTGCCATTGCCTTCTCATTTTAATTGTCCTTGGATGCCTGACAATTTATAATTTTTTTGGAGAATTAAGAATTTAAGGCTTAGCCAGGCAGTGGTGATGCACGCCTTTAATCCCAGTACTCAGGAGGCAGAGGCAGGCAGATCTCTGTGAGTTCAAGGCCAGCCTGGGCTACCGAGTGAGTTCCAGGACAGCCAGGGCTACACAGAAAAACCCTGTCTGGCAAAACCAAGAGAAAAAAATAAAGAAAGAAATTTAAGGTTTAGGGATAGCTTTATCTGTGAGCTCTGATCCTAACCAAGAACTTTTAGATTTGAGAAACTTTTGGGGGTATATTTCATATAAAGCCCCCCCCAATTGTTTTTTGAAAATGAGATCATGTTCTATTTTGTCAGGTCCTTTTATGCTGATATTAGGGGGGAAAGGGTACAGTAGGAGATGTCAGCATTGCTAGCAATACACCTGCACAACTGTGGAAAGTCGAAGTACTTCCTAGTTCTTAAACCAGTCATTGTTTTTAAAATAAAGCATTAGTGTATTCATGGCTGAAGACTCCGAAGATACAAAAGGTGTAAAAGACCTCAGTTCTCAGAGCCCCTCCTGGCAGGCTTCCCCTGGCCACTGACAGCTCCTTTGGAAGCCCTGCTTTCTGCCCTGCAGCCCCAGGACCTTTTCAGTTGGGTCACATGGTCAGGGCTTCCAGGCAGCCTGCTCTGTGGGCTCTGCTGTCCTGTCCCAGTTTCTGTCAAAGGCGATGGTATAATTTACTTTATATTTGCTCAGTTGGCTTTTGGCTCTTCTCTGGATGAACTTGGTGAACCCCCGGACCATGTCACTGTAGTATCTGGACCTTATCTGAGAATTGGAGAGTAGGAGTTGATAAACATGTAAGGAAGGGGCAACTTTCATTCCTTTCTCTTTGAATACACAACTGCGTCTGTTTTCCCTTTACAGAATTGTGTGGTTGTGTGCCCCTCCCCTCCCCTCCGCCAATGAGGACTCCCCAAAGCCAGGCCTGGTTGAGCACCTCTGTACACATGCACTGTGGCGTCAGCGCACCTGCACCGCCCACATTAACATGTACACACATGCATGCACCACATAGACAGAGGATGAAATTATGACATACTTTTAGAAAAGCCCTAAGACTTGCTGTTTATAATGTGTATGTTTAATAAAAATAGAGATATATATGCCTCACGTCCCCTCAGCTGCTGTGTAGTGGGAGGGAGAGGGAAAAGATGCCCCTTCCTCCTTGACCCTGCCACCTGTGGTGGGCGAGGGAGCTGACCCTCCCCCTTACCAGCTGCAGCACTCTAGTGGACCCTGCACCTCCCCTGGGCAGCACAGTAGAGCTGACCCTGTTGGCGGAGGTGTGGGTGAGCCAGCTCTGAAGTTGTGACCATGGGAGAGCTGGCCCCATTAGTCCTCTGTCATGTGGCAGCATGGGCGGGTGGGGGAGAGATGCCCCCCCCCCCACCAACCCCTGAGGCAGGTGGAGGAGCTGCCCCTGCCCCTCCCCAGCTGCAGCACTCCAGGGAGTGGCCCCTACACCTGCCTGGGCAACACTGCAGAACTGGCCCTGAAGTTGTAGGTGTGGGAGAACCGACCCTGAGGACATGACAGCAGGAGAACCGGCCCTGCCCCTTGCTCATGGCTGCAAGGGGAGAACTAGCCAGGGCAATGCTGGAGAGTTTACCTTGGTGAGTCCAAGGGAGAACTGGTGGGCTGACCAACCCTGCAACTACCCAGGCCCAGAACCAGGGTTATGGGTTGGCCCACCCCAACATCCACCGCATCTGTGATCTGCTGGAGCACAGGGCGGGGAGGGGGAGTTGGTCCTGCCGTCCCAGAGCTACAGGATCTCCAAAACACAGGGCAGCCGCAGGATGTCAAGGAAGAGTACCAGTGAGGGCCCAGAATTGTCAGTTGTGTAGCAGAGACCAGGGTGAACGCCTGCATGTAAAAATGTAGGGATAAGGGGGTTTACTGTGTGACTCACTGTCACACTGCAGCTTCCATGATGAGATTCTCCATTTCTCCTCTTTTTTTTTCTTTTTTCTCTTAAATTTTATTTTGTTTTATTCTGGGGGTGGGGGTGATGGGTGGGATTGGAAGGCATGATGTGAAAAACACAAAGAATAAATAAAATATAAAAAATAAAATACAGAAATAGATTTATATCTGTATATACATACATGCAAATACACACGCACATCAACGTGTACACACACGCATGTGTGCATGCATATGCACATGTACCATGCTACATGCATCCTTGTATTTATATGTTTGTGTGTGTTTATATATACACATGTTCGTGTTTCTGATTCCAGTCTGACACCTTGTACATTTTAGTGTTCTCCATCCCTTGTTTGAAACTGCTTTTTTAGAATGAGAAACCGTGTATTTACTTATTCATTCAGTTTATTGTATCATTGAAGACTGAACCAGAGCCAGAGAACCAGTGGGAGATACATCACACAGTGTCTTTCAAGGGGTTGGCTTATTTCGAGATGGGGACTGCAGTGGGTGAGTCCCAACTCCGTAGACAAGGCTATGACATGGCGCAGATTCAAACTGTCAACAGGTGGGATTTCTTCAGGAAACCCTCAGGTGCACTTGGAAGGCTTTTCAGGTTTTTGAGTCAGGGATATGTCAGCTTTCTGTTATAACAAGTCCATGAAATAATTCATGAGACAAAGGTTTGTTTGTGATTTATAACTTCGTTTAGTGTGTCTCGGTCCCATGGAGCTCCAGCCTTGTCCTGTGACCCTAGCACTGAGTGACCATCTGTCAAGTGGGCAGAGTGAATAAGGTTGCCCATCTTAATGCTCTGTTATTTCCAGCTTTACCCTTTGCCAGTGTTTCCATTAAAAGACAGGAACAAAGTGAAAAGCCCAATTTGGGAGGGGTGTACAGAGACAAAAAAGCTGAGTGTTAGGTCTCCTTGATTCCAAAGAAATGTTTTCTTTATCTTGGGTTAATACTGAATAATTTCCTTCCTTCTTTTCCTTCTGTTCCCTCCAGCTCCTTCCACTAGGTCTGCTTTGATTCATTTTTACCCCCTGCTCCCTATAGTTTAAAGCTTCAGAATAGGTTAGCCCAGGCCTGTCAGCATCAGACAGTGGTGAGTCGCACGTTTGGTGTTTGGAGTAGCAGTAGAATGCATACTGCATCACCCAAGTATCTTACCAGGGTTTCTGCTGTGCCTTGCACTGGGGTCATTTGAAGAGTGTGTATTCTAGTGTATGTCACCATTTAGATATGAAGTGTGCTCCTAAAAGGCGCATATGCTAAAGGCTTATGGACCCAGTCCCTGAGAGATGATTGGCTCCTGCAGGCTGTGACCTCATCAGTGGGTTGACTACTTAATGCATTCATAGTATGATAGCAATACTGGCAGATGGGGAAAGTGAGAGGTAGAATGGAACCCATATGGGTGACACAGGTCCTTGGGACCTGTGCCGCTTCCTGGCTGCTATGAAGTGAGCAGTTTTCCTTACAACATGCCTACCACCGTGATAATCATGCCTTACCATGAGCCTGAAGACCATGTAGTGAGGACTCCATGCACCAAAACCTCTGAAGACATGAGCCAAAAGCTTCTTCCTTTTAAGTTGTTTCATATGTTTGACAGAGTGATAAAAAGCTTGACATATGCACTTTCTATTTTGATAATAATTCTCTTTCAAAAGGAAAAGATATTGGGCCTCCTGAGTATTGACTTAAATTCCTTTTTTTTTTTTTTATTAAATAAAACCGGTTAGGTTTATAGGAAACTTTACACTTGTCTCTCTTTTACTGCTGTACAGAAAAGCCAGTGTGTGATAAATTTGGATCTCACTCTCAGCTTAGTATGGCAAGTGATGTGTTGTAGAATATTATTTTAAGGTGTGTTACTTTTGTTTATGTTGCATTTGTTTAACTCTGTGAAGCTGTGATGCTTTGCCTGTTTAAAACACCCGACAGTCTAATAAAGAACTGAACAGCCAATAGTGAGGCAGGAGAAAGGATAGGCGGGCTGGCAGACAGAGAGAATATATAGAGGGAGAAATCTGAGGAGAGATCTAGAACTAGAGAAGGAGGAGGACATCAGGGGCCAGCCACCCAGCTACATAGCAAGCCACAGAGTAAGAGTAAGAATTACAGAAGTAAGAGAATGGGAAAAGCCCAGAGGTGAAAGGTAGATAGGATAAGTTAAGGGAAGCTGGCTAGAAACTAAGCCAAGCTAGGGCCAGGCATTTATAATTAAGAATAAGCCTCCATGTATGATTTATTTGGGAGCTAGATAGCAGGACCCCTACCCACAAAAGAGCCAAAAAAGAGCAGAAATAAACAACAGCAATGATGTTTTGCTAAAATGAAAGCATTAGCTGCAGTATAGCATTCTGTGTTGACTGGTGTTGGCCAGAGCTTTGAGTCTGACCTGCCCCTGGTGCCATGGGATGGGATGGCTCTTCCTGCCTGAGTTCTGTCTTGAAGCCACTGGGGACTTGGATTTTGTAGAGTGCAGTATAGTTTCCCATGTCCTTCTCTTGTCCCAAATGCATCTTCTGATGAGATCTGCCTCAGTTAGTGTCTTGGTGGCATATGATGAGAATTTTCTCCATTTTAATTGAAATGCAGTTCCAGTTAGGCACTGACAAAATGTCAGGTGATTCTGAACGTTTTGTGGTTCCCCAAGAATGTGCTCATGAGTCCCTTCTGGACATGCACTGGTCATTAGAGCCTAGTCCCCTAGTCCCAAAGGATGAACTCCCTGCTGGACTGGAGGTGGTATAGGGGATGTTAGTCTTGTTGAAGCAGGAAGATTGACCTGCAGGAGAGGACATGTCACACAGAGCTCAGTGCATGCACATGGTTCAGTGTTAGTGCAGACAGAGGACTTTAAGGCTGAGGGTAGCATGCCATTAGTCCTTATTGCAGATTTCTTAAGTTTTTGTGAGAAGTCTATTTTGCTTGTTTTGCACATTGTAAGGCTTAAAGCTTTTCTGTTTCTTGTTTCAGCCTTGTTGAGATAGCCCTGGTGCTGCCCACTTTATCCATTTAGCATACAGTTCAGTGGTTTATGAATTCCTTGTCACAGTCCAGTGGTAGAACCCTGAGCACCCCCTATGTCCCCTCCTGCCAGGTTATGGTTAATTTCTGCTCCCTGCCTGTCTCAGAACTGCCGATCTCTCTCTATAATTTTGCCTTTTTCAGGAAATTTTGTTTGAATTGAATCATTCAATTGGTAGTCATTTGTGCCTGGCTTCTTTCACTGAACTAGTTCATTCATGCCACAGTGTATGTTAGTTCTTCATTCCCTTTTTATGTCCAAGAGGTATTCTGTTCTGAGTAGACCACATTTGATTTGCCATTGACCAGGTGATGGACACATAATCCATTATGCAGTTAATGGACATTTGCTTGCTAGTTGTAGTGTGTTTTGGTTTTGCATTGGTGGGTTCTTAGTAGTGAATTACTGTAAGTCTATGTTTAACTTTCTTAGAAACTGATGAATTGCTCCCACTAAAATACTCCGCCTTATGGAGTGTATGTTCTTATTGGCTACAAGCCATCATTTTGTCATTTACAATTAGGGCGAACAGTAGCATGTATGTATGCAGCAGAGAGATGACATGGTGATTTTACTGTGGTAGGGAGGTTGATTTCTTTTTTGTCTCTGAATTACTACACTAAATTGTACAGTTTAGCTTCCTGGGGGGGTATTACAGTATTTGTTTTGATGTGTAATGTTAATATTAATTCCTTTTCTTAATTAGCTTTGGCTTTATATGAACTGGCTTCCAGTCACTGGAGTCTAGAGAAATGCCTTTATGTGGCCCTCAACTGTGCTGGAACAGATCACCCCCACAGCTAACTGTCCTGTGGATTTTACTGGCCCTAGCTTTCAGAAAGTTAGAAGAAAGCCACAAGTGTGCAGGAGGAAGGGTCGGTGTTTGGAAGCATGTGGTTTGGGTGTGTGTCCAGAATGGGAAACTAGGGTACTGTTACATGATTACCCATGTGGTGTTTTGACCACAGTGTTTTAGTGTGACAGGGTCATCAAATTAAATTTGATGTGACTTAATGTCCCATGTGCGGACAGCTCAGGAAAAAGGCAGGGTTGGTGGGAAGCACAGATTACTTCTTATTTTATGGTGACAATGTGAAGTTCTTTCTCCCCCCGGAAATCTGTCTCTCTCTTAGATTACCTCTGAGCAGGTGGCACTACCAGCCATGACCGCCTAATCCCAGAGCTCAGGCCGGATCGTCTCACCTCCACAAAGACCAAGTTTAGATTTTTCTCACAGTCTTACTTTGATTTCTACCCTGGTCACCTGCTGTAGTCTTACAGTTCCTTCTCATTCTTTCTCTGTCTCAGTTCATCCTGCACAGTACTGCCAGAGACATGCTTCCTCATATGATGCTTGGGGTTTCTCAGATGTCCCCATCTCTCTTGCTTCTGGGCCTTTGCTCTTTCGTGGGGGAGCTGCCCCTCCCCAGCCATATCTACTCCATCTTTCCAGGACTTTGTATGGGCACCTAGCTCTTCGAATCCTTCTTCGATGTTCTGTACCTGCTGCTTTGCTTCCTGGGTTCCTGTATCACTTTCCAAGTCATCTATGTGACTTTGGTCCCAAGTTCAGTCACAGTAAATTGGCTTTGGTTCTCTACTAGACCTGTGCTCTGGGTAGTAGTTGTGAACCTGGCATCCGGCACAGTGTTCAACAGCAGACATGCATGCACAAGGTGTCACAGATGGTGAGGGAAGAGGAGTCATTTTGGGGTTTGGGATTGGAGATGCTTGGGACAGATGAGGGGCGGTCTTTGACGGTATAGGGAAGACATGGGCTCTCTGAGGAAGGTAACTGTCAACCTTCAGTGAATATTCACTGACTGAGAGAGCTGTATGAGAGATCCCACCACCTCTTCAAGAGGACTTGTTTCAGTTATCAGAAACACTCCTGCCCAGAAGCTTTAGACTGACACCTCACCCACATCCTTTATGGTAGGTTTGAAGCTGTAGGCTCCTTCTGTGGAGACAAACTTTGACTAGGAGTTGTGAAATTAGAGTTGTGAAGTTGGATGCCATTGGATGTGTGAACCACACAACTTCTGCTTCACTTCCTCCTGCTGTGAAGCTGCTGTGTGTCCTTTCTTGCCCTGCAGCTTGCTGCAAGTAACAACTTATAAATTATATTAAAAGTTAACAACAGAAAGCCTGTCTGAGGGAGTCTGGGGATGCAGGAAGACACATGGGGGACGTTTCATTGCCAAGTTGTTCTGTTTGGTTTCATCAGGTGCTTTTCTCAGAGGTTGGAGTCCTTGTACTTTTCTGGTCTTTTTGAAGTCCTTGTTGACATGACCTCCAGAGTCCTCCACCTCAGCTCACTGACTGGTCATCTTCACTCTGCAGAATCTGTGTGAGTGGCCCGTGAAGATGTCTTTCTAAAGCGTTGCATACATTGTGATTTTGTTCTTGGCCTAAGAACTCAGTTTTCTTTTGATAGTATAAATATTTTGTTTTACTCCTGTTATTACTGAAGGATGTTTAATGTCCTTTATTCTCAGTTTAGAATGTACATTTCCCCTCTCTTCCTTTTTTTTTGATGGTGGTGAAGGATTAACAGATCCTGCATCCCCATGACCAATCATGCTGTCTCTATGTGACTGATTTAGTGGCCTTCCTAGAACTCAGGGATAGACCTGAACAACACAGCCTTCTCCAGTTTGCCTATTTCTCCGGGCAGGAGAAGGGTCCCTCAGTCCTCTGAGAAACTTGATTCAGACTAACTGATAAAAGACAGAGGTCTAAGGACATTAAGTGATTGTGTCTTTTGAATGTAAGAACTCAAAACAAGAGCTTCAATCGGCTTTGCCACCTTGGAAGCTGAAATTTAGACAAGGAATGAAAAAAAAAAACGAGATTGCAGGTTAAGTAAGCACTTCCCTTTAGTTTTGAGGCATAGTGTCTTCCCACCCCATGTCAACTCTGAGCACAGTGGCTGAGGTGTCACAGCATGTGGCCCTTGGCCAGGCAGTCCCTCTGACTGTCTCTTGTGCCTTGTGCCCCCACTGCTCTTCGGCCATCTCCCAGTGCACCCCCTGAGACTTCACTTGCTCCATGCTTGCCACGCTGCTCACTGGTCACGGTTAGTGCTTTGAGATCTGTTCTGGGACAGCACTCTGTATGAGTGTGCATTTCTCAGAGCCGTACTTCCTAAACACGCTACTTTTTTTGGGTCATTACTCCCACTGTTAGACGTCTCTGGCTAGCTAGGACTCAGTGTTCCATCTGTCCCAGCTGCCCCTCCTCCACATGCTCTTTATGGAGAGCCAGTGAGTTAAATACCAGTAAAGCGTGCTTAGGAGCCCATCAAGTGTTTCTCTCTGGACCCAAGTAGAGAACCAAGTTTTATTAAGAAACAGATTATTAGAAGTTACTACAGAAGACAAGGTTCAGGGCACACATGGAAGTCAGCTGTTTCTAAGCAGAGTTCCCACATGACACTTGTGTACTGCAGGGGGGAGTTCTGCAGATGTTTCCCCTTGGGAAGCTGCTTGAAGTTGCACAGTCTCAGGACTGCTGGAATCCTAGGGTCATCCAGAGACCTAGCTCCCTTGACTGTTGAGATCCCCAGGGAGCTGGTGCTACAAAGCAGAAATGGCCCTGTCTCCAACCTCTGGGAGGAAAGAGCTTGGGAACTGTGAGAGGATGTAGAAGTTAGGCACGTTACTTACAGCCTTATCTCTTTATTTCACACAGTCATACAACTGTAGCACAGGCCGGTGGCTCCCCAGCCTGTCCCATTCCTTAAGATCCCTTGGTAGCTACAGACGCGTAGTGAACTGTAGGTTTCAGAAATTTAGGTTCCACCTAAGCCTGTCTCTCAGAGATCTCCCCACCTCTGCCCCACAAGTGCTGGGATTAAAGGCTCTTGTTTGTAGTTTGGGTTTTCCATTACTCTTATCTTCTGTCGCAGTAGCTTGCTGTTAACATACCAAAGAAGTTAATTTTGAGAGCTGTTCTGTTTGTAATTACATTCATTTTTAACATTAATTCCTTAATTTTTAAAAGATTTTACTTTATTTACTCATGCTGCATGTGCCTGTGAAAGCCAGAGTGGGGTACTGGATCCCCTGCATGTGCCTGTGAAAGCCGGAGTGGGGTACTGGATCCCCTGCATGTGCCTGTAAAAGCCAGAGTGGGGTGCTGGGTCCCCTGCATGTGCCTGTGAAAGCCAGAGTGGGGTGCTGGGTCCCCTAGAGTTTGAGTTGTAGGTGGTTGTGAGCCGCCCAATGTGGGTATGGAAACTGAACTTTGGTCCTCTGAAAGATCAGCAAGTGCTCTTCCCACTGAGACGTCAGTGTGGCCGCTAATGCTAATTCTCATTGCAGATGTATTTGGGAAAAGATGACTCTGTAGTATTGTTTTACAGATTGAAACCCATTTCCAATGACTGTCCATTTGAAAACGTGTGTTAATGGAGAAGTGGGCATTGTGCAAGTCCAGAAATTTCTAACTCATCCTTGTAACAGCATGGTAGACTCACAGTGTACCACCGAGATCACTGCTCTAGGAGTTGGTTGTGTATGCCGCGGTAGCAGGACAGTGGAACAGGTAAATTTGGGGTTCTGCGTGCTGTGACTTACACATGCTGATGGGGAGGGAGAGCTAGGAGAAAGGTGGTAGGAGAAATGTCTTGTTAAGTGCGTTAATCTGAAAACCAACTGCTTTGGCTTCTCAAGCAGTTGTTACTGAGCAGTGCTGACTTCCTTTGAGTGTGGTTCAGAGCACTGCCAACGCTCTCAAGTGTTGTAGCCCTGTGGCTACGAGTCCATGTAAAATAATGACCTGCTAACACCCTGTTCGTGCAGTGAAGGGAGCAGGAGGGCAGTGGCAGGAGGCAGTGGTATTGCCTGATTGGAGCGATAGGAGTTCTTGTCTAATTTTAGGAATTAAAACAGAAACAAACTTTTCAAGTTAAAATTTCCCGAAGGATGTCTTTAGGCCAGTGTTGTACTTTACATAAAATGATATAAGTTAAAAATTTGACTATAGTTCTATGTAAAAGAATTAAATGTATCCATGTCTACAGTATCTCTGGTAAAAACAGAGATTATCTTTATTTAAAAAGAACGCACACGAGTAATATGTAGAGTTGGTTCTGTTGTTCTTTTGGTAGAACAACAGCTTCACCAAGCGTACTGCATGTTTAAGATGGAGGAGAGCATCAGCACGCCTCTAGAGTTAGTTTTCCTGTGTGCCGGAGATAGTCCATGTATGAGCATGAGAACGGCCATTTAGATACACGATGCCATTCTACTGAGTATATATCTAAGCTTCTCATCCCATGGGTTGGTTATATCTGGGTCCTCTTTGAATTATAGAGAACTACTGTGCTACTAGAGAGTAAAACAACCATATATATGCATATATATTATATATATTTAAATATTTAATTCTGACTTAAAGAGATCCAATGAGGATACCTAAAAGAGAATATAAATAAAAATTGAATTATGCAATTTTAACAACCACTGTTAATATCTTGATATATTTCTTTTGCCATTGGTCCTATGTATATTAAACATTTTTAGCATCAAAGAGGATAACATGTATACATTTTACTATTTACGCCATTTTGGTTGTCATTAGGAATTTATGGTGAATATTTCATCATGTAGAACTACACAAATCGATCATTATTACTGAACATTTCTGTCATTTGCTAGGTTTTGCCATTACAAGTAATAATATAATTAACATCTTTGTGAACAAAATTTGGCTTTTATTTCAAAATTATGTTCCTGGGGTGGAACTCTCAAATTAGAATTTCTAAGCTACATAAAGTACATGAGCATTTTAGAAGGGTGTTGCTGTGTGCTGCTAAATTGTTTTGCAGAGGAATTACAGAAATTAATATTTTCACCAGAGGCTTACTGGGGTGCAGTGGCATTTGAACAGAGTTCGATAATGTGACTGGCAAACAGCGCATTTTAAAATTCCCAATAAGGTTAACCATTTAAAAATACGCATGCGCTCATCGTCACTGCTCTGTGAGTTGCTGGCTTTTCTCTGTTGTATGTCTGTGAGAATGTCTTTGTCTTTACCTGTAAGGAAGAAATTAGCTGTTAAAGAGACTGTGCTTTCTGCATTGTGCTGACATTTCTCTAGACTCGTTGAGTATAATTTTATAACTTTTGGTGTGTGGAAATTTCAAACTTTTATGTATTTAGTACACCAGTCCATACTATTATATTTATGAGAATATTCCTGATTCACAAATAAGATGAACAATCAAATTTTTTCCCTTTAAACTCCATGACTGCTCATATTTACCTCTTGGCTGATCTAAAAAGTGTTGTGTGGTAGTGCGTGAAACACATTTTCTTTCAAGTAATTTGTTTTCTTTCCAATAGCTGCGGGACGGCTGATGGAGTGGTCCGACTTCTCAGTGCACGCTGGTCCTTTCTTCACTGTCTCCTTACTCACCCAAGGGTCTCCCGCAGAGCCGCTCCTGCTTGGTCGGTTGGTGGGTTTGCCCCCCAAGCTGGTTTCATCATTTTGACAGCAGCAGCCCTGGCTCTGTGTCCTCTAGCAGCGTTTGTAACTCACAGATCTATTTCAGTTTTATTGATCAGGCTGGAACTTCTGCCACTACTGAGAAAATAGTAATGGATATCCATGTTGTGCCTCCAGTATAATAATGGATATCTATGTTTTGCCCCTGATTTTTAATCAAAATGCTTTACTGTTTTATCTTTAAATACTCATCTGAAGAAGCATTACTTTTATGCTCTTAAAAACAACATGGCACTGTGTTTTATCAGTGCTTGTTTGGCATCTGCAGGATCTGCGTTTGGAAGTTGTTTGTAAGACGAATTTTTGTGGGTGAATCACACTTTGTTAGCAACTTACATTGTAAATTCCGAAGTGTGTCTCTAGAGGAAATGCGTCAGCCTCAAGCAAAAAATATTTTTGATGCCAGAATATTTTTTTTCCCTCAAAAGGCAATAGAGCATTTTCTTAATCACCAGCTGGAGTGGGGCGCGGTGGGGAGGGCTGAGGAGGGGAGGGGTGGGGTAGGGAAGGGTGGTCTCCAAGCAGAGAGAGAGATGGAGTTTGAGAATGTGTTCTAGCCCTGGCATTATTTCAAGGAACTCGAGTGTGTTCAAAACTCCTTAGATTCTGGAAATCTCAAGGATATACTTGAACTGGGACTCGGGATTCTTCTACTGATTGGCCACGTGATCTCAATGAGCCCTTTATTTGACGTGCTAGAAAATGTGTGTGAGTGCTGTCCCATAGGCCTTATACACGGCAGCTGTCCTGTGCATGAGCCACGGGGCTTAATACGCTGAGGCTAGTGGGATAAGCTATTTTAATTTCACTTTAAACTGAAACTTTAATAGCTTCATATGGCGAGTAGCTACCATATTAAACAGTGCAGATCTATGTGGTGAAGTCTAAGGTCATTTATAGTTTGTGAACTCTGGCTCTGACTGTGAGTACAAATTCCTATTATCTTCCTCTATTTCAAGAATTTATAAATGGAGCGATGGGGTGGATCTCAGATGTGCTCCAGTTCTTGAATAATTGATAACATCGTCCCTTCATTAAGATTATATATGTTAGCTGATTCCTGGTGGTCACTGAAGTCTGGTACGCTGTTTGCTAATTGACAAGGTAATGTGCTTATGTACTTTCAGGCCCCTTTCCTTTTGAAGCCAGTGGGTTAATGACCCACAGCACATTAACTTCTGGGTAGCATGCTTCTGGGGCACTGAAGAGTTTGTTGTGGCAAATGCCACTTACTATTGAGAGGCCCAGGAGCACTTTTGTTTAATTGACGACCTTCTTTACCTGCTGCTGTGCAGTTAAAAGTGCATGTTTAAAAGTGATCCCGACTCCCTATATTTTACTTTAAGTATTTCCTAATCTTGTGGTTCAGTTACTATGGACCGTCACGGGAGGAGGGGTGGTCTGCGTAGCGCTGACAGGTATGCTGGGAAGCCGTGAATGACGTCATTACTCTTTGAGATTCATTAAAACACTTAGGTTTGACACAAAGTCATGTTGTCTCTGAAACTTTTGCCATGAATAATTGAGCAAGGCTAAAATATAACAAACTGCAATAGCAATTAAAGCCTCTTTCTGTAGCAGACAATGGCCAACGCATAAACTCACAGCTGGTCAAAGTGCAGAGTGATGGAGGAGTGCTCAGCCATAAATGGGACAATGATTACCACAGTCCCCTCCCCAGGGCTCAGGAAGGAGGCAGAAGTGTACAAGCCTGAGGTCAGAGAAGACCGAAGCAAGTCTTAGTAAGAAGTCTATTTGCGTAGTAGTATTGAGAGTTTTTGCATGCTCTGGCTTGTCTATATTTCTGTGAGCTTCTAAAAATTGTCTGTGCACACACTGGTTTAAACACACTGGCATGGTTTGTTTGGGAGTAGGAAGAGACATGCCATGACATTTTTAAACAAGAGAAAGAGATGGGAAATGAGTTATTTCAATTCTGGGGATGGGAATGGTACAGAGGACATTCCAGAGCTCTCTTGTGTTTCTAGCTTAACACTCTCAAGCTTTGGGCCAGTGTCCAGATTTCTTCATAGTGTTGAGTTTTGGGTTTTGAAATACGTCATATCTTAATGCAGGTTTTGATGGCATGGCCAGTGCTGGGTTAAGATACTGCCTCTCGTCAGAGGGGGACTGAGCTGCCTATTTCTAGAGACTTCTTGCTGAAGTAGGTTTGTGTAGAAACAGATTTTAACAGGTCAATTCTTGGCCAAATAATAGGTAATTTTGTCTTAATTCTTTTGTGACTGTGACTAGGAGAGATCAAAATTATGGAATGCATACATTAATTGGTTTAAGAGACTGTAGACTTTAGTGGACATGATTAATTGTGAAAAAAAAGACAAATATATCACCATTCTCTTATTGTGCACATTTTGAAATCCCATTTTTTAAAAAAACATTGATTTTTAAAGGGAATACACTTGAAATTATCTCTAATTTCACTTATCCTTTTGGATGGGTTTTCTTTATGTATAAAAGTTTGAAAAGAAATTTACTGTATGTTTGTCCCCAGCTCTTTAAGTACTAAGGAAGCTACTTAGTTAACCAGCCTTTGAAATGCAGAAGTCAGCTAATCATTGCCATGTGCTACTTTGTAACAAGCTGCTTTCAACCACAGTCAGGTCTTCCCAGTCTGTGGGAGCGTTGGGGAGACTGCGAGGCTGTGGTGAGCTGCCATTGTTTCTTACTACATCCATGAGATTGCTTTTTCTTTAGTTAAAATTTGTATTTCATTCTCGGAGAATTTCAGATAATGTTTTTGATCATATTCACCCACAGCTTCTCCCCTTAGCTCCTCTTTGATCCACCCCCACCTCACTACCCCCACCCCTTCTTCCTTTTCCTCCTCCTCCTCCATCTACTCCAGTTTGCACTGTCCATCTGCTTCTGAGTGTGGGGCATCCACTAGAGTGTGGTTGACCTACCAGGAACCACACCCTTAAAGAAAACAAACTCTCCATCCCACAGACTCGCCCAGCTGTCCATAACTCTTGAGTCAGGGCTGGGACCGTGCTCGGAAACTCGGTTGCACTGCACAGTCGAATGTTGACTGGTTTTATTCCGTGCAGCCGGAGAGCTGCCGTGGGATCATGGGTGCAGTGGTCCTGTCACGTCTGAAAGACGCTGTTTTGCTCCGGTCTTCTCTGACCTCTGGCTCATACTGCCTTTCTGCCTCCATCCAGGTGGTCCTGAGCTTTGGGGAGGGGGTGTGGTCCCAGTTGTCCCACTTGTGCCTGAGCACTCTCCCCATCACGTATTCTCTGCACTTGGACCAGTTGTGAGTCTATGTGTTAGCCATTGTCTGCTACAGAAAGAGGTTTCTCTGATGAGGTCTGAGATCTGCACTGAACTACTGGGAGAGTTGTACAAATGGAGAGGGCAGTTTGATAACTATGTCCACATACAAAACTATAGCAGTCAGTTCGGCCCTGGGCTTGAGAGTACCTGGACCACATTTTTTTTCCCCCGTCAGAGTTGCAGTACCATGCATGTTTCCTCTTGTGGAGTGGGCCTTAAATCCAATCAGAAAGTGGTTGGTTACCTCCGTAACATTAGTACCAGTAGGCATGTCTTGATGACAGTAGTAATTACTGCAGTTCACAGAGTTCACCACTGAGTAAGACTGGTGATTACCGGCCCCACGAGAAGCCACAGAGCACCTTCCAGCACTATCAGAGAGAGCCAGCAGGGAGGAAGCTTCCTAGTCAGTCCTAACTTTCTCCATGACCTGTGACCAATGTGTGTGGTGTCGCCAGCAGTCTGGTCTTACCATCAAGTTCTCCTGGGCAACTGGGAACAATGTCAGTCGCTTGTATTGTGTGGTGTCTCCAGGACAGGTTTGACCAACAACTTGAGGGAGGTATGTCATATCTGATACTGGCCTCTTTGTTTGGCAGCATATGGGGCTGAACATAATGCATTGTGTAGGATAACTCCCGTTAAAACCTTACGTGAACACACACACACACACACACACTCACACACAGTCAGGATGCTGAATGTGTTCTATGGTTCTGAGAGGTCCCCAGAGTCCATTTCACCACCAAGCACGTCTAACCTTTGCTTGTCTCAAGTCTCTTCATCCCATCCATTGACTAGAATGAGTCCTCCTATGGCCAGACCCATGCAAGGGAATGAGCTGGCGCAGAAACTGCCTCCAGGGTGGCATAAAGAATTGGGACCACCTATGGTTTATATACCCTACTACCTTAATTTTGGTAGTGAGAGGCGAAACCAAAATAAACAAATGTCAAAGTGATGAAAAAGGATTTAATCTGTCTTAAAAGTTTATTAGCAAAATTGAAAATATATTTGACGTATAAAAGATATTAATTCAGAAACAAGATTCAATGTTAAATCTTTATCTGATATCTCAAACTGTAAGTAATAGATATGGCAAATCCATCTCTTGCTTCATCTTCTTTCCTTGTGTGACATTTTTGTCCTTTTCGAAGTAAAAAGATGACTGCAGGACAATAATTACAATTTTCACCAGTAAAAAGTTTCTGACATAAAGCGTGGACACTAAACCTCTTAGCTGGAGACACTTTGGCTTGTTGGCACCAGAGACAGACTAAAAGAAGTAGTCTGAAAGAAATAGTGTTTGAACAGAGAGAGAAATGGCCCTTCTTGTACCTGGCTCTTTGCCTACCCTCTTCCGGTGTGCTGAAAATGTTTGCTTAAATATCAAACCTTAGCACAGTAAAAACAAAAATTACTTTGCATGACTCTGTGACAGCATTGATGTGAAATGAGGAAACCCTCAAAAGGCAAAGTGGTGAATGTCAGATAATTTTTTTTTGTCATGAATAACTGCCTTGTTTAGGTTTTCTTTGTACATTTTTCTCTCTTTCTTTTTTCTTGTAGCCTACTTGGAGGAAGATATAGAGGAAGTTTGGCCTTCAAGAATCAATAAGAATTGAATAAAAGCAAGAACGAGCAGAGTGCTTACCCGGGGATCAGTGTAGGTGTGCAGAGTGCTTGCCCGGAGATCAGCGTAGGTGTGGTGCTCAGGAGGCCCAGGTCAGGAGGAGTCAGACCTCTGAAAGTACACTGGGCAGAATCCACATTGTAGAAACGCCCCTGGGAGGGAATTGAAGAACCAGAAGTGTAGGGCCTTTGTGAGGGAATGTTGAGACTGAGGTAGAGCCAGGATCCTGGCCCCTCCCCTTCTCACAAGGCTTGTGACACAGAGCAATAAGTGCTTGCAGGTGTGCCCACCTCGGGAGGGCAGGTGGAAATCAGCCGAAGGTGTGTCTAGGATCGAGCTCCTGATACTGAGGGGAGGGCACTTTGTAAGGCTTGGTCTTTGGGAGTATTATTATCATGAGGAAGCTAGAGAACTAAACACTAAGCAAAGGGTGGCCTGTAGCATCGCTGTCTTGCCTTCATGGCCATGAAAAGTCGGGTGTGGTTTGTCAACTGGAGTGGCAGTGTGTATCTAAGAAGTGACCAGCCCATGTGCCCTCTTAGATGGGATGCACAGGATGCTGGTGTTAGAGTTGGATGGAGTGCCTCCTGTGTCTGGACTGAGGGGAAGTGTTTGTAATCACATTGGTGATTTGTAGCCGAGGAAACTGAGAGGTACTCACAGCTCTAGCTAACAAAACAGCTAAGTCACAGTTCCTGTCTCACGATCCTTAGACCGCCATCAGTGTTCCCTCACTGATGTGGCTGTTTACTGTGCTTTTCCTCCGTGTAAAGCTAGCGGTAGATAGGAAGGAAGGATATGCAAAGAGAAGGAGCTGCTCAGAAAATAACCACCTTGCAAAGGCGGGAAGGAAGATGAAGACACTGGGCGGTGTGTGTTGTCACATGGGTCTGCTGTCGAAAACGTTCATTTCTCCATGACTGGGCTGGCATGTGTGGGACATGCAGTACATTTGCCGCAAAGATACCAGAGCAGTATCATAATGCAAAGTTGGAAGTCTAGAGCCATGTCAGTGGTAGATAATGTATTTATTATATGTGTGGCCTTGGGTTCACGAAGCACTAAAGGGTAAAACTGGAAAAAAATGGGCACAGTCACACTCTTTTGATGTTTTTTTATTTTTCCTATTTATTTTCTTTCATTAGCACTTACCAGTATAGGTTTGTTATTACTCCGACGGCATCCTCCACCTGCGTACGTCTGTGAAGACTCAGGTGTATTTGTGTGTCTTGGCCCCTTTGGTCCAGCCTTTAGTCTGACACACCCTATGTACTTGCCTGATACATTTTGGAAAAAAAAATGGGTGTGTATATGTCTCACATTGAATACTTTTTGAATAGCTTCTTGGAGCAGGGACTATTGCCAACAAGAACTTGAGACTTGAAAATCTTCTAATGCCAAAGCTGGGACACTTCTTCCCTGAGTGAACCGATGTTTACAGGGCTGGAGAAAGTTACCTTCAGAGGGAATTGATGTTATGGTGATGCCATAATTATTGTTCTGGCTAAAATCCAATTCTGCTACTCATTTTATAAGACTCCAGTGTACAGCACTGCTTGTGCATGGAGAAAGAAACAGCGTGTCTCTGGGCTGTACAGTTCATTAGGATGGGAGACGTCCAGACATCAGTACGCTAACTTAAATAATAAAGGGGTTGAGACTGTAATTGTTTGCGGCCAGTGCCAGGCACTAGTGGTTTGCATGCATTTTCTTGCAGTCGCAGCAATACATTCCATGTGTGAGTCAGTGGGGGCTGCCGCAACACAGGTGCCACATCGCAGGGGTTTGTCAGGGCCGGTGCCTTGCCTGCCAGCCTCTCATTGTTAGGGTCACATCCTGTTCCTCTTCAGTTACAGTAGCTGCTTGTGATTTATTGGTGAAAGTGACAGGTGTTACTTTGAAAGGCAGGCAGAGCCTTCAGTCTGTAATGAAAACCCCGGCTGTCTCTGGAGCATGACCGTTGGGTGCTGACGATGCGTCGGTTGCTGGAGCCCACAGCCTTCATTCCACACCGATGCCGCTGTAAGAGCTCATTGCCTTTGTGATGTCTCCAAGGTGGGAACTCCTGGCACCCTTCTGTCAGCGTTCGTTTTTCCTAAGGATTTCTTTTATTTATCTGTTTTTTTTTTTTGACAGGTGAAGTTTTAGGTGGCAAGTGTTCTTTTGAGATGGTGTCATTGGCGTTTTATGTCAGGAAATGCCTTGGACTGCTGCCTTGTCATTGCTGTCGCCGGGAAAGCACACAGTGTGGAGTTGGGCAGGACTGGCCGTGGCATTGGGTTCTGCCTGACCTTTCCTACCTGTTAAGTCTGTGTTTTTCCCACTTTGAGCTTTTTCTTAGTCTAAGAGCACTACCCCCATTTCAGAGTTTCTTGGCAGAAAACAAGAAATGATATTCATGGACATTAGTATCCGAACTCCATATTGTAAATCAAGGGAATCCCTTTAATTCTTGGGCAGAATTTTTTCCCCCACAGGATTTTATCTTTTGCAAATTCCAAATATGTTTAAAAACTCTTCCAAACTTGTCTTTGTAATAATCACTCATCAACTAAATAAATGGATGTTTAAAAACATCCTCATTGTTTTTAAAATGTGAAACGTGATAAGCACCTTGTAGGCTCAAATTGGAGCACCCCATTCAGCAGCTGAAGTGGATGATGAGTCAGCAGCACCTGGACATTTTATTTCTATAGATTTCACTGTGGAAGGCTTGCTAGGCAGAGGACGTTCTGACCTCCTTTTGTGAGCAGTGCCTTTTTGCCTCTATAAGCAGAATTGTACCTTTCTGCCCAGGCCTACTGTACCAAAGATGCTCTGCTAGCTCAACTGGCAGGGAAGCTTTCAGTCTCTGGTGCACTGTGCCGGGTGCCTCAATTTCCCAGAACCCACAGTTGTCTAGGGGATAGTGAGACCAGATGGGGAGGGAGAGGGGAGGAGAGCTGGTGATGGCTGTCAGGTGGTTTTAAGCCTAGTTCTAGGCTTGAAATTGATTGGGCATCAACATAAAGGCTGTGACGCAGAGAGAGCAAACGATTCTACTAGTGCTTCAGCAGCATCTGAGGCTGCCCAGGGTCCTCAGCATCCCAGGCAGAAGCCACACAGCTTCTTCACACCAGGCCTGGGAGGTGTCAGACTGTCACCTCTTCTACATCTTGCTGGCAAATGGGTCCTAAGTCAGGAAAGTCAAACCACACTTAGGGAAGGGGAAATTAGACTTCATTTCTCAGTGGGGCAGTGAGGGGGGATTTGTGACCCACCAGACCATGTTCCTTGACAGGGGAGCCTCCGAGAGACCTTGGAAAGGGTGGAGGGACGTTGGGTATTCATAGTGATGACCAAGTGCACTTTTCCATTTGAGACAGAAGTCGATGATCGTAGGCTGAAGGGGTCAGCATATGATGGGTCTGGGAAACTGTTGTGAAGATGGGTGCAGAGTGCTTTCTTAGAATTCTGCTGCTCAGAGGGCAGGGAGGCCTAGGGTTGGAGGCATTGGCTCATTTTGTATTGCTTATGAAACAGTGAGGTCACTAGTGGGCTGTGCTATTCTGGATCTGGTCGTGCCTTTTTATTCTCATGCCCCATTGACCTGCTTAGACACTCGAGGAGGTCTGTTCTGTCTTTGTGATGGAAGGCTTAAAGCCTGAGATCAAGGTGTGGACAGGGCTGCATCCCTCTGATGACTCTAGGAGAGATCTTTCCTTGTTTCTTCCAGCTCTAGGTGGCTCTAAGCATTCCTTAGAGTGTGCTTGTATGACTCTGGGCTCCCCATCAGTCTTGACATGGCCTCTCTCCCTGTTCCTGGGTGCCTCTTAAAGATGCTTGTCGTTAGAGTAGGTCCCACCAACAGTTCTAGACGACTTCATCTTGAGAGCCTTTGCCTTTTTCTGAAAGGACCACACACAGGGTTCAGGATGTGTTCATATCTTTTTGGAGAGGGGATACCATCCATCTTCTGCCTGCCCCCTCTGGTGAAGATGTGCTCTCCACCGATCATTTCCACCAATCATAGTAGTCCATCCTGCATCTTGCACCCCACATGATTACTTCCTGTGTCCTGTCACAGTAACTGAGCAAACCCTACCAGACTTCCTCGTCTCCTTAGGATAAGAAACCAGCGTGCTTGTCCTGAGTGCCCCACTCTTGTAATCTCATCCCTTTCCATGGCGTCCACTCTTCTGGAACTTAGAACTTGGAGCTCCCTTAGTCCTCCGTGCTCTGTGTGTGCTCCATGTTCAGTCTTCCGGCTTGGATTCCAGACCACTCCAGAGTGTCTTTCCCTAGTGCCTCTTGTCCCGTGTGTTCACCACACTGTTGTATGGTTCGCTCCTCCAGATAGAAGGCTCTGGAGGCAGGAAACTGATTGTCATCACTACAGCTCTAGTACTGGGCACTATAAATATTGAATGAATGGCTTGGGAGCTTAAACTGATTAGAAACTGGTCTCATCTTTATCATTGCTTTCCCACCACTATTTTGTTTCCAATAGGATTTTTCACTTGTCATCATCGTGATACATTAAGTAGGCAATCTGTCCACACACTGGTTTATTTGTTTAACCTACACTATCTGTTCATCTGTGCACGGACACAGGCAATTTAAATGAAATTCTTTCTGCATGGGTTGGCATTTCTGACTCCTCTTTTTGCTGGATATAGCTTTGAGGCTGTAAGAAAGAATCTCATGAATAAGGGTTAGAGTACATCCGAACCAACAAAAGCCCTTATGAATTCTGTTTCCCTCACTTTTTGCTTCAGTCAGAATGCGACATTCCCACAGCTCTGTGTTTATGTGGCTTAGGCCACCCACAGAAAACAGTTAGTTGTCCCTTGTCCCAATTTTATGTGTGCTAGGATGAGGAGGATGGTTGACCAGATTGGACCAGATGTAAGGTGGAGAGGGACGGGGAAGATGTCCGCAATACCATCTTCCCCAAACAGGGAGTGGTGCTGAGTTTCACCTGTGAGGGCAGGGGCAGACTTGGGAGAAGGGAATGCAGTTAGGAGCAGAGCGCTGCACTGAGCCTGTGGCCCGCTTCCCAGGCTGGGTCCCCTCCCCCTCACTGGGAGTGGGGGGGTGAGGGAAGGGTGGAATAGGAACCTTGACAGAACCTGTAGTCTGTCAGGTCCACAGCAGGGAAAACTCTCCTCCTGGTTGTTTGTGTCGTGGCTCTAATTGGTTCAGATGTTTCCTTGAATATAGACTGCCGGCCCTGAGTTAAGTGGTGTCAGAATGTCCAAAAGTGAGTTTGTGATGGTGGTTTACTCATGAGTGCTTGAGAGCAGTGATTGCAGATTTGTGGAAACTGAATTTTTCTGATCTTGCCTCAGGGAAAAAAACAGTTCTAAAACTTGAAACAAATTATTTCTTCAGTCTAGAAACATCTTTAGGTGGCTGGTTCCTTTTTGATGGAATGGAAACAGATTACAAGCACAGTACAAATAACTTCTGTGGTAATAGAAACCATTGTCTGATAGAGCTGTTGACTCAGCTCTTAAACATACAGCCAGACCCCTTTGTTCCAACTTGTGCAGTTCCCAGGGGCCTCCCTGTCCCACTGCACACCTCTCTTCTCTGCCCAGAGGGAGAAATGGGGGAAGCCATCGGGCTGCTGGATAAGGCAGCGCAGGGACAGGCCACCAGACCTGTGGCTGGCCCTTCTTGGTGTTCTCAGAGGACCTGTGAGCAGCTGTGTTTATCTGAGTAAATTTATATGACTCCCTTTTATTCCTCTCAGGGAGGGTCTCCATGTCGCCAGCCCAGAGTCTCAGTCAAATCCACATGGCAACATGGGATGCCGGTTACAGCATTTGGAGCTCAGTAAATCTGTGGTTAGCACATGCAGTTGAAACCAATCTGTCAGTTGTAGTCCTGAATTTCTTTAAACTCTGTCATTAGCTAAATGTAAGAAATCTACCTCAGGACTTGTTTACTTGCCAAGTTTTCTGAGAGTGGGCTAAAACCCATGTATAATTTGTACAAGCTGTTTTTTCTGTTAACCTAGCAGTATAGGGTTCAAACAAATGAGAATGCATATAGGATTCAAAACTTTCAAGAAAGTAAGTAATTAAATTCGGTCTTTTTGCGAATAAAGATCTTAAAGAAAGCATTAACATGATTTGAGAGTGAGAGATGTTTCAATTAGCATACTCTTTCCTAACTAGTTCACTTAAAATATTTCGCAAGTGTTTTCCCAAGGTCTGTTAGAATGGTACTAGCTGAATCGAGCCAACACTCAGATGGCCTCTGCAAAATACTCATTTGTCTCTTCCGAAAAAGATTTGAAGAGTCTGTCTTTATAGAATAGGAAACCTATAATTACTTGTACATCACTTGTAAATGAAGTCTCTGGAAGGGATTGGGATTTTATTACAGCCGAAGTCTACTTGCGGCGCTTTCCCTCTGTGGGGGCTCAGTGAGCAGCTTCCTGACCACTGCTCCTGGCCTCTCCTGCTAACACTGACACTCCGAAGGCTGACAGACAACTGAGTGCTTGTGTCCCTGTTTTAGGTACAATGGTGCCTTGCCCAGTGGTGACAGAGGCAGGAGGAAAAGCAGATTCGCCCTCTATAAGCGGACCAAGGCCAACGGCGTCAAACCCAGCACAATCCACGTGGTCTCCACACCCCAGGCATCCAAGGTAGGTGGCTGTGGCGAATGGCAGTGTGCATGTTCCTTGTTGGCTGCTGTTTCCTCTGGTCTTGTTTTCAGGAGGACAGAGCTTCTCGGCCATGCGAGGCTGGAGAATGTTTGTAGAGTTGTGCTGTGCACTGTGAGATGTTGAGCAGCGCCCTTGACCTTGACCCAGGAGGTGCCCACAGCTTCTCTCTTCCCAACCCTCACTCTTGATGCTCAAGCTTATCTGGAGACATTTCAGGACATTTCAGGCGACCTCTGAAGTTGATGCACTGTTTTAGGAAACAAGGCTGCTAGTGTTCATCAGATTACAGTGGTGTTTGAAAGCTACATGATGCTTTTTATCTTAAGGAATTTTTGTATTAAATCTGGGTATAAGCTTCACAAAGATCTGCTATTTCCTTCTGTCATTGAGTGCAGCATGTTTTCACACTGTTGATACGTTACTTGGAATTGAATTTGCATGACTAATATACACAGGTCTAAGTGATACGTATGGGATGTTCACTGTTCTTATTTCTTCTCAATGAGTTTGTGGTGGTTTGAATAAGAATGACCCCGTTAGGCTCATGTATTTAAATGCTTGGTCCAATGTTGGGGAACTACTTGGGAAAGATTAGGAGGTATGGCCTTACTGGAGAAGGTATGTCACTGGGGGATGGGCTTTGAGGCCCAATCTTTATCTGTCTATGCTTGCTGCCTGTGGATCAGGATATAAAGCACTCAGCTACTGATCCACTGCCATGCCTGTCTGCTTCCTGCAGTGATGATCATGGACTAACTCTCTAAAACTGTAAGCAAGCCCCCAGTTACATTTTTATAAGAGTCGCCTTGGTCATGTTTCTTCACAATAAAACAGTAAGGCAAAGTTTGAAGTAAATAAAATGTTAAATTAAAAGAAAAGAATTAAGTCATGTGTTCTCTGATGTATAAGCAAGAGAAAAATCTGCGTTTCCAATCTAGTTGTCAATATAAGTTATTACTTTGACAGATTTTTACATATTACACTTATGACAAGATTTCATTCAATAAAATCAATTCTTTGCTATATAACAGTTGCCTTCTTGATAAAATATTAATGTATGATGTTTTTTATGGGTTTACTGGGTGTGTTTGTGATTACGGCTTTGAACAACCTGGGCCAATCAAGTATTGATTATGTTTTTACTGGACACCGGTCTTCAGAGAACATGATGCTTCTTTGGAATCAAGTGTGGCATATACTTGGCATTAACTGTGATCAGCCTGTGAACCCTTTGGTATTAGGAAGCCCTGGAGCCGTGCCGTCGAGAGAATATCATAGAATAGACCAGCTCACATGGTCTGCTAATAATGATGTGAGTGGAAAGGGAAACATCAAGTAACAGAGATAGGAAAGATTACTGGTGAATGGGAATGTTTGGGCTACAGAAAGAAACAATGTTGGAAGAGGAAATGATTTTTTATAAGTAAATATAGCTTTACCAAGAGCAGAAGAAAGGAAGAGAGAGAGAGAGAGAGAGAGAGAGAGAGAGAGAGAGAGAGAGAGAGAGAGAGAGAGAGAGAGAACCAACAAGTCCTTGGGAGGTCAGGGACACTAGGAACATTTTATAGTCTGTATTAGTTACTTTTTTCTCTGACAAGTCAACTTACTCTGGCTCACTTTCAGGAGATACCAGTTTATGGTGGCCGTGATGGCAAGTGGCCAGGTGACTCAGTCCCTGGTGGCTAGATTTTACAGTGTACCCTTTTGACTTTATGGTGAATCAGGAAGCAAGAGAGGAGACTGGAAACCAGGCTGAGAGCAGTATCCTACAATGACTGCCTCCAGCAGCCCAAGCATCCACGCCTCCCTCCCAAGGCCATGCAGCCTCCCTAAACAGCGCCATCTGCTGGGGATGACACACATGAGCCGGTGCAGGACACATCAAAGTACAGATGCGTGAGAGCACGTGACAAGTGCGAAAACTACTCCTGTAGTATAAATATGGTCCTTTTAATTCTGTGTGGCCATTGACATTTATCTTCCTTTCCTCCTTTTGACTTTGTACTGTTCATTTCCTTTCTAAATCAGGAATTTCACGTTAATAGGGTGGCCGACAAAAGCTACAGAAAGCTGCGGCTGTAGCTTGGTAATAGAGTACTTGCCTAGCATGTACAGGGTCCTGAGTCTGGTCCCTAGCATCTCTCTCTCTGTCCCTCTGTCTCTGTCTGTCTCTCTCCCTCTCTCCCTCTCCCCCCTCCCCCCCTTTCTCACTTTGATGGCCCAGGCTCATTCTGTGATGAAATGTAATAATTGTAGTTGTGGGGTATGTGGGGCTCAGCAGCTCTTCTTATCCTTTCCTCCGTTCCTCCTGCCAATTTTAGCTTTTATTGTTTTACCTATGTGCTTAGATTTTGCTTCAAGATATTTAAGTCATGTATCTTAGTAGTTGTCCAAGTCTGTGTTTAAACATATTACCCACAATGCTGAGAATTGGGCACATCGGGTCTTGACCCTCTGTGTGATTTCCCTCTGTGGAAAAAAATATTTTTCTTAGCACCTCAGAATATTCATTTGCAAGCTAAGCGAATTGACAATAAGCAGGAGCCGTAATGTGCTTTGGTTGTGAGCAAATTCTGACTAAAAATAAATAGGAAGGGCAGAAGTAGACAAGTCAGGGTAGAGAGGGTGGAGGAACCAGACTCAGGAAAAAGCTGAGCACCGCAGTGTTGAGAGAGAGGAGGACGTGTGTCCTAAGGGAAGTCATTCACGTGGCCGCTCCTTCACTGTGCGGTTGTCTCCACCAAAGATTTGTGTTTTCAGAAGAGAATCTGGCAGCTGAGCCTGACTCACCATGGCCAATGAAGATGGAGAAACCAGGGACCCTTGTGTGTGTGTGTGTGTGTGTGTGTGTGTGTGTGTGTGTGTGTGTGTGTGTGTATGTGTGTGTGTGTGTGTTGGGGGTAGCTAACCACTGGTATATGTGGCCTTACTCTTTTGTTCCACTGCCTCAAAAGGCCTTGTATCTAGTAAATACAGAGTATTGTTGTATTGTGAAGAGGGACTGAATCTGTTTGCCACCATCTAGGGACCTGGACCTCAGTCACAAGCTCTGCCCTTCTGGGGCCTCTCAGATGTACACCCATGTCTGTGTGGCCATGCCATTCTTGCTGCTTCTGAGTTCCATTCAGCCATGAATAGAGTTTCTTCACACTTACGTATTTAACTGAATCTATAAACCAATAGGCTTTGGGGGACAGGCAGTGCTGGGGAGCCGAACTCTCAACTCCTAATGCACCCGATTATTAGTTCCATCTCTGATAGGCTGTGGCATTAGACATGACATTCATTCTGTTCCTGTCTTCTCTGATGTTACTGGGTTACCTTGTCCCTGGTCCCTGCTGCCCACTCTGACCTATGGTTTACTCTTTGTGCAGCTCAGTGACCCGGTGTCTGGCCAGTCTCTCCCCCAACACCTTTGTCCTTGTTTCTCCTCTCTGCCTCTGTTTGGGGGCAGAACAAAGACGTCCCATTGCCAATGGTAAACAGTGGGAGACAGGGCCTCCTAGTCACCCATGAGTGCCAGCGTCTATGCGGGAGGCAGATTCTGATGGCACACCTGTGCTATTGCTCTGTAATCCCTATTTGCATAACCTTTATTTGTGTACATATTTGCTCTTCGAATAATACAGGTTTTCTCTGATGATATAATGTGCTTATAAAGTGTCAGTGTCACAAGTCCTGCTTCACTTCTGACAGATCTGTTACATAGGCATAAAGCCTCATAATTCATTCACCCATTCATTTATTCAGCAAATATTTATCCAGCACCTTCCACACCCAGGCACCATGCCAGGTATTGGATAGACTGCCTCGAACAAACACATCAGCATGGAGCTAATCGGGCAGTGTAGGTAAACAATGGAGACTTACTTGAATACATATGCAACTGTGCATTGTAGGAAGTGCTGTGAGGAAAAAGGCAGAAATGTGGACCAGGGAGGCAGGGGAGGGTCTCTGAAAAGGGGCATATAAGCTGCAGGCTGAACTAGGAAATGTTGGGGGTGGAGCTGACCAGGGGAGCAAAGAGATCAGGGCCTCGCTGGAGGTTCTGACCTTTTCTGAACGGGAAACTTTGGGGAGTGTTAAGCTGAGAGAATGGCATGATACAACGGAGACTTTCCTTTTTATGATATGCAGAGACTAGTTACTATTATTCCACCAGTCAGGAGCGTGGTGGCCGTGATGGTGCCAGTATCTGATAAGGAGTATTTTTATTAACCACGTGCTGAATTTAGCAGCATTGCTATGGAAAACTCCATAGTTTTTCCCTTCTTAGATTATGTTTTACAGAAATCTCCTTTAGGGGATATTTTCACTTTCCAAAAGTAATTGGAAATCATTTTTCCTAGTGTATTTCACAGTGGAAAGTATTAGCAGTATTTGAATGATGGTTTAGAAAAAGATGAAGGCTCATTGATACACTGCGTGTCCAGGGCTGCTTAGTCTGTGTCTTTACCCTCTTTATGTTGCTGTGGGAAAGTACACAAGGCTGGGTACTTGATGAAGAGATTGTTTGTCTCAACTGTGCTGACGACTTTGAGGGTCTGGCTGTCATGGCATGGTGGAAATGGAGAAAATGAACAGGCCAACTGCTGTCAGGGCATGTACCGTCGAGGAAATGGATCAGCTAGGTTCTGAGCTATTCCTCTGAGCACTGGTTCTTCGGGGAGCTTAGCCAGTCTCTTGAGACCTTGCCTACTTTGTAAGATAATCACTCATCCCTTCTGAGGGTGGTACCTGTATGGCCTACCTCTCATAGATGTACCACCATTCAACATTGCTAGCACGTGAGCCTTTGGGGACAGACCACATCCAGACCACAGTGGTGTGTTTGAGTTGGTAGTGCTCTAGTTGTTGATGTAGTATTCAGAGTCTTCTGTATCACTCTTATGAATGTTACAGTAATTGTGGGAAGTAGTAAAACTAATGTAATTGTCAGTGTTAGCATCTTAGCCTGAGCTAATTCGTAGGATTTAGTGAGGGCCACTCTTGAAGCATGTGTCTGAAAAGCTTAGCTGGACTCTTCTGTGCCTCAGGAGAAGCACCAGTTTATCAGTGTCTGAAGACTGAGGTGTTTACCCAACCACCCCCACAGTTCCCCAGAGTTTTCTTGAGTGCAAACAGCAGGAAATATTAGGATTTATTTCGGAGAATTTTGCGGAGATAGACAGATAGAAAATAAAGGATAGCCTCGAGAGGGCCTGGAACCTATTCCAACGGCCCCGACTGTCTCTGTCCCAGGGTTTTTATAGAGACGCCAGGGGGTGGAGCAAAAGACCTCCTCCCCCAGCACAGCCAAATGCAGACCATCCCAGACACCTGCACTCAGGCTTGTGGTCCTAATCATCCTCTATGTGGACATGCTGGGTAAAGCCACGAGGAACCCGAGAACGGGCTCCCACAAGTCCCCCTTTCTTAATATTTAAAAAATAACTATTAATGGCTTACAGCAATCTCCGTAGCTGTTACACCTCCCAATATGGGAGTAGAGGATGATAAAGATGGCATTTCTCGTTTGAATTAGGTCCAAGGTGACTACAGCAGTCTTAGCTGCCTCAAGCCCTTTCTAAACCAAAAACTCTTAAGGCGACTACAAACTTAAAGAATTCCTTAGCTTCATCATTACCATTAACAGGTTAGCATAAATATTGCTATACATAGTCACAATTCTCTCAATCTTACAACTCAAAGCAAACTCTTAACAGAACCATTTGAATTAGCATATATGGTGCTATATATAGTTAACAGTTTTCTCCGTCTTACAACTTTTACTCAGTCATTTGAATCTTCTTGTTAACAGAACATAGGAAAAACTTCAATGTATTCACATCAAACTTAAATATTTCCTTAACTCCACAAAACCAGGGTGCACTAATATCAATAGGTTTCTGCAAACATAATTCAATCTCATAACTCCTCCTTTTCTTTATAATTTTTTAAACAAAATCTCAAACCTAGTTAGAAGAACCCAAACTTATACAATTCCTACAAACCCATATTGAAAAGCAATCTTCTCAATCTAACCATTAACACTTTGAAAACTTTTAGCAAAATATCCAAAAGCAGTGTCTTAATAAAATTCTTTACACACTTTAATAGTGTCTTAGTATACACCATTTGCAGTTCTTACTAACAAAACATGTCATTAATCCACTCAAAGAAAATATTTTTTAAATTAAACAGACTAAGGAGTATTAACTGTCCTTTTTATAATTTAAGCAAAATCTCAAGTCTAGTTATAAAACCCAAACTTCTGTTTAAACAGTTCCATTTGTAACACAAAACCAGTTCCATAAGTAATTCCATTTTTACATAAACAGTTCCACAAAACAATTCGTGAATCACCAGTTAATAAAGCATATATGCATACACAAAACTGCATCTTGATTCTAAGTAGAAATAAATTTCTTCATTTAAACAGTTCCATTTTTAACCCAATTCCAGAAAACAGTTCCTAGGTCATTACTATAAGTAAACTCAAAATTGTCCCATTGCAATGAAATCTCTATTGTTCATGTCATTTCTTAAGTCCCAAAATTCAAATGATAAATTCTGGTACTAGCCTTCCAAATATGAAGAAATCCATAACCAAAATCTTTTTGTAATTTTATCTCATTTTAAGTTCAAAAAGTTCAAACAAGAAATAAATTCTGGTATCAGGCTTTCACTTCAAAATATGAAGAGACGTTTTACAACCAAAACTTTTGACAATTTTCATTCAAACAAGCGTCTCTGCAACTTTTATTCTCAAGCCAGAGACCTTTTTAGTTATAGTAATATTTTAAACTGCACCATTTTTGCTGTTAACTCAGGTTTTTTGTGTTGCGTTGATTTTCCACGGATCTCAGCTGCGGATGCCTTGTGCTGGTTCTGGTGTCCGCCATTCTTAGCTTCTTAGCGGCTTCTGGAGCTTTGGAAAACTGCTCAGACTGCCTGCTTTGCAGTCTGCTAGGACACTAACTTCTGTATCTCAGGTTTTTTCACCATATACATTAAGCATAGATTCACACTTAACATTTACACTTTTTAAACTCACATATAACATTTTTTGCCTTGCAAAGCATTTAGACTCACATTCAACATTTACATTTTACAAATTCACATATAACGTATTAACATCTACTTATTTATACTCCTTAAGGAAACTATAGAACTACTTTAGCAAATATTTATTACTTCTTATGTACTTATTTAAACTTACATTTACAACTAGCATCTTTACTTATTACAAGCTTATTACTACATGTCTTAAGACTACATTAGATACTTCTTGCGAGCTTATATTCTTAAAGGAACTCTATAGATCTATTTCACAAACTTATACAGGGCTACTATTAGCATATATTTAACTTAGCAAACACCTAAAGATTTCCTAACACAGATCTAACAAGAGAATTTTTACAAACTCACATCTTATTTTCATCTTTTTCTATTTCTTACTCTTAATTATCACTATCTCTATTAGAAAGATTCTCTTAACTAGACAGGAAGTACGTACATCATTTCTAAAGTTTAGAGTTTATAGTCAGCTTTGCTATAAAACACTGGGATTTAGTGAGTGTTATAGAATTGTGATAGTTGTTGCTAGGGGACTGTAACCTTCCCAGGATGAAGCCACACTCCAAAGTTGCTGAGTTCTCTCAGCTGTTCCGGACCGGCAGAGATGCACTGTCATCGGTAGACGGTTTTTAACTAGAGGCTGTCCCTTCACCTAGATTCATAATAGTCTCCTAAGTGCTTCAATTCAGACAAACGTTTCTATTACAGCAGTACTTTTGGTTTGTTCTACGGAAAAACTTCACTTCACACTGAGGGTGAAATTACCGTATTTAGCTTCTGTAAAGCTCTTCGCCAAACACTGCACAGCTATTAGGTGATATAAAGTATTTTTTGAAGGAGCTAGTATAGCCAAAAGCGGCACATCTCTGAACTCTATTTCCTCACTGTTTGCATTAACCAGTGACAAAACCTCAGAAACACTGATCGAGCCACTTTCATTCTGGTTCCTTTGTAGGAACGTCATTGGAGCTGACCTTGCTTAGTTCCATGCTCCTTAGGAAACGCTCTGGTAACCACCAAGCTTCATTCTCCTGTTGTGAAAAAACACAAACATGTCCTTGACCCCATATTAACACAGGATCGGGACCCTTCCATAATCCCGAGCAGGGATCTTTCCATTTTGCATTACCCTCAGCTAAAGGACCAGGAAGATTGGAGTGAACTCTAATATGGCCCATAAAGCATGACAGCTTTCTTTTGTGGAATAGGGTCTTGGATTTGTTGAAACATTTTGACTTGATTGTTGTTAGTTCCAATATTTTCACCAAAACTGTTACTGTTCAAAGGAGTCAAGAACATAGATGTTCTTTCATGAAACATATCCTTCATTAGCTTACTTTGAGAAAAAGCATTTTCAGGATTTAGTATTTTCACTTCGCTTCATTAGCTTTAACTCCTAATGTTATTAGCAGCTGTAATATTTAGTATTGATTTCTTATAAGGAACTTTCAGGTGAAGCAACTCTTTTGTAAAACAGCTAGATTTTCTGAAGTTTGTTCAAGTCTATAAAGCAGTCATCTCTTTTTGAATGCCTGTTTCCTTGTATCCTTATTAGATTTGCAAAGGAATTACTCATTGCAGGCAGTTTGTTCAAAAGGCAAAGAACTTTTTTAATTTCAACATAAGTTTCTTCATATCTAAGACAACGTTCAGTGTATAAACTGCTTTCCCTTGTTTTCTTAAGGATTTTAAAGTGGCTTGTTTGCTCTTATAGGTAGCTTTTTGTCTTCCAACTACTGTAAAAACTTTGCACAGCTATTAGGGTAAATAAGGCATTTTACCAAAGGAGCCCCAAACCGTGAAGCACCTAGTTCTGTATCCTTTCAATTTTTCATTGGAACTGACACTTAAACTCTTAGATGATTTTCCTCCTTATTCATTTAAAAGCTGTATTTTAAGTTTACCATGAACGTATTTGAGCTGACAAAAGTGTTTCAAGGCAATGTCGCCATCTTTAGTGGAAAAACTACCTTTCCCAGAATGCATTTCCCTTATATCAGTTTATAATATCAGTCCCATATCAGTCCCATATATAATTTTCCTTATATCATTTCCCATCAGTCATTTCCCATAGTTCTTTTCGAGTCTGAGTCAACTGGTTCTCTTTTACCAGACTTGCTTACAAATTCTTGCCCGGGAGGTTTGAACAAAGTTTTTTGCTTTTGCAACGGGAGATTTGAACAAGCATTTTACATTTTCAATTATGGAACATTGGGAGATTTCTATTCTCTCCTCAGCTGGCTTTAACAGGTGTCTCTTCTTCATTTGACACTGGCCCCCAAATCAGAACTGCGCCTGCCTCGTTAGTGCGCATTGAGGTGGGCAATTCTGATAGCAACTTTCCTCGGGGCTTGTGCTTGTCTTAGCCAGTCAGTGAAAAACAAGATCATGTACAACAGCTTTTCCATAGCTCCTTCAGAGAGATTTTCTCCCACTGATTTTATTCTCATTTTGCTTGTCTCCCCCCCCCCCCCCCAGATGCAGAGCTTCAGATATCTGTCTGTGGCTCTATACCTCTGCTAGCTGCCTTTGGAGGTAGGGGCTTCCCCCCCCCCAACCTGCCTCGAATTCTAGCAGCTTTTTCAGGTCATATGTTTTCTGGGGGAGGATTATGTTCTCTGTTTCTTCAGAGTCTTTCTCCCAGACAGTTCCCAGTTTGGTCTCAGTTTATCCCCTCTACCTCAGAAACAGTTTCCAGACACTACAGTGGTGGCTTTCCCTGCTCCTGAAGGTAGGGGATTTTTTGTCCGTTTTCGGGGTCTGTGTGGTTTGCGTACAGACTGAAAATCTAACAAGGGAGGTTTTTGCCATTTCTAAAGTCCCATTAGGACAGGCGTTTTGTTTCATTAGGCCTTCACCTGGCCCAGTCCTCCAGTGGGTTGCATTTGCTTGTCTGGGTGCTCAAGGACAGAGCTTATGCCAGAGGCTACACTCCCTCATCTCATCGGGAGTCAGTTAAAACAAAGCTTTTTTTTTTTAAAGAGGTGCTTTCTCTGAAGCTTTACTCCTGGATAGTTCTGTTCTGCCCTAGCTGGACTCCCCAGACATCGTTCTGACTCAGCAGCACAACTGCTTCAGACACAGTTCGGCTTTACTGTTTTCCCAGAAAGGTCCTTTTTCTGATAGGAAAGCTTTTCTCAGATTTCTTTTGCAGCTGTGAACCTATCAACCCGGGACTTGTAGGAAAGTGGACAACTGTGCCATTCCCACTGGTTTTAGTTTTGTTTGTTCATTAGCAATCTTCCT
Source organism: Peromyscus californicus insignis (assembly GCF_007827085.1). Classification (NCBI taxonomy): domain Eukaryota; kingdom Metazoa; phylum Chordata; class Mammalia; order Rodentia; family Cricetidae; genus Peromyscus; species Peromyscus californicus. The sequence goes on along the minus strand of NW_026294413.1, from coordinate 74,991,151 downwards.
CTGGGTCCCTGCACCTTCCTGCCTCAGCTCTGTGCTCCAGGAAGTTTGCAACTTCAGGAACCCTAGTATCCCTGAAATGCATTTCAGCTCAGAGACACTGGCCAGTTGCCTCTGGGTTTTTGCTCAGAAGCAAGGATACAGTGCTAACAGTTTGCATGCTTCAGGGGATCTTTGCATTAAGACAATTAGGAACACCTTTTCAAAGAGTTCACTCAGACAAAACCCTTGATGCCTCAGCTCAGCTGTAACTGAAAAGCTTGGCTTTTTTGCTTTTCTCAGGTAAAGTTTCCTGCCCTTTTGGGCTCTCTGTAGCTTTTCACCCACACTCTCCCAAGTGTTTCTGACCCACTGTCTTTTACTACCTTGAAGAGACAGCTTAGTAGAGGTTTTTAGGAACTTGTCCCTGCCTCCTGCATTGCAGGGAGGATTTTTAAAGCTTGAAAGAGAACTTAGAGGTTTTGCTGTCTTAAGAGGTTTGTTGTTTTCCCTTAGAACTAATCACAGGTGGCCCCCATACTATTATCTTCAGGTGATTCTAATTTTTGTCCTTCTGAGAAAGTTAAAGGCTTTAGTTTTAAGTTTTTTAAGAGAGCTTTTGAGAAAGATTAAGGCTTTTTAGAGAGATTTTCCCCCAAGTTTTCCAAGAAAAGTTTTTAGTTTAAGAGAAAGATTTTTTTCCCAAAGAGAAAGACCACCTTTTCCCAAAACTTCCCTTTAAACTTTTTGGCTTTTTACACCCCCATATTTGCCTCGGGGAGAAATCACTTTCTCCTGCCGCTTGGACTTAGCATTTCAGCTGTCCCCAGGTCAAAAGCTTCCATAGGAAACTTTTTCTTCCCCATAAGCTCAAAGAAGAGCTTTTTTACTACCCGTAAAGCCCAAAGAAAGATTTTTTCCCCTCCCAGTTTGCATTCATAGCCCCCAAAGTTAGAAAATTGGAGTTTCTGTTTAGTTGCCTTACTTTTTTTCTACACAATCTTACACTTCTAAGTTTTTCCTACACTATATTACTACCCTATGCCTTATACTTATTTTTCAGATAGAAATTGAGAAAGGGATAGAAGATAGAAAATTTTGACAGAAGAGAATTTCACTACAGCATCGGACATCCTTCCAGTCCGCTTTCCTTTTCTCTCGAGGATAAAACCCCTGCCTCTCAATAATATATATAAAATATATATTTTCCATAGCACCGGCATGCCTTTTCACTGGCAGGGCTGACTCAGCACTTTCACCAAAAACTCTAATAAAACTATTATTTTCCTTTATCTTTAGTCCCTATTACTTTGTCTTTAGTCCCTGTCCATTTATCTTAGTCCCCTCTTTTTTTAGTCCCCCTTTTTTTTTCTTTAGTCCCTGTTCATGGTGCCATTCTGTGGGGCGTTTACCCAACCACCCCCACAGTTCCCCAGAGTTTTCTTGAGTGCGAGCAGCAGGAAATATTAGATAGAAGGATTTATTGCGGAGAATCTTGCAGAGATAGACAGATAGAAAATAAAGGATAGCCTCGAGAGGGCCTGGAACCTTTTCCAACGGCCGACTGTCTCTGCCCCAGGGTTTTTATAGAGACGCCAAGGGGTGGAGCCAAAGACCTCCTCCCCCAGCACAGCCAAGTGCAGACCATCCCAGACACCTGCACTCAGGCCCGTGGTCCTAATCATCCTCTATTCGGACCTGCTGGGTAAAGCCATGAGGAACCAGAGAACGGGCTCCCACAGAAGACCTGTTCACTAATGCTGCTTTTAAATAGTTTGGTTTTATACAGTATTGATTTGGGTTTCCTTTATAGTCATTGTATTATAATTCTTCAGTTAGTAGTATATGCTTTGTGTGTGTGTGTGTGTGTGAGAAAGGGTATGCTGTGTAGTCCAGGGTAACTCCAGACTCACTGTCCCTCTGCCTCAGCCCCCTGACATAAGTATGAGTTACCACACTCAATTCTGTTTGATATTTTTAATTTCAAGAATTAATGAATGAAATTATTACAATGATTTAATTAATTTAATGCAATATTTTATCATAATTCAGGTAACAGTGCTTTGATAAGGCTTTTCCATGTAGGTACTATAAGTATGGATATTCTAAATCTGTGGAAAGGAAAAAATGAAATAATAAACTGCAGAGCTGAATGTCTCTTGATTCTCTACAGGATACAAACTGAAAACAATCACTTCGTTTCTAGAATAAGCAACCACTTATTTCAGTAAAAGCATCAGAGGCACAAGTCAGCTTCTAAAAGGTCGAAGTCACAACTTACGAAAGTTTTTTTTTATTAATGAGTGTTGATATAGCGAAGACAAGGCACCTGTAAGGTACCAGCATGCCATGTGGTTCAAATGATTTCCTGACAAAATATCAAGACTTCCAAAATAGTTCTTGTATGAGGGGATCATGTCAGTTTAAATGTATGGTCCTCTGTAAACCAGGCTGGTCTCGAACTCACAGAGATCCGCCTGCCTCTGCCTGCCAGGTGGCAGTGGCGCACACCTTTAATCCCAGCACTCGGGAGGCAGAGCCAGGCAGATATCTGTGAGTTCGAGGCCAGCCTGGTCTACAGAGCAAGATCCAGGACAGGCACCAAAACTACACAGAGAAACCCTGTCTCAAAACACCCCCCCAAAAAAAAAGTATGGTCCTGATCCTCATAAAACATATCTACTGAGATGAAAAAACACCTTTTGGAAAACTTTAAAAATCAAAGCAGTAAAATTGGAGTCATTATTGATGAAGCTCCAACTATTTCACATAGAGGTATAATAATTTGCTTAAAAAAGCAATATTGAAGACTTTGAAAATGGCGTGATGGCTTTTGATTTCATAAAGCCGGAGGGAGCAACATCTGAAATATATTCTATTTTATTGTGGGTCTCAAGAGTTGAAGAAAAATGGCTTCCATGAGCCATGTTTACAGGCGGACCTTGTACATTTTGTACAGATGATGCAGGTGTACTGGAGAGAAGAGTCTCTCATCCAGAGGCCTGGCTCACCGGTGTTTTGCCTGGGTGGTTGGGAAGATAAACATGGAAACCTTGTAACACTTTATGTTGAAAAACTTGGTTACTTCGCATCCAGTAAATACTAGAGTTAATCAGCATTCTTAAGAATCCCGAGTTGCAGTAATGAGGCACTTGAGTCTTGGTAAGCATCGTGTTGTGACTTACATAAACTTAGCGTGGATGTCCAGTAATGGCGTGAAGATTCACTGGTGCAGGACTGTGCGATAGCAGTTGGCCAGTTGGAGTTTTTAGGAGTTTGACCTTAGTGGACGATATCCTAACTGATGTTGTGTGACATTTGTTTGTTTGTTTGTTTGTTTTGGTTATTGTTTGTTTGGTTTTAGGAATAAGAAAATTGTAATGGCTAACATGGACAGATTGTTGACAAGTAGTCGATGTCAGAACACATAAAACCTAACAGAGGAGACTATGGTAGTGAATCAGAATATAGTAGAGAACCAAATTTGAAAAGAAATAAAGTAAGAATTCCAGGGGAAAATATTAAGTTAACAACAGATGATATGAGCATGGACTTTATTGACTACAAATATAGGTAATGCAGTGAACTTTTAATAGCATCTTTTTAATGCATTGATTCCTAGGATTTGACCAGTTGTTTTTAAAACACTGTAGAGTGAAAGTAAAAATCCCATCTAATAACTAATTTTCATGCTTCGGTGGTGGTAGAAATAGTGGGTGTGTAAACTTCTTGCGGTTAGGTCAAGAGCAGGAATTGAATGTGCATTAGTTGGGCAGAAAGGACCAGAAGCTGCTTCTCCAGCACTGTCGGGGTCCTTGTGTGGGGGGACTTGTTCACCTGCTTCCTTCAGCCAAATGGAGCTGTGGACGAGTCTGGCTTCTTTAGTCAAATCCTAGCTCAGATGTTGAGTCACATGCACAAATACTTCAAAGAGAGGATCACACTAACAATTTCTAACAACTAACAGATGGCTTGGAAATAAGTGGGATGACTTGATGAATGATTGATGTAGCCTGCAATACTTGAGTCTAGTTTCCTATATGAATACTAGGAAATAGATGGGAATGTTTTTTAAATATTTAAAAGCAGCTTCACTTAGGATTTTAGGATTTGAAACAGTGTAATTCCTTATCAGCATTCTTCTGTGAGTCTTTCAAGTAGGTTTCAGTATATCGTATAATATATCTTAAATTAAAATTAGAAGTCTGATTCACGATTCTTACATTGAATACTTTCAAAACGGAGATGGATTGATTCAGAGTATTGGGGTTTTCCCAGTTTCCGCAATTAAAATGTTTGGCACTAATATTTCTTGTGTTCTCTAACACTTGTTTCACGACAGTGTGTGTGACTCTACTTTGCTGGGTAGTGTGAATAGAAGAGCTCACACTTTCAAATAGAGTGTCTCTTGCATTTTCACTGATTGGTGGAGTAGTTGTCCTATCCACATGCCAGGGCCCTGTGCCTGAATCTCTGGGACTTGTGAATATGTTGCCTTCATGGCAAAGGAACTCTGCAGATAGAATTAAAGCAAAAACTTTAAGAGGGATTATCATGGATTATCCAGATGGGCCCAGTATAATCACAAGGGCCCTTAACAGCGGAAGGGAGGATTTCTAATGAATGACTTAGAGAGAGATGAGGGCAGAGGGGCAGAAGGGACTGAGATAGAGGAAGAGGACCCTAAATCAAAGAGTGACTGCATACTTAGAAGTGAGGGGCAGACCTGGCAGCCAGCAAGGCAGTGTAACATCAGTCTTATCATCATGGGGTCTGTAGGCAGCCTGAATGTCTTGGAAACAGTCTTCCCTGGAACTTGCTCACTGCTTGATGTCAGCTGCTGTGACTCTGGCAGAGAATCCAGGGTGCCTGCTGAGTACCAGTGAATTGATCTAAGATACTGTATTGTTGATATTGTAATTATTGATATTGTTTTAGCTGCAGAGGTCTTTGGTGACCTGTTACAGCAGCAAGAGAAAGCTTATCCACTTTGTTCTGTGGGAAATTAATTATAAAATGTCTATATTTGTGATTAGTTCTTAGTCTTGTGTTAGAGGAAGCAAAGATGCTGAGGTTACAGAACTGAAGGTGAAGAATAATTTTGGAACTCGAGTATTAAAACAGGAAATCTTGATTCAAGCACTTGGTATCTTTAATTATCGGTGTAATTATCTATATTACATTTATATAATAATTAAAATTTTGGCTCAATGCATGTATTAGTTGGAAAAAATTTAATTTGTGTTGTCCTTAAAGCAAAATTTTATTTATTTAACCTATCAGTAGTGGAGAATTTTTTTATCTATAATTGTGATTTTAATCAAACTTGCTTGAATTTTGACCCAGTTAGTCACTTGCAAGCCTCTGTTGAGGACATTTAAAATGTCCAAAGAGCTGGGTAAGTTGACTCAGGTCATTGAGGTGGGTATGCTGCCCAGGGCCCCAGAATGTTGGCCTGTTGTTGCCGCAGGTAGTAAACTCCCTAGAGAACAGGACCAGAACCGAGGTTTGCTTCTGACAGTCCTTCCTCCCAGAGGTGCGACTTTGAAAATCCGTCCATTGCCAGACAGGGGCTGCTGTGGCGACACAGTGAGTTAGTACAGTTCTGGCTCGGCCCGTGGAAGCTTCCAGGCTGATGAGACGGTTCAGTGGGTAAAGTGCTCGCTGCACAAGGACAAAGGCCCGGCCGGGTTTAGAGCCAGCACCTACGTAAGAGCCGGGTGCAGTGGCATGTCAGCACATCTGTAACCCTGGCTCCGGGGGTGCAGAGAAAGGCAAAGCCCCAGAATGTGCTGGCCAGGCACATTTGGTGAGAGGCCTGTCTCAAACACTAGAATGGAGAGCTGTAGAGGAGGGCACCTGAGGTCAGCTTCTGGCCTCCGTGTGCACACTCACACTTGTATACAGCACACACACGTGCTTGAGGCACACACACACACACACACACACACACACACACATGCTTGTGAGACACACACACACACACACACACTTTAAAAGATTGGAAAAGGGAGTTGCCTTGCAGTTGAATCGACAGCACCTGTGGTTGATGAACTCGGGTGTTCTCAGAGAGCTCTGCAGAACCCCGGTGGTGGAGGCTTGGCTTTTATGACGGCTAGTTTGTTTGCAGAGGCGGTTAGGACAGCATGCTGTAGAGGTGCATGGGAAAGAAGGCAGTGGAGCTGAAAACGTGAAAACGGGGATGGGTTGCAGAGGGGAGCCGTGGGGTGTCAGCTGCCTTTGAAGCACTGCTGCCGTTTTAGACACGTCTGCATTAAAGTGCACTGGTGATTCCCGAGAAGGTTTCTCAGCCTCTTTGAATCCTGTGTGATGATGTCCAGTAGTGTTTACATTTTTGCAGTTGATTGGTGGCATGTTCTAGTTAAGGAAAGTGTGGCTGCTGGGACCTTTGCTTTGTCTCACTGTGAGAGGAGAGGCTCATTTGTACTGTATTCTCTCTCCATTTCCAGCTGCCCCCTGAGCTCCTCACACCGTCTGCTCTCTTCCTCTCTACTCCTCAGATAGCCTTCCCCCGTCAGTTCTGTGGCTTTGCAGGGAACATCCTCATTTGTTGAAAGTGTTTCAGTCTCATCTACTGACTTGTGCTGTCATCTCTCAGGACTGTCCTCTCGCTCCTAGCCTCAGAGAGAAGTCCTTTCTGAGCTCATAGAGTGGCGCGCACCAATGCTGCAGTAGAGTTGGACTGGCCGTCCTTGTTCTCAAAGGCCGGAACTCGAGCATTTCTGCTCCCCTGCTGCCTGGCAGGACGTGTGCCATGCATGCTTAAACAGATACTCTTAACCTGTGTTGGGCCTGTCCTGGGACAGCAGGTTATCCTCACAGTCTGCCAGGTAGGAACTAAAGCAGTACTTGGGATGTATCAAATGCCTGCTGTATGGCGGCCATAGCGATTGACTAATGTGCAGTGATATTGGTGAGGTGGGCTCGGGAAAGAGTTACTCATAAAAAAGTCATGATGGGCTCTGGTTACATGAAACCGGCATCCACACTTACATACTGGCTGGTGAGTTGTATGAGAAACTTTTAGCTAAAGTGCATTGATGGGTTAAAATGGAAAGTGAATTTGAATATAGGCTTCCTCTATGAACTTGATAAGTTTATCATTTTCTTAGATCCCAGCAGCAAAGCATTAGTAGTAAGCAGCTTCTGAATCATTGAGTGCACTCACTGTGGAGCTCCGTGCATCTCCTCACTGGAGAATGTGGTCAGTGATGAGAGGGTGGGGCGAAGGCCTTCTTAAGGGAAGGTGCATGTGGCCCAGAGCAGGTTACATTGCTCATCACTCCTCAGCCTGCCAGCTGAGTTCCGCTCCTGGCTTTTTGAGCACAGAAGTTGTTCTGCATTTGTTTTTCTATGCAGTTGCACCCTTGTTAAACATGAACAGTTAGATGTTAAAAGATTTTTCTAAGATGGTTGGTAATATCTGGTTGAAATTGTTAATTATCAGCACCCTTTTCTATCAACATTCAAAAAAATCATTTTTATTAGTGTACTAGTCAGGGTTTTCTAAAGGGACAGAACCCACAGGATGAAAGGGGGTTCCTTAGATCAGCTTGCATGGTACAACGGCTGGACTACAGCCTAGAGGCAGAGTCTGGAGGTTGCTCAGCCCATGATGTCCAGAGCCTGGATGTCTCGGCAGTCCCAGTTTGGAACTGAAGGCCTGGCAGATTCCTGGGGAGCTTCTGGTCTCCAGTCTGTGGGGAAACCTGAAGAAGCTGGTTCTGCTGTCAGGGAAGGAATACGACAGTGGTGGTGACAGGAGAGGTGAACTCGCCGGCCAGAGGAAAGGCAAGCAGGCAGAACCACACTTCCTCCTCCATCTCCCCTGATCTGGGCTGGAAGGAAGGTGCCACTCCTGTCAGGCTGGGTCCAAACACACAAAATAAATACTGAAAAAAAATTTAAGGACGTTCTTACATTTACGACACTAGGCTGCAAAGGAACATAACTGTGATGGTTAATGTTGGTTGTCTGGATCCGGAATCAACCAAGAAGCAGGCACCTCCTTGGCCAGACAGTTTGTGTGTTTGGGCAGACATGCCCCCAGGTATGTGTGGAGGTCAGAAGACAGCTTATGGGACTCAGGTGTGTCCTTCCACCACGGGGTCCCAAGGATTGAATCTGATGTCAGGCTTGGCAGCAAGTGTCCTCACTTGCAGAGACTACTTCCTCTCCCTAGAGTGCCATGTTTGAACATCTGAATAGCACTGATACTCAAGTCCTCCAAGAAGGTAGAACTAACATCAAACCCAATTCTCTTCAGTCAGATAAATGAGACTTCTAGGAGATAGAGCTTATTTAGTGTTTTAGATCTTTTCCTACTCATTACATAGTTTGTGATGCTGACTGTAGCCTGGGGCCTGATCTATAATACTACGCACCCTACCACTGTGTACCCCCAGATCTAGTGGTTTTTATTTAATTTTTATTCTTTCAACATGCATAAATTTTACATGTGGAGTTTGGTGACTTTTCACAAAGTAAACACCTGTTTATACAGCACCCAGATCAAGAAGCAGTGCTCTGTTAGAGCCCCGAAGATCCTGTTGCTGTTACTGTCCAACCCAAGTGGTAACCAGGTAACCACCACCCTACCCTAAAACTGCAGGTGGCTTCTGCTCTTTTACAAACGGGATCGCTGTGTGTGCTTTTCTAGTTCTGACTTCTTTCCTGTAGTACCATGTTTGTGAATGAAATACTCGGTGTTAGATGCAATAGTTTGTTTATTGCTATTTACTATTCTGTGCAGATATTATTCTAATAACTAATATGCCTCATAGTTTTGATAGCGCTGAGATGATAGTTTTGGTACCTGATATTTGGCATTGTAAAGCTCTTTTACCTTAGGATGTAAAGTAAAAATAAATATAAGTCAGTTAATCATAGCCACCAATATTTACATTTGTAGGCTGCCACAATTTAAAATCTAGTTTTTGCTGCAAGTGAAAAATCTATTTTCATTTGGAAAATTGGTAAACTTGCTAAAACAGCAATAATTTTACAGAACTTAATATTCTAGGGGCAAATCTAATTTTATACTATTCTTTTAATGCTGAGGTATTTTGCTTTCCTCTAGAAAACATTCCTAATAGTCACTGGGGGCCATGTACCCCTTGGTTTCCACATTTGTGAGGTCTGGAAGTAGGGAGGGATGGTGTGGACCAGTGTGGGTGAACCCAGCTGGACTCTGGACTCTGCTCCTCGCTGGCCTATGAGGCCAGGGCATGCTCTCTAAGCATAGCTTTCCAGAGTTGCTGGTGAAGATCAGGCAGGGTGGACAGTACACACATCTGCCAGGTAGACTCTAGGGAACCTTTTAGTGACTATGTAAGGGCCTGACAGAGACATGAAGGAATCATAGACTCTTTAGCAACCACTATACCTCCGTTACTGTCCTGAACCACATGGCATGTGGTTCTGGAGTCATTGAGAAGACTCAGAATGACCATCTTTGTAAGTGTGTGCATGCACATTCTATTGGCTGTGTAGCTCGGTTTCAGGTCATAAATGCAAGCAAATTCTTAACTTTCAACTCTAATAAACACATCCTTAAAAGTTTATCCTTAAATGTTTATGGTGCGTGGTCATGAGCCAATCTGCACCATATTCTAGTGCCTGGGCCCCTTTGCCTTGGTCATGGTGCATCTTGGTTCCTACCAAACTGAGTTCACGGTAAGGCATGCTCTCCCCAGCAGGTGCCTGGGTAATTCACAGAACTGATGGCATAAACAACAGCCATTTTTGAGTTTTAGAACTTCCTGCCCTTCAGACAGTTTACTTGATCCCACGAAGTGCAAAGGACTTCAACAGTTTGGGGGTAGAGATTAAAGAAAAATATCTCAGAAAATACAATTTCTAGTGTTCTTGGCAGCTGAAATATTTGATACAGTTTATCTTCTTTGTAGAAGTTAATCTTTATAATGCTGAATGAAATCTTCTCATGGGAAAATAAAATTGTTTCTGGCTGGTAGCAATAATGAGTCACCAAGAAAGGGGTCAGAGTTACCTGAACAATAAGGTCCCAGCTCTGCCATGGAATGTTACCTGAATGGATATGTGGTAAAAGGAGGAGGTCAGAAGTGGTCACGTGCTGAAGCTCAGATGAGGAGGTCTTCCTCAGCTGGGAAAAGGGTACTGGGAAAAAGTGGTAGTGGTACCCACAGGGACCCTCATCTTTTCTCGGCTGCTTCCCACGCCTCTGAGATTAGGCAGATATGGTATGAAATTCTGTAGTGGAGCTAGCTGTGTGTCATCTTCAAAACTTGCAACTCGGGGGCTGGAGAGATAGCTCAGTGGCTAAGGGCAGCCGTTGCTCTTGCAGAAGACCTGAATTGGGTTCCAGGCACCCACTTGATAGGTCACAGTCATCCCTAACTCCAGTTCCAGGGGGTACAGTGCCCTCTTCTGACCTCTGCAGGCACCACGCGTACACAAGGTACACTTATATACATGTAGGCAAAACAGTTATTTTAACAAACCAACCAACAAACAAAGAAACAGAGAAAGCCTTGTATGCTAAACTATAATCTTGAGAACGTTCCTGCTTGAATTATAGTAATTTTATTTACTGTTACTTCTTGGTTTTGAACAACTGAATAAACTCCATCAACTTACTGAACTTCTGCTTCATCTTTTGTGACAGAGTTTCTAGTGAGTGTTCTCTGCTGCCCTGCATTCCCACTTAGATGGTGGGTGTCACAGTGAACAGGAGAGAAGGTTGCTGGGAAGTTAATCAGCAGAGCATCCCAGCCTCAACACTTGACAGTTTAGACTAGCGGACTCCTTGCTGTGGGGAATGCTTCCACACACTAGATCCCAGTAGCATCCATCCTCAGTGACTGCCAAAAGTGTCCCTAGACATTCTTCATCTTGGGAGTCCTACACGTTCGTTAAGGAACATTGATTTAGACTGTTAAACTTTAGTCAGTATGGAATCTGGAATTAATCCCCCTTTTATCTGAGTAAGAGCCACCCTGACCCTCAAATTCTCAAATCTCAAGTGAGAGAATAAATATTTATTCAACTCTCAAGTTGAAATCAATTATTAGTAATGTAACATTCTTAAAGAATAGCCTCCATACACTGTGAATCCCCAGTGACTAATAGTAATTGTTGTCTGTATAATAATTCTTTATTAACTACTGTTAACTAATACAATGTATTGGGATGTCCTTTTAGACCTTACCTTCTAGGTTTTTGTTTGTTTGGTTTGGTTTTTTTGTTTGCCACATCACAGAATGGAGTCTGAGGATAAATCATAGGAGATAAAATTCCTTGGCAAGTGAGCTCCATATTTAAAAAGCTACCTTGCCATAGCTGCTGATGTATAACAAGAGAACAGAAGGAGCCCAGGCTCCTCCACATTCCCTTCCCAGAAGCCATCACCTACCTTAGGCTTCATGGAAACGGAGGTGAGAGGTGCTTTGTACAGTGACTTTTGATGTGCGGTTAATTGGCTTTAGTTTAGATTAAGAAGGGCTGGTCTCAGTTCTCTGAGCCTCTGTCTTTTCAGGACTGTCAGCCCATATCCGGCCAGTGTCCCTGGCCCCAGGATGAGGTAGTGAGAAGCCTGTGTAAGGGAGACTAGGCTGGAAGAATGTTGATCTCCTCACCTCCCAGCTACTCCCGGTGCTTCAGTTAGTGGATGCTCCGCCTCCCTGCATTCAATCTATTATCTGATTTGACAAGGATGGATTCATGTTGCCCAAGCCTTGGCTGTGGCATGGTTACTAATTTCGTGGAATGAAAAGGCAGCGCTGGTAAAGGAGGAGCAGAGGGAGCAGCAGGGATTATGTGGGGGGAGCGGTGTTCCTTAGCGTCTGATTGTGGGAAAGGGGCTCCCAGGAAACAGCAGTCCTGCTCAACAAAGCGGGTCTCAGGGAGCCTGACCCAGCACACCCCCATCTGCTGACACGTGCGATGGACGCACGTTGGCAGGTTAAATAAGGAAAGGGAGGTGGGGATTCACCCCAAATTGGTTAATGAGGGATGTTCTTTACAAACCTTAGTAACCTTCTGACTTTTAGAACACACATTTGTTAAAGAAATAGCATTTTCAGTTTAGAAATATACATTAAGTTAATATGAAATCCTAAAGGTAACTTTAGAAATCTTTGTTATCAAATGGAGGTAGACTTATCAGGGAATCCACGGGCGATTAAGTCTGGAAACCTCTGTATATACCAGATCCACAGGTGCCCTAGTGCCTTGTATAAATAAAGCCAAGTGTTGGACAGAAACCACATCCGTCCTCCCAAATACTTGCCGTGTCTCTAGATTAAAGACAATGATACGATGATGCATAAGCCGTGTAGGCAATTGTTACGCTGTAGGCTACCTTGGGATGTCCCCATACATCATTTCTGTAGCTGTGTTGTGCTTGACCTGTGGCAGATGCAAACTTGGTTCTTTGTGACTTCCTGAATTTACTGCTACCATCATCACTGTTCCTCCTGCTGTGGCTAGCTGAATGTACAGGTGTGGAAGGCTGACTCTGATTTGCCCTCTGTTTTGGTGACAGTTTTCCAGAAGTCACCTAAGAAAGATCCTGGTTCCTCATGTTGGTTCTTGCCAGTATGAAAGCCAAAGCCAGAGCTCCACAGCCTTCCAGAGTCTCCTCAGAGTCCCGTCTTCCACTTTTTATGTTGTTGGGTCTTGACTTGGTTTGAGCTGATAAAAGTCTTTTTCCCACCTTTTCAAACTGAAGTAGTAATGGATTCTAAGTTTTGAACCGTGTGTAGTTCTTACGAATCGCAGCTGAAGTTAATTATTGCCAGGAAATTGGGGTGCAGGCCCCGAGCTCCCATTCATGCCCCATCTTACTGGTGACCTTTGCTAGCGTGCGTCTGCCCTTCTTTGTACTGGAGCAAAATCGGCTCTCCACCTCCACGTCTGGCCCTCCATGTGCTCCGTGCCCTCGGTCACAGTCCCTTCTCTGCTTCTTAGTGTAAGTGGGAAGCATGGTGGCACAGTTGCTCTTTCCTTCCTTTCCTGCCCAGGGAGTCCCAGAATCTGCCCCCAGTGTTTGACCCCCTCATGATCTCAGGTGTCTGTGTTAGTTGTGGTTTATGGGCGAATGAGTAGACTTCTCACAGTTTCCCTGGACTCTTAAGCCACAGTCTGTTCATGCCAATTATGTTTTTAAGGTAACATGGAATGCTTCTTCACGGACCTGTTCTCTGTTCAGGGACAACATCCCTTTATCCAGCTGGTGATCCCAACTAGCACACAGCCTTTCACCACATGATGCTTCTGACCTCTTTGCCCCACAGCACCCCATTTTTCTGCACCTGCATGTAGGCAGTGGGGAACTGGGAAGGGTGATGTGTTTAAGATTTTGTGCTTTATGTTGGAGAATATAAGACTCCAGCAATGCTGTCCCTGTTTCCAGAACTCAAGAGCCAGCTGTGTGGAATTAAAACATGCCAGCCTTTACTACATGCAGTGATGACCCTAATGAATGCCGTGGAATTCACTGCCTTCTGATGGGAATTTAATCTAAAACTATAAACTGGATTGCTTGTTAACTTAATGCTTTTCCTTGACACGTGCCTGCAGCTTTTAGTAAAATGTGTTTAGGCATCTGTGAAAACGGAAGGATGCATGCAAGCCAGAGATTAAGTCTAGAGAATGAACAACCTCTTGTTAGAAAACTATGTTTACAAAAGGAGTTCCCCAGCCTTGCTCTGGAAAAACTCGCTTCTAAACATGGCTTTTTGCTGTTGCTTGTCATGTTGCGTTGTGGTCTCCCACCTTTTCCCTGTCCTTAGTTCTCTAGTAGGGGTGTGGGTGCAGCACAGGCACCACAGCAGCGCCCCTCCCCCACGTCCTTGTCTCAGTTATCTTGGCATGCTCCTGCTGCTGTCCCTTCTCTCTTTACAGCTGGCTTGAGGCTGAAGCAGCTTTCCCAGGCATCTGTTCACCACAGCGCATCTAAAGCACATGGGCATCACGACGGCCGTGAAACAGGCTTGCTGTGGGAAAGGCTGTGTGGCAGCCCAGCTCACAGTGGTAGAGGCAGAGGAGATATTTTCAGTCATGTAAATTGGCACTAATGAAACAGGCAAGGATAGCTCTCCTCCAAACACCATCACCTCCTCTATTAAAATTCCATATACAGTTCGTGAGAAGTACCCCCCAGCCCTTGCCCTTTCGATTATACTTACCCCTGTCTTAGATTCTGGGGAGAACCTTTGGTAGTGTAGATGTGGCTCAGATGTCAGAAAGCCCCTGGAGTCTGGGATCCCAGTCTCAAAGGCCGTATGTCTGACCACTGTGGTTGTCTGTCACCCGTGGCTGTCAGGTTGAGTGTGGACAGGGCTTCTCGCTGCATGACAACACCTATCTCCTGTAATTCTGGTGGGTAGAACATAGCTTCTGTTCAACTCCACAGTGCTCATGTGACTCCTCGGGGTGGCCACTGGCGCATTATGTTGCCTGTATTAGCAGGTGGATACAGTAGATGACAGAAATGTCTTTTTAAAGTCTTAACTTTCAAGCCAGGCTGTAGTGGATCATGCCTTTAGTCCTAGCACTTGAGGCAGAGGCAGGTGGATCTCTGTGAGTTCAAGGCCAGCCTGGTCTACATAGTGAGTTCCAGGATGGCCAGGGCTAAGCAGAGAAACTCTGTCTCAAAAAACCAAAAATGAATGAATGAATGAATGAATATAGCTTCCAAGACTGGGGGAGTTGGCATCAATAGGATTAATACCAAGTGAGATAAGACTAGAAAGAACAGATTATGCAAGGATGGTTTCCTTCCTTAAAATAAGTGTTCCTTGCGAAGCAAGATTGGTCACTGCTTGCGTATCATGACCCCTGAATCCAGTGTGTTCTGGTTTCTGAAGAAGGTACCGACAGGTCTGTGTTTACTGAGAAGTTTGTTTGAGCCACAAGTTCAAATGTAGCTAGATAAGCCTGTCCCTTTGTATTCCTTCTTTTGTTCACATGCTTGTGCCTTGTTTAAATCATCTTTCCCTACCCTCAAGCCATGGAGAGTGTTAGCATTAGGCACCTGTACCGGCCTGCCCTTAGGGTCCTGACAGGATATGTCCTCAGCTGCAGCCAGTAACAGCACCCCCTGCACACACATTCACTGTGTTTCACTCTCGTCCCCAGGGACCGGTCTCTGCTCCCTTCTCTCCCCTCCCCTCAATAAACCTCCCACATGGGCCCTGTTGTATGGAGTGACTCCTTTGTGCCACTTTTAAAATACAACAGAGATGGTTTCTAATACTGTCTTTTATTAAGTCTTAAGGTGTTGCTTTCATAGCAGGACTTTAAACATCGGGGTTCTGTTTTGCACAGGTTGTAAGCTGTAGGAAGATTTTGTTTTCATGTACATCAGCAGGCTCCTCTGTGCCTTCTTACATTCATTTGTAACTCTTCCTTAGTCATGTACAAAATTACTGCAAATATGAGAACCCACATGTGTAGTGCTCTGCCTGTCTGGGGGGGGGGGGGGGGTCTGTTCTCGCTGACTCAGCGCCAACTGTTGTAATTGCTGCACTGTTGTGAGCGGTCCTAAGCTGCTGTGAGGTGAGTCCCCTCCCTGGTTCTTCCAGAGTCCTGACTGTTCTTGGCAGATGCTATCAAATATACACTGAAATTTTGAAAAGACTTGCCATGTCATTGGTAGATTAATTGGGGGTAAACATCTGGTATTAAATATGCCTCTGTTTTAGCATGCTCTCTATCTACTTAAGTTGTTCCCACACGGTGCAGTTTGTCTCTGTAAAGACCTTTCATCGCTTGAAAAATTAGACTTAGGTTACTAAAGGTCACAGAAGCTGACAGTTCTCCTGTGGTTTATAGTTCCTGTTTGTAAAGGGAATGTCATTTCTGTATGTGTGTGGGTATGTATATATGTGTGGGTATGTATATAGTTACCGATTCCTTTTTACTCCTGTTTTTGTCAAGCAGGCAGAATTTTTCTTTATAGTCTAGATTTACTATGTTACAGATAATACATTAAATGAAATTATTTTAACTAATCATTTGAGTCTGTAAATTACAATATTTTTTCTAATGTCATGTACATTTTTTGCTTCTTGCTAACATACTTTTACCTATTTTCAAAGAAGTAGATTTTTGACCTCTGTTTTTATTTTTTCTTAAATTTTACTAATTTCTGCTCATATCTCTTCCTACAATAATTCTCTAAGCAAACATAATTTTATTATTGTCATGTGTGGGAGCCCAAAGTTTCTATGTTGCTCCCCACAGTCTTTCTCATGGGAGTTGTCATGTGACATGGTTTAGTCATCTGGAACATCTGGCCTGCATGTCTCCACTTACCCATGTTTGGAAGCTGAACACAGCCCTCTGCTTGGTCTCTTAGGATGCTTCCTTCTGCTCCTGTTTATGCAGGAGACATCTTCGCTGGGTCACTTTTGCTCTGCATACATGTGACTTAAGTTCAGCTAAGGAACTGTGGGATTGGACATGTCCTGCTAACCGTGGATGGTAGAGCCTCCAGCTTAATTAAAAATCATTACTGCTGGGAAAATTAAGAATGGATATTTTGTTTACAATTTATAAAATCTACTTTGTGCTTACCCCTGTTGATTTCTAAGGGTGTGGGCAGCAGTGAGCTGAAGTTTCTAAATAACAAGTGTGGGTGGAGTCTCCTACAATTACCTCTACTGGCCACTGCTCTGGGATCCAGGGACTGAGCTGGACTGTGAGTTCTTCTTAGGCTTGTTCGGGTAGCAGGTTGTGATGAATTGTGCTGAAGTTCCCCTTCCCCATCCAAAGAACCACGTTGTGTGGGTGACAGTACTGAGGAGACTTACCTGGTAGACAAGAAGTCAGCATCAAGTTACTGTTTGCAAGCAGTCTTCGGGTCAAGTGATCATGCAGAATTTTGTCAGGTGAAGGATGGTTTATTAAAGCTGGAATTCTAACTCTCAGTTTAAGCATTGCATGCTTAGTAATCTAGGCCATAATGCATTTCCCAAATATTTCTCACTGTTACTGTTCCTTGAAGAAAAAAATGTATTCTACCAACCTGGCTTTGCTTTTTCTTCACCACACTGCTGTAACAACGACAGCTGGCATGCACAGCCCATTGTCTGCTGGGAATTAGGCCAGATGCTTTTTGTGTATTTACTGATTTCCTGTACTTCAGACTGTGGAGTAGAACCTTTATCGTTTTCACTTTCAGACAAGGAATCTCAAGGCACAGTGATTGAGTTGCCTTCACCAAGCCACACAGTTGGTGAGAGGTGGAGAGAATCAAAACAGAGTCTTCCTGATGCCATCTGCCTTCAGAGCAGCCATACTCTTGTGTATCCACATAGGTAACAGGAGCACTGCTAAGAACTGGAAGTGATGCCCCACAAGAAAGGAAATTACATGAAAAGGTGGAGAGATGAACAGTAGACCCTTTGGTCAACCAGAAACCACACACGTGTGTGTTGAGATGCTGGGTTCTCAGTTTCAGAACTCAGTGGTAGTGAGGGAGCAGTTTTCAGACGGGCAAAGGTGCTTCTTCGAGCTGCTGGCTTTTTCAGGCTTAAGTCCATAATCCCTTTTGATACCACAGTGGGCCTTGGCAGACCTGCTCGCCACTAACTTACCTCTGAATTTCAAGTTCATGGCTTGGCTCACCAATTTTGCCTGGTCTGGAGACTGTTGCTGGTTATTATTTATTCAGTAAAACATCAAAGATGTCATAAGTTTGTTTGTATTTCATAGAATTTGTTTTCACAAAGAAGGGCACACAAAGCCATCATTATATTAAACTAGACATAGAAGACCAATTAAAACAATGTGGAGCCCTAGCCTTTCACTGTAAATCCAAGAAAGAACACTGGCCTGTGAGCTTGGCAGCCGGGAACTTGCCTGCTGCTGTGTGGCATCAGAAGTGAGCCCCTCTCTCCTGTGGTGAGGAGGCTGTAAAGAGCCCAGCTGTAGACAGTGAGCTATCTCCACGCCGCCTGACAGGCTCCACTGACCTATGAGAGGACAAGGCTGCCTCTGCTGCCTGCTTTCCCTTAAAAATGTTATTTCGGAAGAACGTAGGAGGTGCAGAGATACAGGGAAGGGTGACATCATTTTTGTTTTCCTTTGAAATAGGCCTGCAAGCCACTTTCCACTCAGCACGAGATAGTTGTTTGCTCTAGAGTTTTGAACAACAGTGTGCAGAGTAGTAGCAGTTATTTGGGAAAGGCCCACGATGTTTTAAAGGTGTAGCCGCATGCTCTTCCTGAACCTCCTTTTGGTATAGAGCACATTTCACATGTATTCAGCCACCATTTTCAAAGGCCTCCCATCAGATGTTAATTTTGAAGGAACAATAACAACAAACACCGAAAGCCATTACCTTATGTGATTTGATAGAGTTGTATGTCAGGCTCCGTGTAAAGCCAGCCCTGCGTCCATTGCAGGTGCAGTGAATCATCGCCTTCCCACTACCAAGCCCCTCAGTGGGCTGCTTAGTGGCTCTTGGTTCATTGGGATGAAGCTTAGGAGTGCTTGGCTAGTGAGTTAGTCTTCTTGTGTGGTGTTGAGAATTTAACTCAGATCCTCATGCGTGCCTGGCAAAAGCGCTGTTACTAAGCTAACATTCCCAAAGTCCCAGCTAGGGACATTTAACCAGAATTCAGCTTGCTAACAGTTTACAGAAATCTCATCTGCAGGCAATCAGTTCATATTCTTTCTCCACAAGGCTAAAGTAATTAAAACAAACAACAAGGAAGGAGGTTTTTTAACTGCAGTCGCTAGCTAGATAAGATTAGTAATAACTAATAACTCAGGGGACTGCACAGGCGTCGAGCATGCTTGCTGTGCTTGCACTTAGCGCTTACCTTGTTGATTCTGATAGCTGAACACTCAGTTCTGCTACCCCATTTGATAGGTGAAGAAACTGAGACACAGGATGAGTACGGTAACATCCCAGCATCACACAGTCACTAGGTGATGTGCTCAGACTCCACAACTCACAGCCTCACCTGACTTAAAGTGAGCCACTTAAGGCCTGAGAAGAGGCTTTTAATTACATTTTAAATTATTTTTTAATTTCATACAATATATGTTGATCATATTCTTCCCCCTCCCCCAAGTCCTCCCATAGTCTCTCCACTTTCCTACCTGCCCAGCTTCATGGTTTCTTTTTTTTTTTTCTCTTTTTGAAAGAGGACCAGCAAAACAAGACAAAAAAAATCATCAAACCATAACAACAACAACAAAACCCCCCAAAAGCGGTGAAATTCATTTTGTGTTGGTCACCTACTCCTGGGCATGGGCCCTTACCTGGATACTCCATTGGGGAAAAAATGAATTTTTCCTCTCCCAGCAGCTATCAGTTGCAAATTGCTCATAGAAGATACGTTTTTAATAAAGACACACCAAACAGCAATGGAGATGATTGTCCAATACTTGTAAAAGTGGAAGGAAAAGGTATGTGGGACGTGCTGTAATTGTTTGAAGTGTTTTGCCTGGGATGTAACATGGGTCCTGGGGCTGCTGGTTGATTCGCTCCCACTTTGCCGTGGTTTCTGGGCGCTCTAAGCTCCCGGCACAGTGCTGCTCTTTGGCACCTTGTCAGCGCCCATGTTCCTTGGTGACAGACAGTCTGGTTCTGTCAGCCCTGTGTCCTGCAGCCCTTCACCTCTTCAATTCAGACAGAACTTGCTCTCTAGGTCCCCCATAGCCAGCATCCTGCTTGCTTTGTCCTAAGTGTTTAGTGACACTGGGGTATCCGTCCATTGGAAGGACCGTGGTGGCCTGTGGGAGCTGGGCCTAGGTGTATGTGGCATGTCTGTGGAGGAAGGAGACAGATCACCTGGGGCTTGTCACCTGCTGCATCAGGAAGTGCACATCGTCACCAGCACAATACTGCCATCAGCGTGTGGACACCTGTTAGAAAGAGTCGCAAAGCTCCAGCACAGGCAGAATTTTATAGAACCTGTGACCCGAACCCTTCAGAAATGTCTGTCACAGTCATGCATTGTTATAGGTCCCTGTAATCTCAATACTCAGGAGGATCTTGAGTTTGAGACCACTGTTGGTTGTACAAGACCTTGTCTCAGAAAAGCCCATCATGAAAGATAAATTTGTTAAATTAAGATAGGAGATGGTTGAGCTGTTTTTTGTTAAAGGAGACTATAAAGAGGTAGGGCAGCCAAATGCCACTTTCTGTTTGTTCCCCGGAACCAGAATTTTTTAAAAAACCATCATGGTGCACTTACCGAACAATTAATAAAGTTGGAATAAGGAAGAAAATACAGTCACTGTTGAAGGTTGACTTCACAGCTATTATGATGATGTGAGAAATCATTGAACTACTAAGGGTGAAATGTCACATCTGCAGCACACTTGGAAATAGTCAGCTCACCCCATGTCTGCCTGTACATGTGTTCCTCTCTTGCACACAGATACACACTTACATGTATAAAAATATTTATTTATACATATATGTATATAGATGATATAAATATTGTGTATATATATGAAGTATATATATGGTATATGTATGTAGATCTCCTCTGTAACTGTAAGTATCTATCTGGGAATTGTTTAGTATGAAAACATTCATGTTCATTTCTCACAGCTAAACACTCAAAGGGCAAAGCAGTGGTTCACAATTCAGTGAGATAGTTAAACCATAGTGATTATGAGGCTCTTTGTTGGCTTTATAATTTATTTATCAAAGACTTACTGAGGACTTGCTAAGGGTACCCAGGTTATTTTGAATAAGAGGAATGCAGTCTTTATCCTGGTCGTCCTCATGGCCTGGTGCCATCTCATACACATAATGACACTGCTATTTGGAGCAAGGTTATGGCTTTTTTTCCCCCACTCTAAGCAGAGAGAAAATCAACTTCTGCAGACGGTGACTTTTCAGGCAAGTCTCCTGAAGAAGAACTTGAGGCCATGTGTCTAGTGGGAAGCTGCACAGAGAGACTTGGGAAGGAAAAGGTAGCAGCAGGGAAGGAGGACTTCCTTGGCAAGGGTTATGTGGGACACACAGCGGGAAGCAGCTGAGCTGGAGGACTCCACCCACCAGGTTTCAGGTTGGTACTGGCAAGCTTTCCAGGGCACGGAGTGTCTGAGTGGGAAGTCGCATTGGTGGTTGCTTTGAAACTGTGAAAATAATCCGGGGCTGTATAGCAAATATAACAGATGAGTTAGCTGTCTTGCAAACAAGGGGATGGAATGCTAGAGACTGAGTTGGTGGCTATGAAAATAGAGCAGAGGATAACTTAGAGTGACATTCATGTAGATTATCTAGGCGCATTGGTCTGCCCTCCAGTGGTTGGATGTGCAGTAAGGGAGAATGAGGCTGGCATGAAGCCAAACTGTTGACTTGAAGAATTAACGGGATGCTTGGGGTCTTAGAGTTCCCGGGAAGAAGAGATGAGAGGAATGAGGTCAGGAATTGCCGAGTTGAAGGTATTTGTGAGACCGACATGTGCTGGGCTTGTTAGCTGGTATGAAGTGTGGATCTGCAGCTCAGGAGGGAGGGCTGTACAGGGTGAGTAAGTTTGGGATGTACAGATGGAGGAATAGGGAGTGAGCACCCTGGCAACTTTTAACTATTCAGAAGAGAGAGAGAGAGACAGAGACAGAGACAGAGAGAGACAGAGAGACAGACAGAGAGAGAGAGAGAGAGAGAGAGAGAGAGAGAGAGAGAGAGAGAGAGAGAGAGAGAGAAATGTTTAAGGGCTCTGAGCCCAAGGAATAAGAGGAGAACCTGGGGCTTTGAGTAAGGCCAGCAATTGGCAGCAAGTGTGGACCACGAGGGGCCAAGCAGGAAAGCACTGAAGGAATCCACTGATGTCACCAGTATAAGGTGGCCGTTAGGGATG